>NC_071576.1:50900479-51237146 GCF_024509145.1 Vidua macroura
AAAAAGGTTAAGTTGACTCTATCTGAGTAACAACGGAGTTCCTTTCTTTTCCTGGTGATGTGGCCTGATTTATGTGGTCTTTCAACATAAAAAGAGCCTGCTGTTGAGAAATATGGCAGTTCAAAAAATGGTTAATTTTGTGTTACATTTTAGGCTAGCTGCATCCCCTTCTGACATTTCTACTGAAGGCTCTAATTAATGCTAAATTCCTGTGTATTCTACTGAGACTTCTTCAGGGCTCAGAGATATGAAGTTCATTGTGATGTTTGTTTAAAAACTCAAACCACAAAAAGTTTACAGGTGGAGCTCAACAAGCTGCAGCAGAAGGTATGTGTATTCTAAATAAAACACAGTCTCCTCCTGTGTGTCAGCTGAGGCTTAGCACCAGGCTTATTCTACCTAGTCAGCAAGAGATGAAGACCTAGCTAAGAATATCCAATGGGATATGTGTTGTTTGCATGCTTAAAAAGACAATAGAGGAAGGTGGAAAAGGAGACCCTCAGGTTGGTTAAGAGGAAACAAATCTGAACTTTTCCTTACTTCACAGATTATTCCAAGAAAGAATGAGATTTACCCTTATCCCATCACAGAGTTTCTGTTCAGCCTCTACTCCACGCCTATCCCTTGCATAAATATTTTCAGTGAATAAACAACTTAGGCAGCAAGCTACTGCTGAAGGGTCGAAAGTGCACAGCAGCTACATTTTTTTTCTGACCAATTACAAATAATTTAGAGCTCTGTTAAGAGTAATAGAATTCCTCTTAAGAGGAGTTGTTCTGTTTTTTGTCCATTATTGGAGAATAGTAAAAGCTGTGCCTTATTGCTTTGCAGGTTTCATGGGTTTGCATAATAAAACACAATATTACAATAAAACATAAAAACAAACAACATTCAAAACACAGCCTACAGCCATATGTAACAGACTGCTCGTGACTACAATAGGAATATTTTTCTAAAATTATTAATATTTAAATTTTACCTGAATATTAGGTTAGAAACATTTTGGTTTGGAAAACTAGATATCAGCTTCCTGAACCTAATAATTCATATTGTACTTACATTTTTTTTTCAAATCCTTCCTACAAGAATTTCACTAGAACTGGACAGTTTGTTTTTTTCACATCTCATGTTAACTGCTTATGACATGCTTCAAAATTTACGACTGTTTTCTCTATCAACTCAGTTTTTCACAGACCAAATTTAAAGCCTGTTTTATTTTGATGTTTTCTGGGTTTGCCTCCTCTCAACCTCACAAAAGTTGAATAACAGGCTTTAAATTTTTCAGTATAGAATTATAGAATGTCTTGAGTTGAAAGGGAGGATCATCAAGTCCAACTCCCTGCTCCTCACAGGGAGCTCCTCACCTACAATTAAACCACATGACCAAGACCTTTTTCTAATGTCCAGTGTGAACTTCCCCTGATGCAGCTTCATACCAAATTCCATACCAAGGGTTTAGACTACTTAAGAATTTCTAAAATAAGGATATCTGGAAAAATCTGCATGTAGTGGGAGAAGCTAGGAACTCTTTTTGACCAGACCTTTAGCTAGTGCTGTCTTTATATATGAGCAGAAGAAAAAGGTAAAACTTTTTTAATAAGATCTGCAAAAGCTGTTCTAATCCAGGGTCATTTAGGACTTCTGATTTCCAACTACCAGGCAGCTTTATGAGGCAATCTGGCAATCTGCATCAAACAGCTGTTCAGGCAGTTTTACTGTGCAGAATAAGCAGATCCTATGCAGAACACAGCAACTTTTTTGACTCACGGCTCAACCAGCAAGGAAAAGATTTGTATAAGAAGGAATAAACTAATATTTTCACAAAGTCTCAAATCTTTTGTGAGAGGGGAAAGAGGATACCTCTGTTTCAGAACTGGAGATGGGTACAGAAAATGTCTGATGGAGAAGACTGGCATTATGATGTCATCAGACCATCAACAAGCCTCTTGCCTCCCTCATGACCTCATTCAGTATGGAGAATGAATAAACTAAAATGGCATAAATATGATGTTTTTCCAATGACTCATGAATGAACACAAACATGGTGATGTGCCTTAAAGGCTGAGGATTACATGGTTTTGGGAATCCTGATTAAACTGAATGTGAATGCACTTGTCCTTACTACACTCCACCTTACAAAGATGTTCCAGATATAACAGGACCTGTACATGACATATGGCTCTCTGACTGCTTTCCAGTTCTTTCTATTCAGCCTTTGGGCAAGATATTAAAGGGGTACCAGAAGTCTTCCACACAGCAGTGTACTGTAGTCAACAGTAAGTAGGAATGAGTGTCCTTGTTCTCATCATTTCAGGGTTCAGTATCTGGTTTAAATATTTAGAAAGCTATCAAATGACTGCCATAAGTTTTGTGAAGTATCCTAAAAATTCAACTGTAAACCAGCTGTGAAACTTTGATACTACATTTACTTAACTGAGTAGCCTGGACAATGCAATAATTTGATAAAGGCTTTGTGACAGTGGTTATGGAACTGAAATGCTTTCACAAACAGAACAAAGTGCTTTTTTCAAGTGTGGTTTTTTTTTTTTTTCTGGCCTCCATCTTTACAAGAGTCTAGACATATTTCAAAGCAACTGAATACATCACCAGATCAGACAGACTGAGCACCTTGTGTGCAAATATAGCTGAAAAAGTTGGTCCACTCAAGTAATTTTTCTCAGCCTTGGAATTCCACCAGTTTTCAGGGGGGTCACAAATTCCTAGAGAGCAGACAGACACATAAGAATATGCTCATTTTTCTCTGTGATCTTCCCAGAATGGCTGACAGTGTCCAGAGACCACTCCTCCTCTCTGCTGGTAACCAGCATTGTGAACAAATATCTGCCCAAGTGCAAGATTACCCAGAGCTCTATTATACCCTAATAACTTCAAAATGAATGCAAATGGAGATAAGTTATGGTAAAAGCACCACTTGGTACACAGATTCATACTATGTAGGATATATGCATACTCATAACTGTGCATTTAACTGGCAATAGAAACCTTCAGAAGGAAAAATCCCCAAGATTCTGAAATACATCATTCTTCCTCTACGAGAATATACTAAAACAAACCAGTCATATCTACAGAGAGAGCAAAGAGATAAGTGTTGTACCATCATACAGTACATAAAATAGATGGATATTTTGCTATGGTGCATTAGGATGCACCAAAACCAAATTCTAGACATTCCATATGTGGGAAGGGGGAAAACAATTAAAAACAAAATTGTCATAATTGTATTACAAAGTCAATCCTGCTTACAAACTGAAAAATAGATTCAGTATTCCTTCTCACAGACTTTAAACTGCAATTTCCATGCCTGATTATTGAGAAGCCCTTCAGAATAGTACACACATACTTGCATAATACACACAGCCTTGCACAATAGTACAGTATACCTAATTTGGGCTTTTTTGTTTTTTGCTCAAGCATTACAGAGGGTCAGGTACACACATCACTAACATGTAGCAAGAACATCTGAATAACCAGGTAACTGAGGCAGTATGGAGAGCAGTTCTCAATCCTTTCATCCCTGTAGACAGTATTTGTCCCTTTGATCCCTGAGCAGATCAAACAAATCCACTAATCAATTATTTCCTTTTTTGTCTTTCAGATGCTGCCACAAGCCTTCAAATACTGATGGTTAAGTATTTCAGGAATATTTTATTTGTTTACTTTTATAAAACAAATATTTACCACAAAGAAATATTTTTTTCATCTTATTATTTTCCCACCATCCAAACCCATAAATTTAAATACTCATATGAAAATATTTATGAAAGCTTTTTAGTATTAATTGTTTTGAATATAAATCCTGGAAACATATGGGAAACTTATGGTGAGAAAGTGGATTTCTTTCACTGAAATTTTTCAAAACTGCTGAAAATTGGACTTGAGAGTCACTTGCATAATTCTAGAGGGCTGGGCTTGAATGCACTACTTGAGGGGCAGCAGAGGAGAAAACATGATACTGTAACACAGAATTTTAACAAGAATATGAGGAATAGTCTGCATGAAAATGATAATAAAAATTAGTGACTTGATCTGCCCACTTTTCTGTGGCATTTAAAGTGTCTGAGGGACTGACTACCTGAGGGGCCAGTCCATCACATGGCTACCACCTATGTTGTGGTTCCTTACACAGGCTCTGTGTCCATCTCAGAACATCAGTCCTCTTCAGATTCTGACACTGCAGGACAACTCCTCAGCCTAATCTAAACCCCTTTAGTAAAACTCAGATATGACTATTACAATTCTTACTGCCTCACTTTTTTTTTTTTTTAATTGGTGCTGCAGCTACAGCCACAAAGGTTGCTCTTCAACTACTAAATCAGAAAATGCTGATCTGAAAGGTTCACTCCTGAGAAGTCCCATATGACATTCAGTACTACCAATGTCTCAGTAAACTTAAGTTTAAAAGCTTTATTGGTAATTAAAGATAATAAACACTTAAAACTTGACATATCATCCCATTTTGTTCTGTTGGACGTTTGTAAGAATAGAAATATAATTTCTTTAGACTTTGAATAGCAGAGATCATGAAGAAAGAAGAAAACTCAGTTAAGGAGGAAGAGCAGCTGAGTTATTGCCCTGTAATCAGAGTGAGAAAAGATACACATTGAGGATGGGAGAGGTCTGGGCAAAGGGAGGAACTCTGAGTTGGAAATACAACAGTGGGCCTGGGATGACAAGAACCTGATAGCTAAAGAAGTTACTCACCATGTGAGGGCTGAGAGAAGGCTGGAAGTTGTTGTAGGTGAGTGTCACAGAAACACTAACTAACTAACTAACTAACTGTATATTTTTAACAAAAAAATGCTTTTATCCCACAAGAATGGGGATTACCATTACTACCTAACACACCTTTGGAAAATTTTCCATTAGGCTTCTAATTTTTGGATTTCTTTGAAACACTTTTAGAGAGTATGTAGATTATTTAGCAAGTAAAGTTTACCCTAATAAATCCTATGTCAGCTATTTTCCACAGACATATTTCTTAAAATTCTGCACACGTTGATATGATCACAAGAGAAGAAGGAAAACAATTATTCATTGTGATTAAGGTAAGTAAACTTTTCAAAGTTTAGCACAGAAGAGGGCTTGAAAATATTATTATTTAACTCTTAGGGTTTTTTAGTTATCAAAGAATGGAAATTAAGCACCAGGATGGAATTAATTGGTCTGCAAAATGCTTTAGTTTAGGAAGGCCCAATGGAGGCTATAAAGTCTAATCACCTGCTCAAGGAAGGGTTGAGTTCAAAGGTAAATCAGATTTCTCAGAACTCATACAACCAGGTTTTAAAAATCTTCGAGTACAGAGACTAAAACCTCTCTTCTGTCACTTTCAAATAAAATATATGAGTTTGTCAAGGTCCTATAGACACCTTAAACAACTTTAGATTTTAAAATGTTAGTTTTTTGATTCAGCTGTCAGAATTCACCCAGAGGATCATTTATCCCTACTGCAGCTGTCTAATACAGTTGGAATTTTTTCCTTTCTGTGGGTACCTATCTCACCTCCCTTGGTATAAAAAGACTCCAGAAGAATAGTTTGTGTGAAATGAGTAACTTTTACAAAACTCAAGTTATATATGATGACCCCTAATTATCATGTTCAGCCCTGAGCTCATTACATCTTCCTCTTATATAGGGGCCTTTCTATGTTACTCATGGAATACTAGCACTGATTCAAAATGGAATTTCTTTTGGAGAGAATCTTATGGTGCATGGCAGTGACAGCTCCATGAGAGAGAGCCAGCACCTAGAAGAAAATTATGATTTTTGAGAAATGATTTGATGATGTCTTTTCTAATGAAGGAGAAAGGGATTACATAAATTAGACACAATTTTATCACAGGGAGATTAAAGGAATTAAGAATTTAAGAAAACTCAACTGAGACACAGCACTGCCCTGGCACTATGCCACAGCTTTATAATTCCATATGAATAAAGAGAGAGGCAGCAATATAGGTCATGGACAAAGCTGTGTATCTAGCTAGTGCAGAAACTCATGCCATTAGAAAAAGAGCCCAAATACTCCTTTGATGAAGAATTACTGGGTCTACTTGGACCAGCAGTTTCCCACTGTAGATTCATTTGGATTAAGCTCTTGAAAATGTCTGCAGGCTCCATCAGGCTCCTATCACTGTGATAAAGGTTTTTGCTTAAAACACGTTTAGATATCATGGTGTCATCACAACTCCCAGAGCCAGAATCCATGCTGAGATATCCATGTCCTGTGAAGGTGTAGGTTAGTTAGAGTCAGAGCTGTGAAGAAAGGAAATAGTTTGACTGGGTAAAGGGAGAAGTAAATTCTCTAGTGGAACATAGGGAAGCAGGCATACTGCTTGTAATAGGAGGAGGATTTTCAATGGCAAGGAAAAAAATCCCAGCAAACTAACTATAGGATTTCCACACATTTCAATTAAAGAAATCCTTCTTCTCATCTATTGACATTTGTCCATTAAACTGCAACCTATCTATTGTGCATTTTAATTTTTCAGAGAGATGGGTTGAATCTAAAAGAAAAATAAAGTGATAAAAATTAAAAAAAAGATGGTACAAGACTTTAGTGAAAGATTTGGGTGATTATCATCTTTTATTTTATTAGCTATTGATCATATCTCCTTTTGAGTTTTAAAAATTCAGCTGTAATCATATGGGACAAGAAGCACCTTTTACTGCGTGTCTGTGGCAGGATTTTGTCAGGAAACATTTGAAAATATTACATATTCTCAGCATTGATACTCCTCTGTCTAAACCAACCAAATTTCTGCTGTAAACATGTGACATTTATGAGAGTTCTTAGTTATTAGCTTTAACAAATACTTCCTTTAAAATAATTCTATCATATCAGCTACCTGAAAGATTAATAAACTTCACAATGCTTGGAAGCATTTGCTGTTTTCTGCATTGTTTAGATACATTCTCAATCTCTCTCTATGAATCAGAGAAAAGTAAATCTCTTCTTCTTCTTCCCTTGCTTCTTTCCCTGCAGTTATTTAGAAGACCAGTTCATATATTGTGTCCTACTTTGATAAGAAAGAAATACTATTGATATTTTTATTTCAGCTTGATAAAAAGCATGTTTGTTTTTGTTCATAGATTTAAAGCCCCAAAATGGACCAGTACCGTAAATAAAACATGCAATCTCATTTTAAAAATTTATTACAAGGAATTTTGTTTATGATTTCATGTTCTCCAGTAATAATTAATTGGAGGTCTTCACTGGTCCCCACAGACTAACTATCATTCAAAATGCACTAAAGGATGATCAACACACAGCAGCACATCTTCAGCAGTGAAAGTAACCATATGTATTTTTACTACCAGTTTAATATAAATTTAAAACAAGTCATTTTATAGTGTGTGTGTTTTGCAAACACTGCCCAAAAAAATAGCTAATTTTCCAGTTTCTAAGAGTTTGAAGATTTTTTACTGAAGTTACAAGGATTACTAAATACTTGAATGAGAATGCTTTGCACTTTTACAGTGATTTTCATTGAAGCCTTTGGAAAGACTTTAAAACTCTGTTGATTAATTAACAATAATTATGTCAATAACATATTGAAAGGAATTCAATTTTTATTCTACATTATTTTGACTGCATTTAAAACAACAATACAATGAAGGCAAAACCAGCAACAGAGCAGTTTTACCTCCACTGAACAGAGGAGAAATTTATCCAGAGAATATACGGCCACTGATGCCTCAGGTTTTAGCTTTATATTTTTCAGATTCTGTGCTGCTTTGGTGTGTAGTTCTGAGCTCCATACCATAGGGGATTGTAAGCTCTCTTCACAGAGTAGGTGGACAAAACAATTCGTTCTCTAGCTGGGGACCAAGGACAAATGATCCAGATCTCAGGCCCAATGGCATAAACAACATGGACTGAAGAGACAAAAACAAGAAGGGTGGGATTATACATACATACATACATATATATATATACACACATATACTATATATATATATATATATACAACCTAAAGTTATAATTGGACAATTAAATTAACTCCAATATGCAAGTGGACCAGAACTTATAAAAGTGAGAGACCCCGTGACTGGTCTCATTTTGTGACCATTTTGGGTTCATCTTGGGTGTAGCCCTGGCTGGGCTCTTGTGCTGCCCAAGGTGGATCCATTGAGGCTTTCTAATAAATACCTGCTTTATTCTTTACCTCCATCTAGCCTCTGTCCTAGGTCAGCCTTCACAAAGCATCATTGCCATATATTTCATCCCTCATATGAAATCCAAAATTCCTAGGGCAAGAATGAACTTGATAGCACGTGCCAATGAAAGAGAAATGCTCTTCTAATGCAGCGAGACCTTGTTACCCTCTCTTACTGCAGAACAGCTCCTGCATGAAGAATATGATGAAAGTTAGGAAGCCTAAAGCAAACACTGAGGCTATTCTGCGCTTCCAAATCAGACCTCACTTGGATTTTCATATATTGTAGATGTGATTTTTATTAGCAATTTGAATGTAGTACAGAAAAATAGAACACAAAAGATACCTTGGCACCCTGAGTGTCTCTTTTCCAAAGTGAATTATTTATTGATGGAAACAATCCTTTCATCAACCTGTATTTCTAGATTTTCATGCCATTGCCTAACTCCTATTTATGCAAATTCTTGAATTTTCCCAAATCAATCATATAATTCTCTACACGTTTTTTACAGCTTAAATAATTTCTTTTTTATTTGGCCTAAAACTAATTTTGGAAATGTTAAAATTTTTTGCTGTTGTAGAAGTTTCCATAGTCTCTTCCACTGTCTTTTTGAATTTTTTTTCATTTTTCTGTTTATGTTGAAGTGCATGAAGTGCATGAACTGCGTGCCTGGTCAGAGTGTCCCACCAAGGATATTTTGGAATGATGAAATGTTGAATATTATTCTCTATTCTTCACTGACAAACCTGAAGCTATGTTTACATTTTAAAATATTCAATCCCTTAGGCAGACCAGTGCTTTAACAAAATAAAATTCTTCCTAGTCATTTCTATCTTCACTAATTTCACAGATGTTCATGCTAACTGGAGAATCAGAGAACAGCTGAGGTGTTCTCTGATACCCATCCTGCTTAGAGCAGGGTCAGCTACAGCAGGGTTATGTCCAATTCTGCTTTGAGCATCTGCAAAGACAGACTCCACAACTCGTCTGGGCAACCTGTGCAAACATGTGACCAATCTGCTAAAAAAAAAATTCCAACTGACCCTGGTCAACTAAACAAATTAAGTCTTGTGTTGAATTTCTTGGATTTCAGAAAAGATGAACAAAGGAAAACAGATCACACCTTTTTTTTTTTTTCTCCTTTACCTCTGATAAGGAACATTTGCTGCACACTAGCCTTTAATGCCAATTTCTATATAAAGCAAGAAGAATATCTCAGCAACACTAGCATCATTCTCTGCCTAGCATTACTGAGATTGAGTCATGACCTAAAGAACTACAAAGAGAGCATATGATTATATCAAACAGAGTCATCTGAGTGTAAAGAATTTGTATTTTCATAGTATATACTGTGTGTTTCAATAAGGGGTCAGAGAGTTCTTGCAACGATTAAATGGTGTATTCTTAATATCAGCATTTCCCTTCTGTAACTAGTTTCTATGACTGACTAAAGCAAAGGTTCAGCACTTCACTAGGAAAAGGATTTGACCCACTGACAAGAAAGAAAATGAGATGAAAAATAACAAAACATAGGACACCAGTCTAAAGAGCTCTTCATCTTTGAAATAGCCTTAATTAGCTCACTGAAGTCTGTGCTGTACACTATAGAGCTCTTAATGACTGGCTTGTGGAGCAAACTCCTACAATTTATTCAGGTTAACCACACTTTTAAACACATGGTATTTATTTAGCTAAGATTAACTGCATTTTGCAGAAGTGCCAACATTAGGAAAATGTGTTTTCCTAATGAAATAGTCTATGATCCCCCTCCTATTTTCCTGCTGCTTATTCCACCTTGTTTTTAACAATAGAAGGAAGCTTCAATTATTGGTTGGCTTAACCTCACAAGGTACATAATCCTAAATGTTTTTAAGGGTGGGAGCTGTTCACTGATTCTAATGAGACACCTGCTTAGTTCAGTACTAGGGAATTTAATCGAAGAGCAGAAATGTAAATTTCTAATAGTGTCATGAATGTGCAGCAGCTTTGACCTCCTCTCTCAGGGCATCATGTTCCATTACAATTCCAAAACCACTACACTTACCCTTTATGATTATATAGATTAAATGTTAGCTTTTAGTTAGTTCTAATTGAGAAAATAGCCTCTGCTCATCAGAATTAACCCTCTAGAACAAGATGCAGTATAATGTATATCCTCTGTATATCCTATGTAATTCCTAGGTATTGTATATCCTATGGCTGTTACACATCCATGTTGTTCCAGCAGGACCCGTGTAGCATGAATTTGAACTGTGGGTTTATGAGTGAAAAGCTGCCATCTTCACGTGCCAGGGCTATCACTTTAAAATTTATTAATCCCTGTTAATATCAAACCTTTCCTCACCATGCTTCTAGACCAAGCTGCTCAATCAACAGAAGCAGAAAATCGAGTCATTGACAAATCTATAATTTATTATATAAAAATTAGATATTTGATATGTTATGTAACTTACTAGCTAATTTAGTGATTATCTTAAGATATATACAACAGTTGATTTTTACCACACATATACATTTAGAAATTAAACCAAATCCTGTAAAACTTAAGGATGGTCTACATGGAGTATATCAACTCTGCACAGCAACAGATTTTGCTCATTAATGACTAATTACACTCCATTTTAAGAACTGGAATAATTTAATTATTTAAAAATCTTGCAATACATTCACTACAAAGCAGTGATATTCGTAATTCCAATTTTCTATTATCTTTGAAGCTTATGCAGTTAGAAAAAAAAATATATTAGAGTGAAATAAATGAAAATATGTTGTTAAGAAGACTCTACTCACCCTAATCTTGCCTCTAACCCTTCCTTTGCCCCATCCAAAAAGCATTTTCTTTCATTAATTTTTTTTTAGCCCCTTGCTGCCTGCTGACAAGCAGTGAATGTCCAACAAGAAGCTCTGGGAATGTAGACATACATCATGTAGTCTGTTTATTCACAGGGAATTTATAGAATGCTCTATAAAATTCATTTAAAAATGCAAGCAAGACAATGTGAAAAACTTAACACTCTTCAGATTTGCTGTGCAAATGTAGGCAAACCCAGTTTTATTAGTCACATTTGCCTTTTTAAAATTTATGATCTTTGTCTCTTAAGCTTATAATGGATTTTGAGAATCTTTCTATTTCTTGTTTATAAGTATCTTGCCTGATAAATGATATAGCATTCAAGAATCAGGCAATCTGGCTGCAGACCCCTATAGGCTATTTTGTGGTCAGAAAGATGCCATATTTTTCTGGAACATCAGATGTCCAAAATGCACTGTTCTGGTGGCTAGCATTTTATACAATATTAATCTAAAAGTACTGACAGAGTGGCAGCCATTCACTTACATTTCAAAATGTTAACCACATAATTGTACAGGAGGGATTCCTAAGGGCATCTTTCCATTTAAGAGTATTGCAGTGGATTTTGATGCTTCTGTTCACTCCCTAATGGAAGTAATGCAGGTCACAAACCCAGAAAATACAGTTTGGTGTTTTAAGTTCAGAGGTAGGTCCACACACTGCAGAGCAAGTTAGCTACACATTGTTCCCAATTCAATAGCAGTTTCACTAACTATACAGCAGAGATCCACATACTTTTAACCTAAGCATCCATTTGTATGATTTTTTTTTTTAGTCAGAGATGTTTTTGCTGGGATCTTCAAAAAGCCCTGACCAGCAACTACCAGACACTAAACATGAAAGTTTTCCCACATTCCTAATTGATTTTTACCGGTCTTGCCAGAATATTTTTCTGTGTTAGAATGGTCACCTGACACAAGGGTAAAATATAGTTCCATCCTAATTTTCCTACTCAGTCATCTTTCCCACAGCAGAACTGCTACTGACACATAGGATCACTTAATCACTAACACCTTTTGCCAAATCCACCAGCAGTGGCACATTGAGGATTTACAAAGTTGTTTTATCTTTCATTGGTCATGACAGCTGCTATAAAAACAAAGAAATGCTATTTCATTCTGAAGGAGTATTCATGAGTATGCTGTGGCAATAGTTATCTTCTTACCACAAAGGCTTCATAAAGCCATATGCTCATTTTAAGCCCAGGTAGCTCCACTGATTGTGTGGGGTCATGCTAAAGTTGCAGCCAAAACTTTCTGCAATTTAAATTTGAATACCAAATAGACATATACAGGCTGGGTGATAGAGATGAAAATGTTTTAGTGATTTGGTGGTGATGATGGCCATAAAGATGCTCAGAAATCAAATACAATAAGTAAACAGATCTCTGTACAAAAGACCTGTCAGTTCTGTTTTACCACACATGCCTCTTCTTCCTTCTTGTTCCCTTATTGAAATAAAATACCCTGTTAGGTATTTTACTCCTTTACTTTACTTAGGTCCTTTATTCTCTGTTTTTAAATGACCATACTCTAAAATAATGTCTATTATTAAAAAACAAAACAAAACAAAACAAACTTTAAGTACTGTCTTTTTAAGTTATTTCACTTAAATACCTTTAAAAAGAAAACACTTACTGCACTGTACAGATACATTCAGCTTTTCTGCCAATCCCTTACTATCAAATCCTTTTACAGTTCTTTGTTGTGAAACCAACTATAGTGTTACATTGTCTGTCCTTATACACATTACTGCTGGATAAAGCCTTTGGTTCCCCAGACTAAATCTGTGCTGTTCCCTGCCCTGGTTTCTCAATGCTATCTCATTGCAGCAGCTCACATTGAAAGCCTGCTATTCCCACACCCACCAACACAGCTCTTGGGATAAGAACTGCACCATTGATACAGCGTGTATTCTTTTCCATAGGTTCCCACCAGCATGTTGCTAACAATTTCCTGGGCCTTATCAAAAAAAAAAAAAAAAAAAAAAGAAAAAAAAGAAAGAAGCAGAAAAAAGCCTTTGAAAAGTGAGAACAAAGAATCAGACTCTATTGTTGTTCTACTTTCACTGCCCTAATCTGTTTTCCATCATACTACATGTAGAGACTACAAACATCACCTGATACAGATACCCCAATCAACAATTTACGATGGACAGTTATTGTTTGCTATCTGTAATCTTTCATCCCAGTACTTGTGGTTTTCAAATTGTCCTTTTCATTCCCTTTTAGCAACCTGAATCAAGTTGATCCTCATCCCCTGCCTCCCCCAAAAGAAACTTTTGCCTGTCAACAGGAGTAACAACTGAGTCAGTTGCAAACTTTGGACTTGATCCATGCAGGCACAACATACAGATCACATGCCTTTGCTACAGAAATTGCTCAGAAACAAAAGTGTGGAGCATGCCACTTTGATTAAGTTTACAACTGGGATCCCTTACTTCTCAGTGTGAGTCCTTTCCCCTGAGCAACACTAAGGGCTTCTCAATCACACAATGAAAATACTGCTAAATGGGCAGGGGAGCACGAGGAGGAAGTAGGGTGGGGGGAAAACATGGCTCTATTGCAAAAAATGATTTTTTTTTTTTTTTTTAATGGGAGTCTTTCTTTTCTTTTCCTTTGCCCCATTCCACCCCTGGAAAAATCCCTATTAAAAGCAAGTTCACCCCAGAGGATATTTTGTGGTTCAGCCATCGTTCACAAGCCTTAATTTCATTATTCAATACATCAGACAACTCAAATCTAAAAAGTGATATAAAGCAGTAATAACATGCACAGTAGTGCCTCAGGAAACACTAGTCATTTTTTTTTGTAACAAAAATGGTAGGTAATGTGCTTAAGACCAAGGATCCTCCAGTTCAATTCCTGCAGCTGACACAGATGTGCTAAGCAAACACAGCAAATCTAAGTGCACTCCCTCAGCCTATGTGTGTTCATTCACAAAGCTAAAACACATATCAACAAATTGTTTTCACACCTCTTATGATGGTTATCTAATATCTCACTGCTGGGAGACAAAGCCTTTGTGATAATGTGCTAATCCCTAAACAGACTGAAGGGAAAGATGAAAAGTTTAGACGAGGATACTCAAACTTTCAGACTTCACCACTGAAATTGTAGAACCTGTACCTCTCAACATTTTTAACAGAACTGCATTAATATAATATGAAAACAAAAATGAAACCTTGTGTTACTTTTAGTCTTGCAATTAGAACTAAAAATGTCATTGAATGATAGGAGTTTTTTCTAACAGCAATGGAATTTGGGAATATATATTTATCTAGTACAACCCATGTTCTTTTCTTCCTTGGATTGTGTGGGGAAATCCTCCTCAAGACATTTTTGAAGGCAGAAAAAATTAAAAACGGATTTTCTTTTAACCAGTGAGTTTTGTCATATTTTGTGTACTTTTCCACTCAAATATAGGTGAGTGCCCACACAGCCTGAAAAGCATAAATAACATTTGAACCATGGCTTGTTCACAAGAGGTTTACTTGATCTATTTCCTGCTCATTGTTAATGCTTTTTAATGCTTTTAAACAACCACAGAAATTATGGAGGCAAATTCATTCTCTTTGTTCAGACCAATGAAATATTTGGGAAAGATGCTTAAGCTCCCACTGCTATTTTTTAATTTTGTCTTGGGTTTCCTCTCTCTTTGACAGCATTCAAATTTTGAAGAGAAGCAATTTTAAATCTGAAGGTCAAACAGCACCATTCTCAAAAGGGAATGGATGATAGAGTTAATCGGAGAAAGAGAAGAAATTAAGTCTCTTTAGCCCTCTCCCCATTAAACACTAAATTTTCAAGAAAAAGAAGAGAAAACAGAAATTACAGAACAGCTATGGACTGCTTTTTCTATAGAGACTAAAAAGTGATAAAAGAAAAATATTTATATTTCTATGGCAGAAATCTTATCAGAGAATTGTAAAAGTATTAAGTAGACATATAAAACATGGCATTATTATACTAGTAATATAAAGCTTCTAAGAAGGCTTCTACAGTACTTTTATTTCCCATTCCCAATAACAGAATCATATAAATCCATTGATCAAAAAGCCAAAAAATTAATCTCACAGTATTTTCTTGTTCAATTTTTTTCTCCCATAATTATTTTTGCTAGAGGAGATGCAATACTGTAAATTTTTAATCTAAATATGTGTTTCATAATAAAAGGCAAAAATTACATGCTTTGTAGGTCACATAATAGCTGTGCACATCCATGTGCTAAACCAGAGTCGAGGGTAGTCGTATGTGTGTGTGTGTGCATTTATGTGTGAGCTGGAACAAGTGACAGGAGAGGCCTTTTTGGAGTGAGGCTCTTGGGGGACAAACCCTTTTGCCATGCTTTGTTCTGTGTGCATCCCGAGAGAGCCATCTCTCGGAGTGGCAGAGCACTGACACCTGTGTCTTGCTGCTAGTCCTCACGCTCCCCTGAGAAGCCCTGGCCCCTGGAATCTGCAGGTGTGCAGAATTCTGCAAAGTGTTCAGGCAGTGCCCCCTGAGATGGGTTCCAAAGGGAGGAGGGCAAGCCAGAGGCCACCTGAGTGATGTTCACTAAGAGGATGGGACCTGCTCTGCCTGTTTTGACAGCCAAATGCTCAGATGTTGCTGCTTTTGCCAGGCTGATTTGACTTCTTCCTGCTTCCGGTGCTTTCTGAACTTTTTGTGAAACTCCTTTCTATTTCTGCCCCTTCCCCAGTGCTGTCTGGAAGAATTTTTAAAATCCACCTCTTCAGTATTTTTGCTGATCCTGCTCCTGTTTGAGATGCAACATTCAGCTTGAATGTTTCTTTTAGTTAGTTCTGTGAATACCATTTATTAAGCGAATCTTTCTCTTTACAGATAGAGCTATTTTCCTTACAATAAAAGGGGAACAGACTATATTTCTTGTAACAAAATATTTCTAGAAGCAAACTACAGTTTAAAAAATTGTAAAGACTTACCACTAAACAAATATTTTTAATATTGCAGACAATCTGAACAGAGAAAAAATGCAAGCCACAGTCAGTTGTTGGGAATGCTTCGTGTCATATTTGACTGATATAGTTTAACAATAAAACCTAGATTCAAATAGCTTAAAAACATTTCAAATTACTTAAATGAAGAGTAGAACATAGACATACAATGTAAATATATTTAAAGGCTAAGAGAAACTGAGTGAAGGGATTACAACTGAATGCAAAGTTAAGTTGTTGCATTAAGAATGATTCAAATAACAAAGTGTGTATTAAAATTCCTGCAGTTAAGGGGACATATGGCAAGACCATACATTTACAACAGGTCTTTTGAGCCCATGAGTTAAAATAATTTGAAAATTACTGCAGTATGCCTCCCAGCTTCCAGCTGTTTTATGTGAAGAGAATTTCCTTTGGAATACCTGCAGCTGGTATGGCATGCAGCCCTGGATTGCCAGGCAAAGATACTTTTCACTCCCTGACTCCCTGTACCTGTGTTTTTACAAGTAGATGTATCAGCCCCAGAGGCTCTACTCTCACTTCCACACAGGCAGGTATGGATTTAAGATGCACATGACCAAAACAGTTACTCAAAACCCTGTATGCAAACCTTGCTGCAGTTGCCAAGGCAGTCAACTCAGAGAGCAGAATGTAGAAATTGGAACCAGTCCTGTGTAATAAATTCATCAGTGACAAAGACGGTGGGATTAGTGTGCTCAGCAAATTTAAAGATGGCTCCAGGCTGAGCAGCTGACACCCCTGAGGGAGAAGACATCATTCAGAGAGACCTGAAACAAGCTCAGGAAATGAACCTTTGGGAACCTCATCACGTTCAAAAATAGCCAAGTCAAAGGTTTTGCACCTGTTTCAGGGCAATCCCTGGTATCAAGGCAGGCTGAGAACATCCCTGTAGAGACAGACTTGGAATACAGATGGATGAAAAGCTGGACATTTGCTGGCAATGTGCAGTGGCAGCCCAGAGAACCACATGTGTCCTGGGCTTCATCCAGAGCCCCGTGGGCTGCAGGGGAGGGAGGGGGTTCTGTCCCTCTGCTCAGACTCCATTTGCAGCTGTATCAGCTCTGGGGTTCCAGCACAGGAAGGACAGGGACCTGTTGGAGTAAGTCCAGAGGAGGCCACAAGGATGATCAGAGGGATGGAGCATCTCTCTTATGAGGAAAGGCTGAGAATGTTAGGATAGTTCATCCTAAAGAAGTTCTGGGTGACCCTTTGTGATGTCCCAGTACCTGAAGAAGGCTTATAAGAAATATGGGGACAGCCTTTTGGGTAGGGCCTGTTGTGACAGGATGGGGTTAATAGTTTTAAACTGAAAGAGGGAAGATTCAGATTAGACACAAGGAAGAAATGTTTTACTCTCAGGATAGTGTAACAAGGAGAGAACTGGTAGATGCCTCATCCCTGGAAATATTCAGGGGCAAGTAGGACAGGACTCTGAGCAACCTGCTCTGCTTGAAAATATCCCTCCTCATCTTAAGGGGCATGGCCTAGAAGACCTTTAAAGCTACCTTGCAACCCAAACTGTTCTGTGTTTCTGTGAAACATGTTGAATAAATGCACTCTTTTCAACAAATGCTATGTCATTAACTCACAACCATCAACATTCACTTTCTTGTTTCTCCTCTCTTTTTAACCAATTTGCCTCATCTTTTTTCCCCTTTCCCCTCCTAATGTTTTTCTTCTTTGGAGGAATCTCTCTCTGTGTGATAGATAAGGAAAATAAAAATGGAAGAGAGATTAATTCATTTTATGAAAAAGATATTTTTCTCAGCAGTAAAGAAATGGGAATGCCTAAGGTACTAAAGTAGTAGATTTATGGTAAATAATGATACATTAAGTGTTCTATAAATTGATGAAATGGCATGACCCTGAACTTTCTGGCTCAAGTTCATGTCTGGTATAATTCTACTTGATCCACAATAAAGTTGCAAGAATGAAAATGACACTCAAGACTTGATTAATTTTAAGCACCATGTGCTGAAAAAGATACATTTTTGTTTCATAAGCCTTTTCTGTATATAATTTTTAGCAGACTCTGACAAGCTTAAATACTAGCAAGGTGACAACTTTTTATGTCTAACAGCAGCAGCTATAGCAGGACATCAACTTCTGCACAGAGGAGGAATTTAAAGATTAAAATACATTGGTATTTGTTACTGTCATAAATGCTGTTGAACTACCCAGTATTTAAATTAATAATTTAAATGTTTGCCTAATGAACTGGACCTGATTATATTAAGACATTCTCAATTAATTCTGACAGATCATCTTCTGAATTAGAATACAGAACCAAAATGTTTTATGGATTCCTGGCCAAAGTGTTTACTGACTGAATATTTCTTCAACAATTAAAAATAGCCCTGTTCTATAGCAAAAAAATGCTTTAAAAGCAATGAGTGAGAAAGTCAGAAAAAATAAAAACAAAATAGGAAGCAAGGGTAGCAAATCCTCCTCTTAGCCATCCTGTCAGCTGGAAATTGGCAACTAGAGGAAGTAGAAACAAGAAGTGACAAGTAGTGGAAGAGACATGCTACCTCTGGCAACTATTACAAGTGAATTAAGAGGTTAGAATTGTTGTTATAATATCACTCAGGAAGATTGCTGGAAGTTTTGAAGAAAGACAAAAGAATAAGCCACAGACCTCTGGCAGATTACAAGAAATCAATGCACAGTTTTGCCTCAAACCAACAATTTAGTAAGATGTATTGAGCCTCCGAACTACAGGCAGTTTTAAAAAAAAAATATTAGGCTAGCTCAACCTGTTCTTATTCTCTGCACTGGACCAGGCTTTAGAGGTTTGTTAGGTACTGGACTGGATCTGTGAGATTTCACTTCACTTCAGAGCAGTTTAGGGACCTTATTCAGGTCTTTGATTTTATAAGGAATTAAAAACTTCCACTAATCAGAGTTAAATTTTTATCCCATATGTTAACACTACTTTCTATCTCATTCTCTTATTCATGCAACAGTTTATTTTTGGGAGCTCTGTGTTCTTTGGACAATCAAATTACTCTTTTTGATTTACCCAGTTAAACATCAAATGTGTATGACAGGATTGGGTTATGGAACTGTTACAAAAAGAGAAACAATTACTTGTATCAGTGTCAGGAATGAACAAGCCAGAGACATGATGGTAGCTAAGAAGGCAAGTGTACATAGTTTTGGTTTTCTAGAAAACTGGTTTTTAAATTATTCCCTAAATATTCTAGATTTAGGAAGGGTAGTTAGAGATACTTTATGAAAAAATGAAATAGTTCCCAGAGAAAATGATCACATTACCAGAAGACAATTTCTACTCCTTGATTTAATATTATCTTTTTTACCAAGCATAAATTTTAAGTACTGTGTTTCAGAGTAAGCAGTATCGTTATACCTCTGTTCAGTGTTTCACTAAAGTGTGTTTCTGTTGTTATTATGTCAATAAGGTGAGTCCTTCATAATCTTCATTGTAGTTGGCCTAATTTTGGGGAGGACAACAAGAGAAAAAAAACAAAATTACACCCCAATGTTATTCTTAAAGAATTTTTAGAAGGAAGGGAAAATTCGTGCTAATATTAAGCCACAACTATCTTTCCAGTACCAGACAAGTAGCCATGTATTCACATACACATTTAAAACTGAGATCGCGTAGGGAGGAGGTGGGGAAGGATGCTGGAGAATTTTCTGTTCAAGAACATGCCACCTCCTACTCACATTTTCTACATCATTCATCATGCCCAGCTCCAAGCTTATTGCAGGTTTGCAAAACAAAAAAAAAAAAACCAAAAAAAAAAACCAAAAAAAAAAAAAAAACCAAAAAAAAAAAACAACCAAAAAAAAAATGAAGCTGTTCTCATAGTTAATAATTTTCTGTGATATTTTCCTCTGCAGATCTCCACATCCATGGCATTCAGGCAGAGCACTTCTCTGTCAATGCCATGCTGTAAATGTGGATAACTATCACTCAGCATCTGTTAAACCAGCCTTGGCAACTCCTCTTCTAAAGCTGACAGTGTTCCACTACTGAGAGTCACACTAACAGCCAGTTCATGGAGACAGTGATTAGGCCCAATTCAGCCCTGGTCTCATTTTATCTCACCAGGGAACCTGACACATGGTGTCTTATCTCTGGCAGACCAAGAAAGAACAGCAGAGAGGCTTTGAGAGATGTATTTGGGTACTCAAAATTCTGTGGAGAATTCTACAGGTGTCAGAGCAGAAGAGCTTCAAAGCATAAAAGGTGCAAAACATTTGTGAGTTGCAGGAGGCCGTTGAGAACTTTTAGCCTCCAGGCACTCCCTTACCACTGCTGGGATGCTCTCAGACTTTAACTCTTTCTGCCTGTTTGGGCATAGGCAAATTGAGTCATACCTGGCCTTCACGTGTGTGGCAAGCACATTTCTCTCTCTCACAGGATTTTTTATTGAGGTGCACAGAGAGAAATGAAAGAGAAAACAATTTCTATTTCTGCTCCTTGTTTTTCTCTTGTGGAATGTGTTTGGAGAATTGTTTAGCCAGAGTGAGCGCTTGGTTGGATCATGGTGGATTGTTTGGGCCTGATGGACGATCGGATCCACCTGTGTCTGGATTCTGGAGAACAGGGTCACAAGTTGTGAGTTAGAGAGATATGACAGTTAGAGAAAGTAGCATCTAGTATTTAGTATCCTCTTTTATACAGCATATTAATGTATTATAACATAATTATAATAAAGAAATCATTCAGCCTTCTGAAATGGAGTTAGACATCATCATTCTTCCCATTGGGTTCACCAGCATCTACAACACATGTGCAGTTTGGACTGGATGTACACCTAATGATCACTGACACAACAAGCAAAATTAATGTGTCCTGCACTCTTCTGTGCAAGCATAAAGGTGCTGGCAGGTTAGCAATGAACAGAACAAAAAAAAAATCCCAATTCCCTAGTTTATTTGTTTATCTTAAACAAATAAAAACCTATATAAATCAATTACTACTAAAAACCTATATAAATCAATTACAACTTTTTTTAAAATAACTAAAACACATTGTATTAAAGAACATCACTTTTTCCCCTAATTTTCTCATTTTTTTACATCTGAATTTCATACTTCATTCTTTGACTTACAGTCAAAAGTGCTATACTATTCCTTCTATATTATAAAAATTTGGAGATATTTATGGCATTGCCCATGAAAGAATGAGGAACTCCCAGATATCAAAAAATAGTAACTTTCTGATTTAAAAAAAGATAAACAACTACAATTACTTGCAGCAAGAATAGTCATTAAAAAATTTATAAAACAAAAATACTGATGGTTAAATCATATGAATAGAAATTAAATGTACAATAATGAAAGGTAAACAATTATACAAAAAAAAAAAAGAACCCCAAATATAATCAGACAACAAGACTTCAATATTTTTAGAAGTATATGAAAAGCCATAAACATCAACACAGAAAATAGAAAATCTGGATATGTTTCAAAGAGAGTTTTGACATATTTTGGTAAATACTGCTCAAGGTTTATCACAACTGTTATCCAGTTTCCTAGAGAGCAACACAATACTTGATGCATCTTAACACAAAACAATATCAAAGAACAAGACATAGCACACAAAATTAAAATTAAGAATGCATGAATTCAGACTTAAAGTAACCAAATTCCATTGACCACATTCACATTGCTAGGATAAAATTAGATAATGCAGAAGTAAATCAAGAAAGTTCATGGTTCAACAGAGGCAATTATTTCCTTTTAGTTTAAACGTGCAATGGGCCTTTTTGTGAAATTATTGATACCTGGTGTTTAATTTTGGAGTTTTTACTTTAACTAAAGACTCAATAAGGTGTGTCTATTTCTTGCATCTTTTCCAAATTTTAGTTTTTTAAACACCCTATAAGCATTTCATCACTATCAGTTTTATCACAACACTAGTCTTATTTTTAATTTCACAGAAACTTAGCTGATGGGTAATACAAAGAGATTACAATAAATTTACTGCTACTGTAGTAAATTAATGGTAAAAATCCAACTAACTTTGAGTCATCATTTTCCCTGTTTCTGTGGATTTGCTTCTACCTATTTTTAGTATAAACTATTAACTCACATAAAAGATAATATCTATTAATGGGTAATGTTTATGATTAGAGAGTTAACATTCAGTACAACCATGTACCTTAACTTAATGGTTTTGTACTACTTAACCATATGAAGTATTGGGAGGCAGAGTTTGGCCCCAAAATCATAAACAGTTTCAGTGGGAGTTTTACCTCAGCTAGTCCAGGTCCAGCAATATGCATTACCAGGGTTTTCAAAACATTGAGCACTAAACAGCTTCCAGCTGCACGGTTTGAAAAGTTGGAGATTAAAACAGGAAACAAATGAAAACAAGGACTCCTAATTATTGATACTTCAAAGTATCTGAGATGTGAGCTACTGGATGCCTTGCACTTCTAAAAGTCTTATTTGGTCTATTTGGGGGACAAAATACAGTGGTGAAAATGTGAAAGTCAGCAGTGCTGACCAAGCACTTTCTATATAAATCTACCAATCCGATTTTCAGATAAGCAAGAATCAGGAATCAATAATAAACAAGACCTAGAATGTTCTTCTTGGACAGACTTTTTGATCCAATTTCACATTCTGTATACCCTCAAGCTCCCATATCTCTGGTGTGCAAGGAATGTAAAATCAGATCTCTGTTGTAAACTTCACAAATCATCCTCCCACACAATCAACCTATTGAAACCCTTTTAATATTCCACACTGACAACATCGTGCCCAAATCCTCTCTCAACCGTTTTTTATTTCATTAATTACAAAGGTATTTTCAAAAGCAAGTGCAATATTGAAAATTAATATAAACAATTTCCAAAGGAATATAGATAAAACTGAACTGGCAGTTTTCTTTTTCTATTTGTAAATTGAGTTCACCACATTATCCTAACTTGCAGAGCTGCCCTGCAGAACCTTCTCCTGAGTTTTAAACCTTTGATTTAGTTTTCTTGCATGGACTCAGCTTTATACTTATTTACAGGAAAGTGTGCTGTATTTCCATCTTCCTTTGACTCCATTATCAGTTTAATTTATTTTCATAATGCTTTGCCAAAGTTACTATTTAAACATGACAATTTAGAAATTCTGTTTGACAGTTCCTTTCTGTTTGATATATGCATAACTCAAAAGCATAAAACGCTTGGCCATTTTTAAGCTTCCCTTAAAAATGTGATGACATCTAAACTGTATATTCTTGTATATTCTCCACTACCCACTGCCACCTACTGCAGAATTAGTAGCAATGCAAATAGACCTACTTTTGAAAAATTCTGAAGTTGAATTGTAAATATAAACTTAAATGCTTAGTGTATAATCTATGCAGATATATGCAGCGATATATATGCATTATGGACTATTTTAGACCTGAACTCAGTAGAGTAGTTAGAATAACAAATGGTTAAGCAGTGTTAGCTTGCATGTAAAAGCTAAATTGTTTCTCTGAAGAGGTGTCACTTTTTTCCATAAATAATTAGTTGTACTGTTTCTGAAACATTTTTATAAATTATTGGGTTTTGTTTTATGTTTATTTTTCAATTTAAAAGTCCTTTGAAGTAGTCAACCTTTTCGTGCCTCTTTAGGATTTAATGCATTTGATCTCTAAAATGCAGTTGCAAATATGAAACCACCCCAGCTAAGACAAAGGGCTTGTAAAACTACTTCAGCTCCATCTTTTCATTGAGTGAATTACTTCCTAGGCCTTAATGCAAAATGCCATAGGTTATGTAAGCATATATGTTGATTTAGGCTTATTTTTCATATCAAAGAAACAAAAATCAAATTTGCTGGGAGTTAGACAGCAATTTAAAATGCAATATTTCTTTGTCAATATCCCAATGATAAGCTTTCAGAAGCATAGCAATGAATTAAGCACATTTATCTATGGTAATAATGTAAGCTTATTTTTCTGGATTTTTTTTTTAATACATTATATTAAATTGAGATTACATGGCAAAATGGATGTCCCTAGTCCTCAAACCTATAAGCTGTGCTACATTCTGCATTTTCTTTACTCTTCAAAACCATGAAAACTTAATTGATTTCTAAGTCAGTGATTTTCTATAAGGGGTGTGTTCTTCCAGGTACAAAGACCTGACAGATTACTTTTTTTATTTCTGGTCTTCATGTTGGAATACACATCAGTTTTGACTTTCTGCAAAATTGTTTTTTCGTTTTTAGCTACTTTTTCAGTGTAAAAAACTTTAAGGGAGATTTTATCTTGCACATTTAAGCAAATGATATGCTCAGACATAACACTGGCATAATAATTGTCAATCACATAAAGAATATCTGCATTAAAGCTGCTGCTTCTGTTTAACGCCTACATGACTACATCACCAGTACCTTGAGTAAGAAATAGCTGAAGACCAAAGCTTCTTAACTATAAACTGGCACTAAAAATTCCTTTAACACAGAAGAAAAAATATTTTTTTTGCTTCCAGAACTTAATAGACTTTGAAACAATTCTTGAAGGGACGAAAAGAAATATGTTGTAAAAACCTTTTTTGAGAATTCATACTTTTATGTTTGCTATCCTTATAGATGCCTTTAGCTTAAAAAGCAAGTAATAAAAACACTTCATATATCTTATATTCTTATCTATATTTTTATTACAGATTATAAACCAAATATCTATTTATTCTAGTTGCATTTTCCTCTTGGTAAATTTTTTTGTTTGGAAAGAAGGAAAAGAGTTTGCTCTAAACATAAAATTTTCTTTAATTCACCAGCACAGAACTAGTAAAGACTACTTAATAGATTTGAGCCATGTTAGACTACACTAACTTCAAAGAAACAAGAACATGTACACTAAATCTTAATCCCACTGGGCTCAATGAAAACTTTCCTCTTAACATCAAAGAAATCAGGATTTGGCCTTTATGTCAACATTAACCCCTGTACCTCATCCTTCCCACTGGACTTGGCATAAAGCAGTATTTCTGCTGAATGTATGTGGTAACTGTATAAGTTTTTGGGCTTCACATGTCAAACAATTGTAAGGATCATACAGAAGGATGGATTATTTTGTTTTTACTGAACACATCAAAACAGTTTTCCTTTAAAAATTTTTACTATTAATTTATTATAATTTTCACAACACTTTATGTGAAACAACATGAACATAATACTGAGTCTAAATTTACAGAAATATGTGACCACAATTCTCATGGGACATTCACAACTTCTCTGGGCAATCTGTCCCAGTGCTTCACCACCTTCACTATAAAGAATTTCTTAATATCTAATCTAATCTAATTCCACTTCTCTTTTAATGAAAAGTGATGAGAAGGGCCAAAACTCAAGACTGTCTTCCTCCTTTTCCGCTTCCCATTCCCTCAGATATTTGCCCCAACCCAGAAGCTAAGACTTAATCTCTGGAGACTTTGGCCTACTCCCACCCACCTGTCAGGCTTTTGATTGCATCCATTGGATTCTATTACACAGCACCCTGGTAACTGAATAACTCCAGGATGAGCACTGTTGTAGGGGCAGATGAGGGAAGAATTCTAACCCTCACCCTGTGAATGGGTACCTTCCTTTTATGGATCACTTTCTGGCTGGTTACCTTCAGTAAATTCTGACATGACTAATTTTTTTCCCCCTACTTGCTGCCATAGACTATGCCCAGTGTTTTACACCTCCAGAGTAGTCAGAGTTAGTGGTTGTAAAAAATAACTGGGGAAATTAAAGACCACCTTTATAAATGTGGGTCAAGGGCTCTTTCTCCCTTTCTTTTTAAAATTGCACATTCCATTACCTAAATGGGGCCTACTGGAAAGACATGGAGGGACCTTTATGAGGGAGTGCAGCAATGGAACAAGGAGAAATAATTTTAAACTGATAGAGGTTGGATTTAGATTAAATAGTAGGAAGAAACTCTTTACTGTGAGGGTGGTGAGTGTTCAAGGCCAGGTTTGATGGAGCTCTGAGCAACCTGGTCTAGTGGAAGGTGACCCTGCCCATGGCAGGGGGATTGCAATGAGATGATCTTTAAAACCCCTTCCAACACAAACACAAATTCCATCGTTTTATAACTCCAATTTATATGTACTTCCTACTTCCAAGCACATCTCCTGTCTGTGGCATCCATTTCTCCCCAGTTTGGATACTTAGTTCATCTATTTTTTCAAGAAAGGAGTAATTTTGAAACAAATTCCTACCCTGACTCAAAACTGGTATTTTTTTCCTGTGTTTGCTTTTTAAATAAAGTTTGAATTAGTGTTTTACTGCATTTTAATCATCTATGGATAAAAATGTTAAAATAAAATGTCTTGATGCATTCTAGTTTAATTTGGAGTCACATGAATTAAATTTTGAATTTGCAGTAACAAGTCTGCAAAACTGCAGAGATTTTGATGATCAAGAGTGTTATGGTATACAGATTAGCACAGTACATAATATACTGGCATCCTACATATATCCAGCTAATCTTCATCCCTTGACAAATGTTTAAACACAGTATTTTCATAAAATTACTTTTTAAAAAAGGTAATGTGCTCAATGGATACAAACTACACGATAAAGACATCAAAGTACATAACCTTTTAAATATATTCCATGCAAAAATACCTAAAAAATATGCTGGAGTCTCAAATGTTCAATGATTGTGCTCATAGAAAGCTTTAAATTAAAAATTAAGGTACAAACACAAGAAACAAAAACTTTTAGGAAACAAGCTAATACAAGCTACCAAGTCGTGTCTAACAACCAGATAGCAATAAGTTTCATTTCATTTCTTCTGATTCTTGTTTACAAAGGTTTTGGCGTTCCACTGAATTTGTCCCCCCACCATTTAGAGAACTTAATTTTGTAGAAGATGTGGCCATCCCTAAGCACTGCAACACGGTTCTATCGGGGGCCTCTTTTTCAATTCAGAGAACAAAAGTTATAATTCCATTTTATCTTCTGACATGGAGTTCTTAGAAAAGGCAAACCACAATTTTTAATAGTTAATGCCTCCTTCTTCTCCATGCTTGTCTTGTGTACTTGCCTATCTGGGACTCAGACAAGAGAGAAGCTGCTCTGCCCTTTGGGGTTAGATAACATCTAAAAATACTGGGGGTTGTGTCTCCTTCTCTTGTAGAGAATAACACATTATGTTGAACACTAATACTTGAAAATATGTAAGCATATAGACATAGTGAAATGTCCTATCTTTTGCAGTGTTATTTTAGATGGAAAAAGCTTTAATAGTCTTAGCTTTTAACTTCAGGTATCTTATTTTGTAAATGTCTCATTTTACAATGTATCCTTTCTTAGTTTTTTTTTTTTCTCTCTATCTATAGGCTAGTGTTACCTAGAAAACATTATTTATTATTATCATTATTTTGTATTTTGTAATAAAAAATTGGTATTTTAAATCATAAACCACATAACTATAAAATGCAGTGGTAGGAAATAAAGACTCACCATTTTTTTGTGTTTCACTTATTTAAAGATTGACTGCAGCATGGTTAGCTGTATTAATGCAGATGTATTATACTTTCTAGTGCTGCTAAAATTTCCCTCTGACTTTCCACAGACCCATGTAACCTTTGTGATCAGTGGGGATCACGTGTCAGGTCTGTCTGTTCCTCTTTGAACATCCCCACCACAGCCTTGAGCAGAGTAACTGAACTGACCAGAAAACAACTTGGTTTCAGAAAGTGTAAACTCAACAGTGTATTTCAGATTCCTCTTTGTCCAGGTCATGTCACAGGGAAAATATCAAGAACAACTCTGAGTCAAAGTGCAAATACTAATAACAGCCTCAGCATTCTTCTGTAATAAGGATAAATATTTCTCAGGAGCTGTATAGAAGAACCTTTTTTCCTACTGATTATTAACTGCCTTCTTCAACCAATGTAGGAAGCTTTCTGTATGGTAGCCTATCCTTCTGTTAATCAATGAAGAGAAAATTGTTATACTTAAGTTACTTTTACAGTGTGTAGTTGAATATCAGATACAGACTGGAAAGAAGGCTAGAAAAACACAATTAATATGACTGTGAAAGGTGAGAGCTATAAGAAAATAAAAAAATACAAAGCAAACCACAAAACCCCTTAATCAGGTCCAAGTTTGACTTCTGTCTTAGTCTTTGCCATGCTGCTGTGGATCTGAGATGAATATATATTTTCAGATTTAATGCAATTATCTACAAAAATTCTTAATATTACATCCTGGAGTTCTGCTTTTTTAAAAGAAGATTTTCTCAACAGCCTGTGTTAATAATACAGCTTACTTTTTCCCCTGTGCAATACTTGAGTTTATCAGATAAAATCAAAGCCGTTGACTATGGAAATACTGAAAGATACATTCCATAACTAAAGGTAGGTGTTCAGAACGTGTCAGGCCCTTTGTGTGAACATCGTGCCTCTATCACAACAGTAACCCTGAGTGTGCATGACTGAGACCTGAGCTTGGTGCAAAGTGTTTCTGATCTCAGATGTACACATCAGGTGATAATCTTTTAACACATGTGAGGCTATTTCCCTCAGCTAAAGAAAGATTAATCTAGATTTAGCTAGTTATGGTGGCCAGCTCTAAAAGGAGCTAGCTATACAATTAGCAATAGCAGCAATGAAAACTTGCAATTGCTCTAGCCTTTCCTTTGCATATATATTTAGTAAAACACATATCTGAGAGACATAGTATGTTTTTTAAAAAACAAGCTTCTCCTCTCAGATGAAAGGGAAAGAGAACTGAAACCAATTCATGGCTTGCAATCATCATTCATCCTGGAATAAAAATGCATGCTTGCTGGCTGGCAGTACTTTGTAGTTCAAAATTCAAGAATACAGTAGATAGAGCTGACAATGAAGTAAATGTTTCATGACAACTGGAATCCATAATACTTCAAGTGTGTGTATGGTTGCAGCTTACTTACACAGAGCATTGCATCAGAAAGCTTACTCAGTTCATACTAAAACATAATCAGATGGTCCAGCAAAAAAACATGGATCTCATCAGCAAGGACAGCATGCATTTGGTTTGCCAATTGATCTTTTCCTAGAGGCAGGTTCAAGCAAACTTGCTTGATTTCACATTGCTAGTCTTAATTACAACCTGAAATGCAGGACAGAACTAAAGGGGGAAATGAGTGGGGGGGGGGGGGGGACGGGGGTAGAGGAGAACAGGACTTGTGCCTTCAGTGATTGGATTGATTTGTAGTGCAAAGATACAAATCTCTTGGTACCTTGGCAAAGGATTTTTTGCCACTTTCAATCTTGTAGCATGCATATCAGGAGACTCTAAGAAGCCAGCCAGCAGGATGAGGTTCTGGGGTAATTACAGGTCAGGAATCAGTGGCAGCCCTAACAGCTGGCTGTTGATTAAAGATGAAACTTAAGCCCTGTACAGAGGGCCTGGAAAAACAGCTATACAAGACTTCAAACAGTGCTTGAGCCCTGAACAATGTAACTGCACATTTGTAAAGCCGAATACTATAAGAGCAGTGTTCTTGAAGAGCAAATCAATCATTCCTTGCACTTCTTGCACTTATAGGCAACTAAAGGCCTGAACCTGATCATGACACTCAAATTATTTTTGGTTTAGTAAATGCAAAATAAAAAAATATTTTCTAAGACAAAATGTTTGATCAAATTATGAATTTGAGATGCTGTTTTGCAGAGATTTACCAACAGAGAAATAAAAATTTAATGCCTTTTTTCTCCCTATCCTGTGTTATTGCTACTGCATTCATTTACCTTGGCATCTGGATAGTAGAACCTAGCACCCTATTTTCGAATCTGTTCATCCAGGTGTAATTTTCTCTTTGAAATATGTGTTCAAGTTCTTCAATACAGAAAGAGAAGAAGCAAAAATATAAACACTTCCTACTGCTTCCAGATAGCACAGCAGGAGCTGGAAGTGATAAATGATGCCCAGAATATGGAGCGCTGTACATAGAGGTACCATGGTGAGCAACTCGCAGCCTTTATAATCATCATTCACAAAGGGCAATATCTCACTGACAATAAAAAAATAAATCAACAAGAGAGACAGAACTAGGTTTTCTCCTCTACTGCCTTTTCCATGAGGTCATTGTGCCTCTTTACAGATCTGCCCACAAGTAACAATGGAATTAAAATAGGATATGAAAATTCTGGATTATATGTAGTCATGGTCTCTGTCTACAAACCAAAGTACCAGTTCCTTTGTAGCAGCTTTCAGAAAGGACCTTTCCAATGTTTTCTATTCCATCAAACCAGATAAAAACCAACCAGAAATACAGCATAAGTGACAGTATGTACTGAAGCATATCCTATACACTGATCTTAGAGTACATATAGGAGACATTTTAATTTGCATACTCTTTTGTAACAGATTTGGGAATCACGGTACATACACAGTAACAGCAAGGTACAGAGGCACTTCACTGGCCCAGGGATAAAACCATGCATTTGTAACTGATGGACACAAGAACATTCTGCTAAAAACTATATATATTAATGTTTTATGTGCATGGAGTCTGAGAAAGAAGGATAAAACATTGCATTAATGTTATAGATTAACTTGACAAGACAGCTGATCCCATTGTGCTCGCAATAAGTGAATATGAGGTTCACTGAATGTTAACACAAGAGAAGGAATTATTTTCTGTAGAGACTGCACAGATAAATCCTGGTCAAAGTATTATTACCCTTGCATGTGAAAGCAATCTCTTGAAATGATATACAAGTTGTATTTTCAATTTTCTTTAATTTTTCTTCTGACACTGATCCTATTAACTAGTGTTTAAAGTCTACTTTTACAGGCATTTTTGTAATAGTACAGTAAGTAAGTAAGAGCAGGGCGGTGATTGTCCCCCTATACTCGCCACTGGTGAGGCCACACCTCGAGTTCTGTGTCCAGTTTTGGGCCTCTCACTCTAGGAGAGACATTGAGGGGCTGGAGCGAGTCCAGAGAAGGAAATGCAGCTGGAGAAGAGTTTACAGAGTGAGTCAGTGAGAAGCTGCTGAGGGAGCTGGGGGTGTTTAGCCTGGAAAAAAAGAGTCCCTGGGGTGACCCTATCACTCTACAGCTGCCTAAAAGGAGGATGAAGCAAGGTGGGGGTTGGCCTCTTCTCCCAGGCAACAAGAGGACACAGCCTCAAGATGTGCTAATAGACGTTCAGATGGGACATCAGGAAGAATTTCCTCACTGAAAGGGTTGTCAAGCACTGGAATGGGCTGCCCAGGGAAGTTTTGGAATCACCATCCCTGGAGGTATCCAAGAAATAAGTCAGTGTGGTCTGGTTGACATGGTAGTGATCAGACAAAGGTTGGACTTTATGATCTTGGGGTTCTTTTCCAACCTCAATTATTTTGTTCTACTTTTTCATATTTTGCATGCTTTATCAAAGTGAGAAAATGTAAAAATCACAGGTAAAATTATGTGAGTAAATTAAATGGGTTTACAACTCTCAAGTAAAATAATAAAGAAAAACATTTAATAACTATTTTTAACAAGCTCTTTTGGGACTAGATATGGTGAATAGCAAGGTCACTTATAAGGAATGGATTTGTATAATCACTATTTGCTAACACCTAAACTTATTCATATACACACTTTTCATAGTCACAATGGCATGAATTATTTCCCTTTGCCTTGTTGTCATACCTTTGAATACTGAGAGCTCTTAAATTGCAGATACTTATTTTTAATTTTTCTAGTGCACAAAATCCAGTGATTGTTGAGCTAGGAATGAGCTATTTTTGTGGTCATATCTACTCTTTATTAATACTTTTGACATCTTAATAATAGAACAGGGAAAGTAATTATCACATAATCTTAGAAACAACAAGTATTTTAAAAGAAAATTACTGTAAAATTCTTCCTGAAATAGTCTTCTCATTATTCTAACAAGAAGCTAGCTTCAGATTTAGATGGTAAAACTGTATAAGAAAAGTATCATAACTTCTCAGCATTTTGGCTAACTTAATAGCCAAAACAAATCAAACAAATACCAAAACTACCCTGAACTTGTTCAAGACCTGCTGCTCCACCTGGATGTATCAATTTATGGGGCCCAATGGGATACATTGGGAGTACTGAAAGAGATGCCTTTGTGGGACCTTTCTCCATTACTTTTCATGAGCCTTGGGAGTCTGAAGTGGTCCCAGTCAACTGGAAGCTGGAAAACGTTTTCCCAGTTTTCAGTAAGATTAGGAAGGAAGACCCTGATAATTACAGGTCTGTCTGCTAAAAGTTTTGAGAAAGTTATTCCAGGACTTATTTGAGAGCCAATGCAATCACTGATATAAGCCAAAATGTGTTCATGAGGGGAAAGTCCTGCTTAATCAACTTAATTTCCTTTTATGACTGGGTCACCAGTTGAGTTGACCAAGAGAAGTCAGTAGATGTGGTGGGTTTGGATTTCAGTAAAGCTTTTGGTGCTGTCTCTCAGAGTAACCTTCTGGACAAAAAGTTTAGCACTCAGGCAAGTCCAGGATGTGCTGGGTGAAGAAATGGTCTAACAAGTCAGGCTCAAAATGTTTTAGTAAGTAGGATTAATGTCAGGCTGGTAGTGGGCTCCCCCAGGCTCAATTTCAGGGCTAGTGATCTTGAATGTTTTTATAAATGGTCTGGATGCAGGAACTGAGTGTACATTAAGTGAGTTTAGCAATGACACTAAAGCAGGAGGAGCTATGTACTCCTCTGGGAGAAGAGAGATGCCTTACAAAGAGATCTGGATAGACTAGAAAGCTGGGCAATAACTAACCATAAGAATTTTTAAAAAGGATAAGGGCTGGATTCTCTACCCAAGGGTTTAAAGACACAGCCAGGCTCTTTTTTTGTGGTGTCCAGTGACAGACAAGAGGCAAAGGGCACACATTAAAGCATAAGAGCTTCCATCTGAACATCAGGAAACAATTCTTTACTGTGAGGGTGACTGAGCACCAGAACAAGTTGTCAATAGAGGTTGTGGAGTCTACACCCTTGGAGATATTAGAAAAAACATCTGGACATGATCCTGGGCAGACTGCTCTAGGTGGGCCTGCTTGAGCAGTGGGGTAGGACAAGGTAAACTCCAGAAGTCCCTCTCAACCTCAAACGTTCTGTGATTCTGTGACTGAGAACAGAAATGAAAACTACTGTTGTAATTCTACTACAACTATATATGGTGAAAATTAAATTCACCAAGCTCATCAGATTGCACAGATTTTTCTTTGAAAATATAATGCAAGGTCCAATGAAAAACTTAAATGTGTAATCAAAGATGATCTGTGGCCCTGAGACGAAGGATAACTGTTCAGATCTTCAGCAAGGGGTTACAGATGTGATATTGGAAAAACTGTTTAATATTTTAATCTCCTCTTGCTCTTTCTTATGGGCAAAATATAGACAATTCAATGAGAGCAATTAGAATTGATTTTGCATTGGTAAATATTTATATCTGGATATTATATCCTGTTATTTAAACAGGAATAGATTAATATCCCTTTTGACAATTTCAAAACTCAAAATCAAGTACATTGAAGAAAACCGTTGAAAAGGTAGAAACAAGTCACAGAAAAAGTGCATTGCTCCCTGCACACCAGAATACACTATTCATTGTATGTTTATTTTAGGTTCACAGTAGCATCACACTCAACTGTACGGGTACTAAAGGAAGAGAAATGGAACAAGCGGTTGATAATGGAAGCTGCTTAAACTGTGACCCTTTACAAAAAAATTGTGTGCAAGGAACTACAGCTCAAGGTCTGAATCATCCTCTAGTAGAACCTACTTCTCTTCTTTGACTATGCTTACATCAAATGTGATTAAGCTCTTAAAATATACGTAGTTTAACACTTGAAGTAGCCATGGCTTAGGTTCACATCATTTTCATTAAGAATAAGCTAAGTGGTACTTGCTGAAGTGCTAGGGCTTGTTGGGAACAGCATTCTGTGAGATGCTTCTGCTTGTGTTTCTCTAGCAGAAGCATGAGCCATTCAGGGCAGAAAGCTAGAAAACTGTGATATTCTTTCATATCTCCAGAAGTCTTTGTGTATCAGAAAGTCTTATTTCTATGGATAATTCAGGTACAATGGATATTAAATATTAGCTAATAAAAATTAATACTAGTTAAAGGGGAAATGCCACTCAGTTTAGTCACAAATGTGAGCAATTCCTCCAGAAAATGAAGCTGGAGACCCTTCTCCTTGCTTGTGTCATGTAACCAGGATGCAAATGTGGTGCATGCTTAATACTCCCTTTCTTGGATATGTCTTAAGATATGCAAAGACAAAACAGACAGAAGCTAAAATGGTTTCACAATAGAGGAGAAGGAAACAAGCTACCATAACCTTTTTATCTACAGCTATTTATCATACTGTCCAGCAGCTATGGGAAGGGAGTAGACAAGGTCTTAAGTTTCACATGGGTCAACTGCATTTTCCATAACAAAATCTTCAGAATAAGAAAAAAAATAATGTAAAATAACAGACAAAGAGTACAGAACTTGATATATGAAAGTATTTATATGCAAATCAACAAATTATAGATTTATACTGGACGAAGGTTAAAAAAGAGAAAGATAAATGAATTGACAGTCATAATTGCTATATGCAAGGAGAAAACAGGATACTGGGTTCACTATGCAAACAAAATCATGCCTGTGCTTGGGACTTTCATTGATTTATGAAAAAATATCACTACAATATGGTTTTAAAATAAATTAATCTTTTTAAGTCAACTACTTGAAATCAATTGATGTCTGCAATTCAAAAGATATCTAATCCTACCCCCATTCTGCAGGAGATAGCAATATTTCAGTGATGGAATCTGATTTATGTGACAGGCTCAAATGCAGCCCTGATACCTCAGCTCATAACTTGACTCTCCTGTTGCTTTGTCGGGGAGGCACTGCTTAACACTTCATTAGAGAGCTTTGTCCACGTGAGATAGTTTATCAGCCCAAAGAAAAGCTCACACACCTAGCTGGAAAAGCACCTTGCTGTTTCATGGGAATGCTCACACCTATGCTGAAGAGTGACAACCTAGCTATCTCTAATTCCCTCCACAGAATGGCGTACCTAGCGTTTGTCACAACTTCCTGTTGTCATTCCAACATTACACAAGATTTAAGGGAAAATTAAATGTATATATAGCCTAAGAAATTGATGCTTAAACTCTTTAGTGACAATAAGAAATCCAGATTACCAGCAGACATACTATGAATTGAGACATGGCCAAGACGGTGTATTTACATGAGAAGGTCCTATCGTATTTCATATTAAGGAAAGGAAACGTATCTTAATCCAAATAGTCTCTCTTAGAGGTGTATAATACTGCATTTCCACTTTGATATGGCAGAGGGGCTCTCTGAAAGAAAAGATCCAAGTAACAGCCTGACATTCAGAGCTCCCTGTTGATGTATTAATACAAAACTTTGCACCACAGTTCAGCTAAGTTCAGTCTTGCCTTTCCAATATAGTTTGAGGGTGCCTGTAGAAGTATTCTGTTATCAATTCAGCTCAATTAGGTTGAATTCTCACAGGGCCCAAAGTTTTGCTCTTGTCCCATAAATATTAATCCAGTTGTGTTAGCAGTAATGCTTTCAGAGGATGCTGCCATTGTGCTGCTAAACAGTAGTGCAACAAGAAAGTATACTGGCAGCCAAAGCCATTTTCATACAATAAGTCAAACTTCCGAAAGCACTTCAGTGATCTGGGTAATATCTGCAGTGCTACTCTATGAGAGATGTTAGGCCTTGTTGAAATCTGCCTCAGCAGGACTCTAACCTGTAAAAGAGCTAGAAATGATAGCATAGACCTAGATCATTATTCCCACTGCATCAAACAGTGCCTGCTTAAATATGTAGTCACAAAGTGTGTTTTTATGTCATATAGAGTCCAATCTATAGTCTCTAGATGTAGTTAAGGACCTAATGGACTGGACATTCAAAAACCCCTTTCAGGATCTAGTCATTCCATTAAATGCCCAGTGAAAACTAGGCACATAGAGATAAGAAGTAGGAAGATAAGAATAGAGGGTTTGGAGCTATCTGATAGAAAATAGAAGTGCATAGATCACTTTTTCCTAATTTTCCATGTTTTTTTAAGATTTCAGTATCAGACTCAGAGACTGATACTTCTATTCAGAATTTAAATTACTCCTGTAGATCAACAGACGGTTCAGTTAGCTTCCTAATTCATAGTAGTTCTACTGTGTATTTGTGGTGTGGGTTTTGTTGTTGTTGTTGTTTTGGGGATTTTTGACAGGACAACCATTTTATGTGAATCACAGAAATAATTTACAGACAGAGGACTGGAATTGCAGGCACAATTCTCTCACCAATTGCATTAACCCCTGAACTATGCCACCTTGACCCTTTCTGCCCTGCCTCTCCCGTTGAATTAGGAGTTCATTCCTCCAAAGTGATTCTTGTCCAAAAGGAAAGCAAAATGCTGCCATACACAAACTGCCCTGGCATAAGAAGTTGAAGAAGATGAAGCCTCAAAGAGCTTCTGTTGGAAAAGAGAACTGTTACCCACTGTTATGGTTGGATGCTGGTGCAATGTTAGTGATTTTATGAAAATGTATTTTTTTTTAAATAAATGTTGTGAGATGTTATTAGGAATAGAGTAGAGTAGGTTTAAGTTTAATAATAAAGGAAAAAAATTATTAAATTATTATTAATATAGAAAATATATAAATTAAATTTAGGATGAAGACTTTTTAAATTTTTTTTTTTAAGTTTTAAAAATATTTAGTTATGAAATATTATTTGGGATTTTTGATTAAATTATTATTTTTTAGGTAATTTATATTTAAATTATTAAGGGAGAGAGAAGTTTTTTTTGTATTATAGATTTTTTAGGAAATATAGTTGTTATTTTGTGGTTTTTTGTTATATATGGTAATTGTTTGGAAAAAAAATTTGTTAGTGTGATATTTTTTATGTTACAGTGTTTTTATTACTGTGTATAGATAGATTGTTTATAGGGTTTTTTTAAGGATGTTTTGTTATGGATTTAAAGATATAATAATTTAGTTTTTTATTTTGGGACTACAGTCCCCCTTATTTTCCCCTGGGGCTGAGGGGTTTAAAAAAATAGGACTTTTTTTTTTTTTTGAAGATAGAGGGTATTATTATTCTTTTTTACTTTTTTTTGGTTTTTGTTATTTTTGTGTTGTTTGAAGTTGAAATAGGTTTTTTTGGGTTATTATTGTATTTTTTTAAAATGTAGTTTTTATTGTAGGAGATTTTGGTTTAGTTTATGGTTAATAAGAAAAGTTTAGTTAAAAGTTATTTTATTATCTTTTTTTATTTAAATATTTTTTTTTAATATTTTAGGTTTTGGATTTTTTTTTTTTTTACTATAAATTAAGGAGGGGTAATATTTTTTAAAAACTTTCATTTTTTTGGAAAGGGTTAAACGTTTAGATTTTTTGGATGGTTGATATTTTGGTTTGGTGTTTTGTTTTTTACGTTGGACATTTCTTTTTTTTTTTTTTTTCTTTTGCTGGTAAATTTTTAGGTGCTGCTAGGCTTTTTGGTTTTTTTGTTTTGGGGGGCGGGGGGACAAAGGTATTTCTACTTTTTTCTACCCTTCTGTCTACAGGAGCTGGCTCGGTTCTAGACCCTCAGTCTTTCAGCTTACTTGGACAAGGCCGCGTGGCTTCCCCTCTCCCACCCAGCTTAAGGCTGGGCAGGGGAGAGTCTGCACTCTCTGACGACTGGAACTAAAAGAGAGAGTTCTCCTGGAAGTTCTTGCTTTTAACTCTCTGTGTTCTCAGAGGCGTGTCCATACTTTCAGTGGTCACTCTAGGTGCTAATATCTAAACTTGACTACTGATTGGTTTGACTTGACTTCTTGGAAAAAATTCACTTCCATGTCAAACCACGACACCCACTTTCTGAGCGAGCATTCTAAACACTATGCACTGCTGTAAAAAGGAGGGCAACATCAGCATCACTGCTTTCACTTTAAAAGGAAGGAGCAAAATAGGATCAATTCACAAAAGAATGCCTGGAGTCACCTATTTTCAGTAGAGATGAAGGCTCTGATTCCCAAGGGAACGGAGATCGGCTGTGAGGCTGACTTGGGGCCTTAAAACGTACATTTATTTGGCATTCCCCATTTAGATTCCATAGTTATAATTTATGCCATTAGTTGTTTCTTAATCCATAAGATATAATTTATAACATAGGTCGTTTCTTTATTCGTGTGTTTCCATCATGATATGCCAGCCTTTTTCATCCAGTGTGGGAATGCAAGCAAGCTGCTATTCTCAACACATATTTGTGACTTTGGTCAAAGTTAGGGTATTTTGTTTCCTTTAAGATGCCAACACTAATCAGTCATTTAAAAAGTTCAAACAAAAAATTCCACAGCTTTCAGTATTAATATTAAAACAACAACTGAGGATAAAGAAGCAGCAGCTTTTAAAACTAAAATATAGAAGATATCTGCATGAATAGGGATATTTGCTGCTGCTGCGAGAATCCACTGATTCTAGTGGAGATACCTGAAAAAAATTAGGTCCAAAATGTTCGTCTTATCTGAATTATGTTCCATTAAACACCAAACCTATTTCAACCTCCCAGGTCACTCTGGTAGAGAATTGATGATGGTCTGTGCTTAATTATAGAATATTGTCTGACATAAACCGAAATCAAACCTTTGTATGTCTCTGTTAACTAATGAGATAGAGCAGATACATTTACTTCCCTCTCTTGATTTTAGTCAGATGTTGGAATGAATTTTTAAAGCAACTGCTAAAGTAAATAAAAGTGAAGAGTTGACTGATAAGGCCAACACTGAAAAAATCCTTTGGGAATATCAGCGCCAGTGGAACATCACTTACAATTCTGACCCATAGTTTGTATAATAGCTAATCCTTTCCCTTTGTTTGAAAAACTCAGCTCTCATCCATCTACCATGAATTTAACTGAGGAAAGAAAGGAACTGGGTACTATGCAAACAAATAACCTTATGAAATAGAGATCCTCAGATAGAGACACTCACCTGTAAGTTCTGGCAGGGGTTTAGTGGGTTTAGTGATTGCTTTTTCTACTTCCAGATTGTTTCAAATATGTCTTGAGATAAAGAAATGCTAGAATACTGTAGCATGTGTCATTGCTGCTCCTTCTGCAATTCACTGAAAGTAACTTGTGACTTAACTGCTTCATAATACCAGCATTTCCCTCTTCCTGAGCAAAAATGAACGTACTGCACAGTAGAACATACTCTCCTATTATAAGCTTTCTTTTATACTCTGATGTTACTGTTGTCACTGTTTGTCACTATGTCACTGTTTAAGATTTGAGCACTCTGCACCTTTCCCTATCTTTTTATCCAACAGAAGTTAGTAGAAATAGCTCTGTTACAAAATTTTGAAATCTTGAAAAAATGCCACAGGAAACAAATAAAAAAAATAAACTCTGGCAACAGTTTTCTTTCCAAAAACATCTGATAGAAAACGTGTTTATCAGCCCTAGTGTGTATTTATAAGCTAAAATAATTAAAATACAATATCATTTAAGGAAACAGATGTAGATGTGGGAAAGGACTATAACATATGTTTAGAATCATGTGAGCATGTTCCTATTTGTGAAAGAGACTCTGTCAACATTTTTTTAAATGTAAAGCCAGCATTTCAACCGCAATTATTAAATGTGGCTACAGTCAGAAAAAGTTACTAGGCAAAAGTCTTATTCAGTAGATCTGTTCTCCATATGCAGTCAGACCAAATGTACTCACTTAAGTGATAAAAAATAAATTGTTACCCTTTTTTACTCCTGTTAGTCCTGCACAGCCAAATTCAGCTAAGAGGAAGTGAGCTGCATTCTAACTCCTGCACCACCACCAGATGATCTAGATGTCGGATCTGTATTATTGATGATACCATACAAGCCAGAAAGCACACAGCTTGACTGTGCAGGAAGACATGATGCAAAGGATGTGGTTTAATTAGGCAATGGCTTTATTAACTCATCCAGCAGCATTACCCAGCAATATGTCATACAGAGCAGGTCATCGCTCTTTCACCGATTGTTCCAACCTATCTTGGAGGCTGCTGTCAACTTTCCCCCTTCTAGAGTAATTCCAGCTGTTGCTGGGGCCTCATCATTTCCTCATCTGTACCCTCAAGGGTGCTACCTGCATGGCCCACTGTGACCTTTAAACAGGTAGACAGAGACTCCAAAGCATTGGTTTTGATCAAAGTGTGTCAAGGAGTTAGGTTTGTTTTTTCTTCCCCCTGGACCTCATGGGAAGCAGCAAACAGCACATTATGTACAACAGGTCACAGAAAGTGAACTAATGAGGGTTTCCTATCTCAAGAGAGCAATACAAGAACTAAATATGGTTTCCCACTGGCAGTATGTTCAAACTTCCTTACCCATAGATTTCAAACAACACTTCCAGATTTCACTTTGCAAATGGGCACTAGGAAATAGGTTTAGGTTCTCTATGTGAAGGTGAATGAACATTAGCGCAGGCTGCCAGGGAGGCTGTGGAGTCTCCATCCTTGGGGATATGCAAAAGTTGTCTGGATACGGGTGGAGCAGGGGGCAAGATGACCTTCAGATGTTTCTTCCAGCCTGAACTCCTCTGTAATTCTGAGTGCAAACACGAATTGGGTGTTAAGTGGCAAAATACATACATGGCCTCACAGACAAGCTGCCATTCTCAATTTTATTCTTTCCCCAGCATCTGAGAAACTCAAAATTCACACATTATCATAGCAGTTAGAATTCCTGAGGAATTATTGACCTTTTGTATGGATAATGGAATTTAATTGACAACTGCATGAGAATCTTTAGGTACAATTAGCAGCTGGCCAGAAGTAACTTGATGGATTAAGAAAACACAAGCAAACAAAACTTCACACAGAAAATAGGAAATCAGATCTTATGGCAACCAGATTTTGCCTCAGCCTCATCTATTATGCTTGAAAAAATCTTTTCTTCCTCTCTATTGACTATTTGTATATATACATATATATATAGTCATATATATATATAGTACATTCCATTTATATATATATATATATATGAAAATATTGCAGGCACTAGTTTGGTATTTGAAACTGGTATTTAGAAGCCAGCTTCATGTGCAGTACTGCTGCTTCCCTCATGACATATTTAAAAACCCACAGTAGCTACAATATGCTTCTACATGCTTTAGATGGTTTGTGTTTAACTTGCTCTATTTTCAATGAGGTACATACATTTAAAAGAAGAAGACGCCTGGCACCACATGCATAATTTTGATGAATAGACAAAACATTCTCATCTGAAGTATGCTCACTTTATTAAAAAGAGTAATCTAATCTTAGCCTTTATTCTGTTAAATCAGTCATGTGTGACCCATTACTAACCCACTAACATGGAATGTAACTCGAGAGCCAAAGAATTATTCCCACCATATTGCTTATCAGAGAACTGAAAAGTAGGTATATACTATATTTTCCTGTTTAATCATTCCCATTGGTGATTTATTGGCAAAGACACTACATTTGTGCATCTCTTTGAGCCTCACTCTTCATCTGTTAATTCTAATTATCTTCTTTCTCTGTTTGCCTCTTTCACGTGCCTTATTTGTATACATTCATACAAAACCAGCATACCACCAAAGAAACATTAAAAAACTATTTAGTGACTCTCCAAGCAAAAAAGTCTGACACTGGAGGAAAGCCTGGCACTGTTTTCAGACACAAAGATAAGAATCAAACACAACCTTTTTTCACCTGTTCTAAACAGTCAATTGTCTGGAATTTCTAGACAATTTTCCTGAGGCCCACTGAAGTTCCTAGAAGGTCTGGCAAATGGGTGCTAGATTTCTGGGTTTATGGTTCAAAAGGAAAAACAAAAATCCTAGTCTTGCTGAAGACAGTAGTTGCACTTATTTCTTTGCAGTTTAGAAAGTGCTTTGAGACAGCCTTAGAAGAGATGTACAAGAAAAGCTTATTACACTCATAACAGGGAACTGAACAGTTTAGATCTTTGGAAATCACAGAGCTGCTACTGTATATCAGGCTTTCTTTTGGCAATTTATTGACCTAATATCTGGCAAAAGGGCAGATGAATATCATGAGACAAAAATTCAAAACTAGAATTTTGGATTTTGGCTTTTAAGACTCTAGAAGAAAGATGCTCTAAAGGACATCTAGAACAAATCTGAGTGAAAGACAAGTTGCTTTTGGGGTCTTAGCTTTTTTCTTTTTTTATGAATTTCAAAACATAATTTAGACACCACTGCTTTCTCCACCTTATCTCAGACCAAAAAATTAATTTGAAATTTTGATTGCTTCAGGAATGATCTTAGAAGTTGCTTTTGAACAGAGGGACCTAGGAATCTTCATACAATATAAAAGTTAGGTCAAACTAACCTATGGGTTTCTGATGAAGAGATACCATGGATCTTCTCTTTCTTAAAGAAACCAAAAACAAAACAACAAACTAACAAAAAAACTCCCAGTAAAACAACAAAACCAAGCTGTAAAATGTGCTCATTTTAATACTAAGTATCAAATTCATATGAAGAAAAAAAGACAATAAAAATTATTTTACTAAATAACGACTGTGAATAGACAATACTTGCCAAATGCACCTGAAAGTTTCTGCCTGGATGGGATTGCTTTAAAAGACCAGCTAGAGAAATGTTTTTCCAATTCAGTAAAGCTTAAACTATGCAAGAACCTAAAATAGCATTTATGCATCTCTAAGAATGCCACTACACAGTAGAAGTAAAATAAACAGGATGAACATGTTTCCAGGGTTCTTATAAAGAGAGATGCATTACAACTTGTAGTGGCATCTTTTTAGCTGTTCTAATCATTAGAGCTATAAGAGACCCTGGTATTTATTCAAAACAACTTAAAGCAACTCTAAAGGTCCCAGTGTGATGTTTTCACTTCTAATTTTCATAAAATGTTGATAAGAGTGGAATCAAACTAGTTAGTTATCAGTCTTGATGCTGGCATAATGTGACTGGAAATGTACAATTTGTAATTACTTGAAAGGAAACAAATTACTTTTAAGAGGAAAACCATAGGTAGAAATTGCAGAAATTAGATGTGTTAGGCTGCTCTTAAAGAAAAAAGTAAAAGTACCTGTTATTTAACTTTCATTCTATGAGAAAGAATATGTATGCAAACCAAAGGCAAGTGTGTACTAGTAGAAACATGGAGTTGATGGCTGAGCAGACATTTTTTATCTATAATTTCTATTAAAAACATTAACAGCGAGTGACTTTTCATGAGATTTATTCCATGTCTGAGTTCTTAGAAACATAACAGAAGACGAAATAATTGCCTGATGTTAAACTTTCATTTAAAACCCCTCAAAATCAGAGCTTTGGAGTTTAGACTTTGACATAAAGTTCAGACAAAAATCTAATGCAAAATCTTAGGTCACAAATAATTAAGCATGTGCTTAATTTTAAGCATATTTTCAGTCCTCCCTAATCAGTACAGTTAGCCTTTAAAGACACATTCTGATGGATTTGAGATCCTATGCAAGCACTTGGCTAAGTGGAAATGGATACTAAGGAAGAACACAAGTCACCAGGTTTATCTGGACTTAAATTTGTCATGAAAACAGATAAGCATTTTTCTAGTCTGGAAGAAACACAGAATTTTGTACAATGAGCTTCTTGGTTGTTGGAAAAGCAAATTTTCCTTAATTTTCTCTTCTACCTCTATTATCTGCCTAGCAATCTTAAGGTGGGAATGTAGAATGTGTTTCTTTAAGTGGAATCATCCTGGTTGTTGTATTTTCTGTTAGCAGACAACCTAAACAAGGAACCACTTAGAGTAAATTCTAGTCAGTCACTATACATCTCTAGACTCCAAAAGCCAGAAAGAATCACACTGATTGTTTCATTTGACATTTTTATAAATAAACCATAGAATTTTCCCCAGATACAGAAGAGAGGAAATCTAACCTACTCATCCTGAACCAAGATTTTTTTTAAGAGTTGTTCATCTTTCCCAAGGAACATGTTATTAACAGCAGTAAAATGATGTCTGGGGGAAAATTCCTTTGTAAAGTATGGTGGCTGCAAAGGGAGCTGAACACTTGGAGGAGAGTGTGCAACAACAAGGTCACTGCATGAATTTTTTCCTGGGCAATAAAAGAGGGACTGTTCCAAAACACAGCAATTGCGTTCTAGCCACAACCACTCCAGCCCAGCCTCATGCTGCTGAGCACACAGGGCTGCACAGACACTTTCCACAGTGTGGAATAGGATGGAAATTATGTCACAATGGTCACCTCCCTGTGACAGACTACTCACCATGATACTCTGTTTTTCCATCACACATTTCATCCTTTAAAAGCAAAATATGTCCCTTTGCTTTCCCTAAGCCAGAGACTATGACTCAAGAAGAACTTGAACTGTGAAACCACCTCCTTTCCATTGCTCATTCTTTGCTTATTGATTGGAAAACTAGGTAACTTCAAATCTAAGCAATTAATTAAAAAATAACCACAGCAACACCATAACCCCAGGACACCTAAGAGCAACTCCTTTCCCATCTGAAAATACAACTGTTCTATCTTTTATCTCTCTGAGCAATAAAGGGACAAAAATATTGCTTTACTCTTCGCTTCTGGGTGCCTGTATTTCTTCAGTGTTGGGGTTTGACCCCAGCCTGCCCCACAATGGCATTCAGTGAAATAAAGCACCACTGATCCTAAAATCTCAAAAGCCAAAAGTCTAAGGGATCATCACCAAAAAATATATTATTCTGAGACAGGAAATCTGAATCTAAATTTCCTTAACCCCTGTCCTGTGCCTAAACTACAGGGAAATCCTCCTTATCAAGATTTTAAAAGGTTTAGTTAGGTGATAATAATGGCCTGCTCAGAGCAGAACTCATTTGCCTGAACAAGGTATCGTTGAAATGATCTCATGATGGAGCAGGAAATCTTATTGGTTACACCTTTTGCAAGAGCAGATCTATACTACCAGGGAAAAGACTACTTCATTCACAAATTCAAGTCCTTTAAATATCATAGTCCCACTTCAATATTTTTACAAAAAAACATACATGAAATACTTATAGTAACAGAATTAATTATACTGTTAAAAAAAGAGACAGAAAATACCTTTTACCAATACCAAATTTGTGCATTATATTTTTTCGTCAGCCTTCAAGATAGATCTATTTTCAGGAAAATGGCTATTGTTACGTGAGGTTGTTAAAGTGAACTTTCTATCTAGTCTGGGTAATACCCAGGTATTTATTTTTCTTACTTTCTAAGGATAAGGCAGTTTCCTTTGTAATGACCATGACCACATTGGCCCCACTTTAATCACGTCCTATTGTTTCTGTACATGGGAATGTTTAACAACTCATAGACTCTGTTGACTGAAAATTGCCACATGGGAAACAATCTGATTCATCAAATGCAATCAGCTGCTAATTGTAAGGAAGTGGAACTTTAAAATTGTATGCCACCTTCCACTGAGTCAGTATAACAAAGTCTGTTTAATGGGTTCTGTGAGCCAGAAGCTCTTCACAGACTCCAAACTGTCCTCAGGAGTGGACATCAGTAGCTACTTGGTAGCAGAGGATACCACAAGTATTTCTGGAAGAAGCCTATTTTACTTGGGTAATAATTTTACTTTCCAAAAAGAACAATCACAGGGAACAGGCATATCAGAATAGATGCAACTGTCCTGAATTCCAGACAAGAATGAGCCTAATAGGTCTTAATAAGAAAATGTCACTAAAACTTTTGTTTCCACAAGTTATTCTCCATGTCCAAAACAATTTCTCTTAATAAAAGATCAACCTTAATATTCTTAATATCAAGTGACAGGACAGCTTCAGGACACTCCATCAGCTCCACTTCTCCATTGTTTGTGCATTTACTGAAATCTATCTCCAGTCAATATTTGAAAACCATACTGCATGTCAGTATTTGGACATTTTTATAAATAAAATATGTCAGTATTTGGAGCAATAGATATATGCACCATAATTTAGTTTTCCTAAAACTACTCTGCTTTCTTTAGCTGGATTTAAGAACACTTTTCAAAAATTTCAGGGAAGGTCTTTTATGACAATCCTGTACCTTTAACATTCGTCACCCTGAGTAGCAAAGACAGTTGTCACATTTGGACTATTAGATCCTTTTTCTTTCATTTTCCACTTGATTCATGGCTGTTCATGCATACCAACTTCTATTCATGAGTTAAATGCTACCAGCTACCATGTTAAAACCAACAAATTTTCATGAAGTAATGTGGTCTGCTCCTCAATTAATGAAGAGCATTATTATTCTTATTTTTTTACAAGGGAAAAAAATAACTAATTCAGGGAGTCCTTCAATCTGTATTTCGGTACTTAGAGTAAACATGACATGTAGAAATAGCAACAATGATGCTATTGCAGATGTTCTGTCCTATATCAGGTCTTGGAACCAGAGACACTTTGTATGGAATATATGCATGTTGCTATGTATATATGCTAAACACATATGATGTCCTCAGACTAGAATGTGATGTGAAAACTGTTGTGGGAACAAAACCAAAACTTTATGCAATTTAGCTGTAATGAAAACTACAATAAATTATAGCCTGAATTAAAAGAATTACTCATGGTGCCCTAGTATTAAAAGTCATAAAAACATTTCCAGCTTTTGAGAAAGTAGATTTTGAAAAGCTGTTGTATCAAATCTAGAATGCAGGGATGCTGCTGGTTTGATAAGAAAATTTTATGTGGCAAGTAAGGAAACGGGTCCTAAGACATCCCAACCTACTCAAGCACCTTTCTACTTAACTCGATTAAATTTTTTTCAGAAAGCGTTTGGGGGATTTATTTTCACTCCATGAAAGAACATATGTGCTCAAACTTCAGATGCTGCCACAAAATTAGATTTTCATCCTTTGGTCAGATCTACCATAATTTCTTGCCCGAATCCTTTCCAGTGGTAATTGAAAACAAAAATGTTAATGATTACATGCAAATGTCTTTTTTTAAACTGCTGGCAGTTTAAAGGAAGAAAAGTTAGGGGTGTATTGCTGCTAACCAAAATTCATATGCTGTGTTAACTTTTACTGCTTGACTTCCTGAATTTTTTAGCAAGGGAAACTTCTTGAGACAGTGCCCATAACCACACCATTTCTGAATGAGTGAGATTCATATACGAGCAGCTTTCTAGAGCTAAAATGAAGTCTGGCATTTTGAAAAAAAGAGCTGCTGTCTTTGTGAACAAGACACAGATAGAAGAAATATTCAGAACTGGATTCACAGGTAGAAGAAGGATCCATGCAAAGTTCAATCTATAGAGAGGTTAGCAGTAGTGTGGCCTTCCCTCCAAAGAACACAATAAAATTTACATCATGGCTCGACGACAGGGAGCTCAGTAGCAATGCTAGTTTAAAACTTCAAGGCTTTTTTCTTGCCTCTTGGCAAAGTTTGCTGTCAGTCTCATTGTGTTGACAACTCACGGAGCTGTGCTGTGAACATTTCGTAGAACCTGAAAAAACAACCCTCTCCGTCTTTCTTTTTTCCCCAGATTTTTTTAGCTCGTAAGTTATGCACTCTGACTTCCTGCAAGAGACAGAAAATGGGAAGCAAGCATCACTGTAGCACCCTCAATCCCCAATGGGTTTTAGTTATGGGACTGACAGACATCATGCCCTCTCCCACTTCATACAATATCAGCCTGAAGAAACAGGATGATAATAGCAGACAATACCTCCTGAGAGCAGGCATTGCCACACCCCCAAACAAAACATGACACCTACTTTAGCAAAAAAATATTGCCCCATAGTCTCTCCATAGAAATACAACGGCCAGGCTTTTCCATCTCCTGCAGCTCTTTCAAAGGGGAAGGGAAAGAACATCTTTAGCCAACACCAAAAAGGGATGGCATGAGATGAACCACATAAAGAACATTAGGAATTATTTTGGAGAGTCCACTAGGACAGGGGGAGGTAAAGATTCAACCAGCACTACAAATTTCTGACAGAAAAGATAAAAAGGCACTGTTCTCACTCTTAAATATTACAGGCACCACCTCTTTTATTCCCTGTACTCATCTGTAACCAGATCTTGAGGAAGATGGTTTTTGCATATATGCAGCAATTTTTGTGTGCAGTAGATGAGAGAGGACCCTCAGAGACCCAAGTGTCCTAGCAGAACATGTCCCCTGGGGTTTACATCAGAAGGTGAAAAGTAGAGGAGGGTTGTGTGGAGAATAAGGATAGAATTGTACTGCAGTCTAGTGATTTGAGCAGGAACTTTTGTGACATTGTTATCAAGATCATTCCCAGGAACAGTGTCTCAGCCCAACCAAAACACAGAGACAACTGTATGAATTACCCTGATTATGATTTGAATCATAACAGAAGATTAATGAAGAAGATTAATGGTAATTTAAATGGGAGTCCCTGCAGATGGTGCCTAATAAAAAAGTGTATTCTGGCCTGAAAGAATGCAAGTGTCATGATGTTGGAAGACTGTTTTAACATGCAATGGATCTTCTAGGGAGTGAAAAAAAAGCATTTATGCACCTTTGATAAAGATGATTGTGGTAGACTTACAAAACTGTTATATTAGAGGTTGATATAAATCTGTTTCATTATTTACAGCTTCTCTATGAAATAGTCATATAAGAATAATCCATGAGTACTCACAGGTAAAGGTTCAGATGAGGCTAACCTCAACTGTGCATTCCCTTTTCTTGTTTGTTTCTCATTTCCTCAGAGGGTCAATAAAAACTGGAATAAAGATTTCTAAACTGTCAGAAACACCAACTCTCAGGCTACTGGCTGCAGTTTTATGTGGAAAAAAAGATGGAAGAGAGCATCACTTGCACCTTGTAAGAGAGCATCATTACTATAGAAAGATTTCTTTCAATGAAAAGTAACTGGCAGCAACTTTGAAGGACAACTGTGGACAAAATTATCTATCAGGAGAACACTATTTACTGGCATGCACTGGCAAAACAAAAATGCCTGTGTAAAAGGTGGGGTAATTATTACCTATTACAGAGGGAGGGGTAGGTTTTATTTCCAAGTTTAAGACAGAAGAAGTTTTTACTTTAAAAGTTTGAACCACAACATTCATTTACTGAGAACACAACAAAAATGTCTGAAACATACATCAGAGGATCCATTTCTAATTTCATTTGTAGTAGTTAATCCTATATCTTTTACACCACAAATACATCATTCTATAATCAGAGAGAGAACACTAATTTTGCTGTAGATATATTTCTTCATACCTAAAAGAGAGAAGTTTTGCCTTTAAATTAAAAAGTCAGCTCACTGATAGGGGAACACTGAGCAGGACTTCCCAGATGTAGCTGAATGCAGTCATATTAAAGGAAGAACAAAAAGAAAAAGTTTACTTCATAAGACCATTTGCAGGAAATAACGTGTGATATATTCTAGGAGATTTATTGCTTATGTCAAAAGACCCATTTGTTAAATATTAATATGCTAATCTTAATAGCTTCCATTTTTCTTAGGCTCTCCTATCTTCCAAAAGATTCTGACTAAGAAAAGAATGGAAGAATTGTTATGATGAGAGTGGCCCAGATCATAGATGCCTTAATTAAAGGAGTATGATCAACTTAGAACAGATTGTAGATAGATGTATAATATGTTGTTTTATCTGTTCTCCTAAGCAGCATTTTTGTAAATATAAACTAAAGTTTTTCGTGGGAAACCACAGTGTATGTATTTTGTTTACTTTGTATATTTGACAGCTGTTTGGTTTAAATTAATTTCACCAGATACTCTCTGTGTAGCACTGCACAAGTGTGCTCTCCATTTCTCATCTTCTGGTTGAGCTCCCAAAAAGTAACAATGTGAGAACCCTTTATTCACTAGAAAAATTACCATAAATCAGAAAAAAGTGCCACACAGGCTAAAGGGCAGAGAGAGTACCTTTAAGTTCTTTTAACAAAGTTGACAGTATTCTTTTCATGTTGCAGTAAATTTCAACTGAGATAATTAAACTGTTTCCAGCCAGTGTATGAGAAAAATACAGACTAGACTGCTAGCCTGAAGAATAGTGTCCGGAAGCATTTTGTTACCCTTGACCTTGTCTGAAAGCTCAGTTTCCAGAGATCCCTTGTCTTCTGAGAACTTCCTAGCAAAAATGCATTAACAATGAGTTCTGCTCTGTATCATCCTGCAACACCACTCGTCTTGCACAGAAATGAAAACAAAAATGCTTTCTTGCATAACCCACAACACCATTTTCTTTTTGTTCCCATGGTCTTTGGTCTTGGTTAATATGCTTATCAAAAGAACATTGGAATGTTACCAGCTTTGCATGAAATAAGCAATATGGCCTCTTAAAAGAAAATGAAAGGCTGTCCACTTCTCCCTTGATTTAGCTGTTTATTTAAAAACTTTTTCATTTTTATTATTATGTAGCAAACTAAAATCATAACTGACAAATCAAAAAGGTAAGGCTGAGGCTATTAGTGATAGTTCACCACAGGTAAATTTGGCCCAAGCACTTCTCTGTTTTGATATTTGCAAGAATATGTTCCAAATAAAAGCTTTCTGCTGTGGCAAGCACATTTCTCTCTCTCAGGATTTTTTATTGAGGTGCACAGAGAGAAATGAAAGAGAAAACAATTTCTATTTCTGCTCCTTGTTTTTCTCTTGTAAAATGTGTTTGGAGAATTGTTTACCTGGAGTGAGCGCTTGGTTGGATCATGCTGGATTGTTTGGGCCTGATGGCCAATTGGATCCACCTGTGTCTAGACTCCAGAGAACAGGGTCACAACTTGTGAGTTAGTTAGATATGATAGAGAAAGTAGCATGTAGTTTTAGTATCCTCTTTTATATAGTATATTAATGTATTATAGCATAATTATAATAAAGAAATCACTCAGCCTTCTGAAATAGAGTTAGACATCATCATTCTTCCCATTGGGTTCGCCGACATCTACAACACTCTGCAGCTTTGGACATAAACTACAATCATTTCTACTGATCTGAGAGTCTGATCCAGAGCATCTGCTTTGCTGCCACATGGGTTCTCCCAGGGTTAATGTCATTTGTGTAGCTTGATCAATATTGAGACGAGATATTATTATTTCCCTGCACCCATGCTTGTGAACCCTAAATGGAACCGTTATGGATTCTGCTGTTGTGGAAGAAGAGGATGGAGTTAGACTTTTCCCTGCCATTCCAGTGCAGTGCTTACACCATCCTGTCTGTATGGCAGATTTTCTGACCTATATTTAAGCAGTAAGACATGACAGGTAGTGCATTTTCTGAGAATTATTATATGCCTTGGGTAGTGTGATAAGGCAAGAAGCTGAAGACTTTCATTTAAGAGTCTTTTTGCTATTATGAAATGGAATTTTTAAATCAAAAGGGAGAGAGAGAAAGAGTCTGAGTCCTGCACTTAGAGGGCATTATTGACACAGCTATGACATCACTGACAGCCAGTCAGGAAGCTCTGACTATGTTCAGACTTTTAAAACCATTCCATAAACACAATCAAAGGAAAATTTTACCTTCAAACTTTGCATTAATACTATAGTGAGAATTGACAATGGACTCTATGCCTACTTTTTCTTCAGCTATTATCAATGAATCTGGATATAACTAAGGAAAGGCTTTGATTACTTTTGCTTCAATAGTGTGAAGTGATCAGAATTTTATTATGATTAAGAAAGAGCTACCTCTGCATGCAAAGCTTAATCCTTAAGCCCCAGGTCAGCCAGTACTAAATACAGGATACAGGATGAAACTTTTGCTGGAGTTTTTGTTGAAGTTTTTCTAAGAACTTCAGTGCACTTTTATGCTGTCTAGAAAAGTACTGCTAAATCATCCAAAGCAAAACTTTAGGCTGAAGAATATGCAGAAAATTGTGTTTGGGTTCAGGGAACTTATTTACCCATTATTTGTTTTATTAAAAACTTTCAGCTGAGTTTACCTGTTCAGCTACACATGCTATGTGTATATACAATACAGTTGTGCTGTTTGTTCAGATACTATGAATATAAATTAAAAACCAGCTAGGGTTTTCCTGGTCACTTTCATTCATTATCAGCAATACAAAAATGAAGAAATTTTAAATATAACAAAGCCATTAATCAAATTAGAACCCATAATAAAATAGTACTAACTACTTTCTTAGATCTCTGCCCAGATGACATGATAACCTAAATTTACCCTAAAATACTGGTGATTTTTAAATTTCATTTCATTATTTTGCTTGGGCTTTGTTATTTGCACTGTGGAATCTGTTAGAATTTAGAATACAAAATTGCTTCCAATTGGGTTTTCTAGCTAATATATTATCCCTGCACATCTCCTGTCACTCCCCAATCCTTTATTAAGAAAGGTCAAAAAAAACTCCTCCCTCTGGTTTATGACATATAATTTTACCATCAGAATAACCTAAAATTAAGCTTGTAGTCTGCAACCTCATTTAACCAAAATAAATTATCCTACAGTGAGCCAGCATTTCCATCTGGGTTCTGCAGCCACTCTGCAGGACTTGGCCCACCACAGAGCTAGGTCATGATGAATGCTGGCCATAAACATTCCAGGAGGTCAGCAGCCACAGAACTCAGCTTCACTGAGTGAGAAGAATGTTGTTTCCCTACAGTTGGTAGCACTGGCTTTCACTTCTGACACTTTTCCTGAAAGCTGCGCAGAGGATGGACATGTGACACTTTTCTGGAGTACTGTTCTACAAAGAAATGTTCTACAAAGAAATTCAGCTTGTATACAATATTGCCAGTAAAGTATGAGTAGGAGAGAGAGAGAGCTGCAATTATAGTAACATCTTTCAGAATACAATTTCTGTTTATCTGTAGATAGGCCAGAAGTCCTGGTAATTTTCAGCTGTCAGAGTTTAGGAAAGAAATTTTCTCTTAATCTCTCATAGGTGAAGTCCCAACATTCTCTGAAGTCTTAGGGGTTTTTATTTGGTTTTGTTTCCAAAAGAAGAAAATTAAGGTGAAAAAGAATCTTTGGATTTCTTATAGATCTAAAATACATTTATCATTGTTGAAGATTTGCCAATAAATTAATTTGCAACAATCAAAACTAAAACCTTAGCAAGTTGAACAAGGGCCTCTGGTGTTGCCTGAAGCATATCCACATATTTACAGTGCTCTAACAAACTTCTCTTATGCTTTTATATCTTAAATAAAATTGGCTACAATAGAATTTTCAAACTAAAGTTATGTCATACCAGAAGTTATGTCATATTTTTCTTAACATCCCTAGATCTTCTATAGCCATATTGACTGTCTTACTGAACTGAAACATGCACATGAACCTAAGATTTGTCTTAAAACAAACAGCTACAGGACTAATTATAGGTCTAAAAGTAATTTAACTGAAGAAATAGCTGATATTGTAAGAATTAGTGTGAGGTGAAGAAGCAACATGAAATAACCAGTAAAAAATGGTAATATATGAGCAAGAAAAATATTAGGTGGAATATAAGGAGAATTTTCTGGGTTTCTCACTTTTTTCTACAGAATACTACAAAATTCCCTGGGTCCAGAGGGATCTAATTTATAGTATTTTATTTTCCATCCATCTTTGATCAGATATTGTCAACCGTACCCAGTTTGCAAACCAAAGGGAAACAATCAAAATTATCCTTCTCTCACCATTTTGCACAGAATTGTGGGTTTCAGATTCAGTCCAAGCTGCCAAACACCAGGCCTTGGCATTTTAGCTCCAGACACACAATGCACGGTGTTGAGCATCTATTAACATGACATAACACACATCAGTTGCCATTCACCCATGTAGGGAGTGGATGGATCAGAGTCTGACTTAGTTACTTCTTTACAGACATAAATTGTGCATATTTTTGAAACAAATTTTCTTCAGCTTGAATAGAAATTTAAAAACATTATGATAACACATATTACTCATACAAAGTAAGAGCCTTAATAGTTTTCAGTGAAACACCCACACTGCTTCAGAATTCAGTAACAATTGGGTTTTAATCTAATTTTTTATTGGCCCATTAATGACTGAGGCATTTTTATCTGAATTTTGTTCCTTAAGAGAATACATTACCTTTAGATTGGACAATGTGATGAAGAATCTATTTTTTCAAGCTTTTTACTTGGATGGGAACCAGTGTGATCCTATAGAAGAGCATTGAATAATCATGTGCAAATTAGGACCACCCAACATCTGTCTATATTCACTTGGAAGTCAGTTTTATATTCCTCTGCTAAAGGATTTGCAGGAAATTTATACCGAATACATGGGTGGGGTGGGATAGAATCCTTCCTCTTTGCTTAATCACATTCAGGGAAAAGTGATGATCCATTTTGTCTGGTTCGCTCCATTACTCTTTCTAAAATTAACTCACATCTGACATTATAACATATGTTAAATATTATGTAAGTGGTCTGTTCTATATTTGGTTTATTCAGTCATAAATCCTGGCATGCATGCACACACACACAAAATAGTGCTGTGAAAAAAAAAGAAAAGAAAAAGCCCACACCAAAAACCCCCACAACATTGTGCAGACAAAATGAAATTGGTAAAAGCTGGATTATTCCTCCCAAGATCATCAAGGGGCTGTAATAATCCAATGACATGAAAACTCACAAGATGTTTTATTCACCAGGAAAATGTTTTGCAGGTGGATATGTTCTTTTACTTTGTAGAAATGGAATTTTCACAGTCCAAGAGATCTTAAGAGCTACAGTAGATTACGCTGAAATAGGCTTCAGTCTGGCATGACCAAGGTGTGAGCATATGAAAGCCAATACATAGAGGCCACAACAATGAGTTAAGAGCTCCCTCTTATTAGTCTTATTTTCTACTGGTTTGCCAAGAGTATAAAGATATCTCTATAACTGCAAAAGTAAGGTTTTGTCTGGAAATAAACTTTGGTTTTCTGAACCAGTCTTTCAGCTTTCCCAGCCTATTTTCCCAAAAGCTGTGCACTGTTTAGTACAAAATTTCCAGCACTGTCTTCTATCAAGATTATTGGTTTCATTTGATTTGGCATGTCTGAAATAAAATAGAGACATTAAATTATACATAGAACACCATTTTTATTCTAAGGCTGCTGACTTTTCTTTATAACCAGTGTTTTGAACTATTTAAGAGCTGAAGTATTTCATACCACAAATGCTCTAGTGAACATAGGGTCTGACAGCTGCAGAAATGCTTTGACAGTAAGAGGTAACATTAAAAGTCTGTCTTCCCTTCTGCTCCTTAAATACCATTTTCTGAAAATAGCTTGAATGAGCTTGCTTACAGGGGTGGCCCTCCAAGGACAGACACAGACATCTACAGCACAGCTGGCAGCAACACACAGCTTAAGGTTGTTACAGCCATTTCAATCAGCTGACAGCAAGGTGCCTAAATATCTTCATCAGACAACTTAGATTGTCCAGTCCCTCTGTTTCAGGAGTTGCCAGGTGCAAGAACAACTCAGAAAGCGAGAAATTGTCTATCCATAGCCTCTGGATCAGAGGCTATTATCCAGAAACACCTGCTGTCCAGTTCTTCTCCTGGCAGCCCCCAAGGCCTTGTTTCCCAGGAAGGTGAGCCTCACATTTCCTTTTAAAGCTCCAGAGAACAGTCTGTGTCTTTCTTTGATACAGATATCAAATCCTATGGCTCCAGACTCAAGCATTTTTCCTAAGCTTTCTGCTGGTATGGAGGACTGATCCTGATGCCTCAGGTTTTAGCATTTATATTTTTCAGATTCTGTGCTGCTTTAGTGTGTAGTTCTGAGCTTCATATTAGGGGATGGTGAGGTCTCTTCACAAAGTAGGTGGACAAAACAATTCCTTCTCTAGCTGGGGACCAAGGATAAATGATCCAAATTTCAGGCCAGAAGCATAAACAATGGCAGAATGAAGGGAGAAAAACAAGAAGGACATGACTTCATAATTTAAAGCTGTAAATGGACAATTAACTCCAATATGCATATGGACAAGAACTTATGAAAGTGAGAGACCTTGTGGCTGATCATCCAGTTTGTGACCATTTTGGTTCATCTTGTGTGTAGGCCTGGCTGGGCTCTTGTGCTGCCCAAGATGGATCCATTGAGGATTGCTAATAAATACCTGCTTTATTCTTCAATTCCATCTAGTCTCTGTTCTAGGTCAGCCTTCTCAAGGCATCAATCCAACTGCTTCTAACTCAGGTAAATATTGTATGGACATTTCAGCAATAAGGGCAGACTATGCAGATCTGTCAAAGAAACTTTAGCAAGTAATTAAAAAGCTTTGAATCATCAGGAAGGCTATCTCTGCAATTAATTAGTTCCTCCTATCACAAGCCCTCAACTGAAAGAGCTGTTCCTAAAATGTGAACAAAACCATAGGTAAATAAGTTTTTTTATGTCCAAAATCTACATTTACATATTCCTTATATCAAATTATCTCATAACTGTCATTATCTCCTAATTACATGTTTATTTCTGAATTGAATTGAAGTCCAAGCCACATATAATTTCTTCTTCCTTTGGTCACTGGTGCTGAGAAAAAAACCAACTTCATAACTTTTAAAACCACAAAATATTTTCATATGCCAAGGTTCACGCTGAGAGACACCAATGCACAGTTTCGAAAGAGCACCGAAAGACTTATCCTGTCCCACATAACAAAGCAGGACATTGTGAGAGCCTGGTTATATTCAGCAACAATTCAGGACTGAATGGATGGCTCATATTCTAAAGTGATTCAATTATGTTGAACTACTGTTAAAATATTGGAAAACAGTGCCACCATCATTTGGAATGAGAAATATTTTGCTTTTTTCTTACTACAGTATGACAGACGATGGTCTAACATGACACCTCTGAGCAGCAGAGATCACATTTTAGCCAGCACAGGCTGCAGGAATGAGAATTAAGCATGTAGCAGCATGCTTTATCTTTCTTGACAGCAGCTGAGCCTTCTACAAATGTTATTCTCTTACTACCATAGGAGGCACTTCAAATACAGCATGTGTAGAGCCTCCAATCCTGGTGTAGCTGGTTTTAAGAACTGAAACTACCTAAGCTCTCGCACAAGAACAAAAGCTACTTTTTAGTCCCTAAAAGTTTTTCTTTTCTCTTGTTACCCAAAATCAGCTAGAGCCTCTTACATGGGCCTGTTTTTTTTGAGTATGCTGACAATTATTATTAACTGACCTAATACTGATCTAGGCTCTATTGCTGCCTGGTGGGCTGAGTCACACAGAAGGGAGCTAATTATCATAGGACAGAGAACAGGGATTAAAGAGATAATGCTGGAAAACAACACTGAAGAGCAATAGCCTGAAAGAACGAGATAGGTAAATACCTAGAGAAAGAAAAAGGAATCAAGAATACTGCATTGACTTAAAAATAAGATTGGTACCATTAAGCAATCTGCTGTAGCATCTTATGAACAAATGTCATAATATCAAAGACACTATGCATTCCAGCTTTACATATAAAAATATCTGTTACAGCAACATAGCTCACTGTAGGGGGGGTGGGGGGAAGAGAATAACTCCCATAAACTTGTAAATTAAAATGACAGAGTAAATTATTTCTTTTAAATCCCTGCAAAATATATTTAATGCACGATTTGAAATCGCAGGAGGCATAAAAATGAATATTTGCAGCATGGAACAAGTGAAAGGAGCAAAATTAAGCCTGGGTGGGTAGCCTTAGTAGGGTGGAGTGACAATGATGAAGAATTATACAAGGAAGAAGGGAGCTCACTAGGTCCCTAAATAGTTCATATCCAGATGCTTCAACATTTAGATTTCTTTCAAATGTATAGAAGGTTTTTAGAGAAAATGTAATTTTTATTGAAGGAGTGGGATGGAGAGAGCAGGAAAAGGAGTAGAAGCCATCACTGGGTGGATGCCACCTAAACCAAGCATTTAGACTTTGTTCCATTTCATTGGAATTACCCCTCTCCACCCTGGACCACCTGACAGACACACACAAACACACTCAGACAATGTACAACACACCCAAGAGGCTGTAAAAAAGCTGCTGGCACAGGTATTATTCCAAAACATACTGAAGGACCCTACTGAGAGCTTTGTGAGCAAGCTGCCTGTGCTGAGGAGCAAAATCACAACCTTTTTGCCAGCTATTATACTCAAATCAACAAAGTTTCTCCAGCCTGAAAAAAATGAAATCACAATCAAAATATAACACCAAAAAGCAGCATTACAGGTTCATCTGCTCCAGGGTTTCAGCTAAAACATCTTTCTACTGTTTTCAGTCACTTTCTCATTTATCAGCTACTCACTTTAAGACACAGTGTGCCTTGAAGATCTTTGTTTAAGGCTTTTTCTACACACAAAAACTGTATTCCTTAATGATTCTGATCTAATAAAAAGGTGCAAACCTCCTCTTCCTCAACATACAGACACACTTCCTCTGTATATACACTTTTATCAGTCTAGCTTCATGCCAAATGGGAAAAAACACCTGTCAGTGACATATCTGCATTCATAGATATGTATTATTACATTTGATATCACCAAAAAGAATAAAAGCTGAAGCATCCTACTGTTACCCTAACTAGCTATAACAGAATACAATGTATACAGACTGCCGTAATGCAAATAAAGTTATGTGTAGGAAGATATGTCTCCTAAAACCAACAAAATGCCATTTTCCAGGAAATGTTTAATTAAAAATGAGGGGTTAATTAAATTCTGCTAGAAAATAATACAGGAAAACTATAACACCCATAACACCCATTGTGACTTTTTTTTTTTTTTTTAACAGAAGTCTCCTACAAAGGAATAACTTAAAAAGTTAAAACACAGCTCTAGGGAAATCAATAATCACACTGGTTATGAAATACTCAGGAAGAGGTAAATTTCACAAACCTACACTCAGAAAAACAAAATATTATCCAACATTAGCAATACTTAACTTGTATACCATGTCCCCCAAAAGTCAAATCTCCTGAATAGATGTAATTGACTGACAACAGCCCAGTGCCACCTTCAGCTGAAGCCCATCAGTTCAGGAATATATACAAACCATGTTTTTGTATTTCTCAGTAGTAATTTCTAAGTAATTATGATGTTCTTGGCAGAGTTTATATTTTTACTTGCATTGGATTCTTGGAGTATTGGATTCCTATAGCAGAATACAGCACAAAAATCTGTTCACGTTTGATCTCCTGTTCACTAGTACAGCAAAGGTTTGCTGAAAGCAGGATCAAAGATTACTCACCTTTTTTTTCCTTTCCCTGTTTTCCCTGATGACAATTCCACACCAGCCTTTTTTTTTTCCTGTTGGGCAGCAAATTATTTTGTACTAGGCAACACCTGATCTGAATTTGTGACGCTAATTAGCAAAACGTCTACAGGTGTAGAGCAAACTAAGCAGCATGCTTTAATTTCCCAAGAATGTTAAAACTCAAGTAAACTCCCAAGAAATTGAGCTCTCAAAGGCCAATGAATCCTATTAATCTGAATTCCACTATTTTGTGTTGACATTGTTAAAATAGGCTTCATCTCACATGGCTATAGTTTGTACTGGTTGTGTACTGTTTACTAGAATGCAAAATATCTAGGTTAAATGAAGTTTGTGATAAACAGTCACTTTACAGTGATATAGTCTTTATTTTTACATGCTTGTGCACTTACAATTAAAGTGCAGAAAAATGGATTTATTGTTTCAGTAAGAAAAAAAAAAAATTGAAAACTGATTTGGTTCTGGTTCTCTTGCAACAAAATCTGGTAGCTCTGGATGGCCATTAGGTGAGAAAGCAGCTTTTATGGAGGTAATGCAAGTTTAAACAAGCACTGAAAACTGACTCATGAAATCTGTACTGTGGATGGCCCTAACAAAACATTTCTAAAAGGAAATAATTAGAAAAGCAAAATAAATTGTATTGTCTCTTTCAACTGTAATACCTCCAGATCCTTAGTAAGCTTTAAAATTGTGATATTCATTACATTCAGCATTTTTGATGTGTTCCAATGAATGGTATAGTCCTGGAACAGGACCATATCTTGTTCAGCTTTATTGCCACAAAAATGATACATTACAATGAAAAAGAGAGGGGAAAAGAGTGGATAAAATGTAAATTACATGAAATAATAAATCAAAGACCTAAAGCCTGACATTTAAATTTCTGGTGGTCCATATGTTTTACATATTATGAAACCATCCCCATAAACAATTTTTGTTAAAGAATACAATTCACATTCTTCCTAAACCATCCTATCTCATTTGTTTACAGTTTTCCTCTCAACAGCTTCATTAAATTGAAGACAGCATGAGCAAGTTGAAACAATTCATAAAGAAAAGAAGATCTCTATTAAATAATGTCAACATCAAAGGCAACAATAAGTAGTCTCCTGCAAAGGGAAGGCTGTGAAAACATCTTTTGAGCTGGTTAAAAACTGGCAATTATCAATTTCATTTTGACATGAATAAGAAGGATGAATGTTCTGTACATGCTTTAATCTTCTAAGATATATTTTATAACAAAAAAAAATTCAAAACACCTTAAGATATATTTAGCGAATATTTAACTAAGTCTGTACTAGCACAAACAAGTTTGCACCACTGAAAGCATTAAGCCTCATGTCTTTGCTTTATCCTTTAGTTTTTATAGAATGATAATGGTTTTGTTAGCAGACAATGATCTAGTATTTATTTAGGAAAAAATATGTCAGTTGAGAAGAGGCCACACCTGCATGAAAATAATACAGGATGCAGCTTTCTCCAGAGCTGGGTCTGAGTGGGTGCTGCAAAAGGCAGTGTCAGGGAAGAGAAGCACCAACTCTCTGCCAGGGGCAGACTCCTTCCTGAGGAGCTCCAGCAGTCAAGGAAAATGGAGTGAGCTGAAGAAAACGAGGGAGCCTCCACTGTGGATTCAGGAGAGCAGCACTGGGTTGGTTCAGCCCTTCGAGGAATGAAAGCAGCTTTTCAGAAAGCAGAAGACTCCAGACTTCTGCAGGAGTGCAGGTTTCTCACAGGGTGCTGGGCAAGAGGCTGGGTCACACCACAGAGAAAACATCGTGTACCACCTTTCCTTGTCACTGTAAGGCCCACAGAGTTTAATAAAATAGTCCTGAAATATTTGATATAACTTACACTTCATCATTCACAGGACACTACTGAAGCAGCTCTATCCCACCCACAAACCAGCTGATCCAAATTTTTCCCATCTTTTAATCTTTGATAATAATAATGGAGTGAAAAACAGAGGAAAATACAAATTAGGGTTTTTTTTAACTTAGTTCTAATCACTACTTTATAATCATATTCTTTTTTCTTTTAATTTTTCTCTTTATACAGAAGAAGAACATTCCAAGACAAATATATTGACTGCAGTCATCTAGAGGACTTTGATATTTCAAGAACGTTATATTAAAATTATGGTCAAATAAGTTAAATGTTTGTAAATTTAACATTGAATAAAACAACTGTAAATAACAAAACTATTTCTTTCCAATTGGAAGGTGTTAAAGACCTCTATATGCATTGTTCATCTTTCCCAAGCTGTTTAACATATGTTTTGCCTAATCATCTTAAGGAAGATTAATAGTAGTGGTACCAGTGTGATTCTATTTCCTCTGCAGATTCATCTTCACACAATACAGAATACTTCCCTAGAAAATGTGTTTCAGTAAGGCTGATGGGATGGGATCAAAAACTCAGAAATTACCCCAGACAAATTTAGCCTATTAGCAATTTAGGAGAAGAGAATTTACTGTGGAAATTAAAAAAACATGGTGGTCAACTCTGTCAGATCTGGAAAAAATAATTTAAAACAATTGTTTTGAAGGACTTGTGTGCATAAAAGCTGCTCTCTTATCTTCAGGCTTTCTCAGGTAATTTAATAAAGGGTATTTATTTTCTTTTCCCACAAGCCTCATTAAGGAATGGTGCCAAATTAGCCTTGCACCTCAGTCATGGCCTATGTAGAAATATCTTGAACCTCACCAGGCTTTTTATTTGACATTCAAAATTACTTCATTTAGATAACACAATTGGGACAGCAGAGCTCCTTGCAGAGAATAGCCACCCTTTTCTTCATCTGTTTTATACATAAATGCTATAGCTTCTCAAAACCCCCAGAATTTTGACTTTATCTTGCATTTACATACGACTAAAATGGCTTAGATGCTCTGACTAGTCATGTGAACTTTGAAAGGACCCTTACAACAAGTGAGAAGATTGTTTCCAATTTTTTTCTCCTGAATCTGGAAAGCCACACATGTAGAAGAAATAGCACAAAACAGCCACTTTGCAACCTATACACAGAAAGGCAACTTATGTTCTCATAATTTGTGTGTATACATCCCACACATTTTATTGGGAGGTCAATCTGAGTCAAAAGCTGCTCCATTATATGAACTTTAATTTGCATCAAAAAAGTGATTTTGAGTCAAATTTGTGATCACTGTGCAATCTAGGTCAAGAATCAGCAGCCACTCAATATTTTCTTATAAACACATTAGGTTTTCAACCACTTTGTCTTTAGTTCCATCTATATAATTACCTCCTCTTTATTTCTATGCACACTAATTGATTCTCTAAGGAGCTACATTTCTATTTTATCACATAGGCAAGATAAAATGGAAAAATACAACAAATCCTTAGTTTTTCATAGATCTCTCTCTGCTTCCTAAGTATTCAGTGCTACTGTTTTCACAGCACAAACTGCCATTTGTGGATATTATTATTACTACCATTTATGGATCTGTAAATGTAACCCTTCTGTTCTCCAAGTTTAGCCACTTGTCTATCAGGAGTGAATTGTTTTAGGAAAAACACTAAAGAAAGTAAAAATGTACTCCAGTAGTCACAACATATGGATGAAATAACAAAAGTTGGCAGGCTCAAAGTAAATAGTGATTTTGTTTTTTTTTTACCAGACTGAAAGAGGTACTTTGTAGATTTCTTATTTTAAAATTGGATCCTATATGACAAATTTATCAGTGCCCTCTAGCACTTGTTATCAACTCTACACCAAAGTCACTTTCTACACCTCATCACTTTTCTTTATGCAATCATTTAAGGAAGTGTAGAGCTTTCTATTCCAGTTACACTGATGCAGATGCTTAGGGTAGGAGGCTGTAAAGTTGTGGAAAATATTTTTGTCACTGTATTACCTGACCTGTTCCAGACTGCAAGGAGAAAATAAGTTTGAATCAGATAAAGATGAGACTATAGCTCTAAAAAATCTTAGTTTGAATAAAAGCTGTTCAAAGATGGAGGAAACCCTTTTGCAGTATTTCTATTTGGTACAGTACAGTACAGCAGGAGCACTGTAGACTCTTCCCTGCTGCCTGGCCAACATGTCTGTTTCTCACTTAGGAGAGTAGGAAAGTTCCATCTCTTGGGCTATTTAATCCTCCGCATCTTTGCCAAGATCGCCAGCAAAGCTATCAATTATCACATCACAAAAAGAGAGTGAACAACCATCCTGCAGAAGCTGGCATGAAACCATCAGCTCTTTTCACATACCTCTTCATAGCTATCAGATGGTAGTAGTTTTTGGTTGCTACTGAATTAAATACTTCAAGTGCTCAATTTTTTGAAGAAAAAGAAAAGAAAAACTTAGTCACAATGATGTCACAAGGTCTTAATAGCAGTCCATCGCATGACATTATCCAAAGCTCTGATAGATCCCATATTTAGACATATCAGTTTCTGTTCTTAGTGCAGTATCCTGATCCTTCCCATGAATTTCTAGGTGGGAGCCCAGTGGGTCAGTGCCAGGAAGCACACTAATGCTTGTTCACCGGAATCCAGAGTGCTGGCGAACACTGCGCTGAAACTCTACTTAAGGGTCTCAAGTGTATTTCAGCACACTCAGGGTATTAGAGCTTTATATCATTTGAAAGAATCCTTTATTTTTAGTGCTAAATCAACAAAGCTGTTAGTGTCATTTTCAGTCAGACTGTCATCTACTGGGAATTCAAAATTACACTCAGCTGCAAACTATTGACACTCCTCTTAACAAAAAAATGTTTTTAATAAATCTTTACATTAGCCTATGAGATAAAAAAATCTTTACCATGAAATATACAAGTGTATAAGTGTTTTATGAAAGTTTTATTAACTTTACAAAAGAAGAATTGGCAGTGAACCATGAACATCCTGTACTCCTAACACGTGGTTATAAATTACATGTTCTTTCCAATAACATCTGAAAAAGAGACTGTAATTTAAATTTCAAAACCACTTGGCATACCTACTATATAGTGCTGACATGAAGTAAAGGGAGGATCTGGAGAGACTCAAACAAAGAGTGAAAATATAAAGACATCCTTAGCTAAAAAGCTGCTGATGAATACAATTCCTTTCCAGCTGGACAGGGATCAAGTACTTGCTTGTCATATCATTCAATGCACTGTTCAATCAGGGATTCTTCCTTTCAACAGAAAGAAAACTTAAGTGCTGCTAATCATCCCTTGTAGAACTTTATCTTGCAGATACCTTCTTTATGTCAGGATTTCTCAATGACCATTGCCAACAGTAGAAGGATCAAAGTTGTTATTAAACAAAAATGCCTTCACTGATGGGGAAAAGCTATCTTCTGTTCTCACACACAAGATTTTCAGCTACTAGCAGCTTGATGATATTTGGTGTGAAGTAAAGAAAAATCTACATGAAGACTCTGAAGAAAATCTATAGAAAACATTTTACTTGCCATTTCTAGATGATGATGATTGCTCAATATAACCTATTTATTCTGATTTCCTGTAGGAAGATATATGCCACTTCATCCATTTAAGAATGTACTTTAAAATGATAAAACATTCAAACCTGACTTCTTTGAATAGACCTACAGTTTGCTGTGCCACATAGCAAACCATACTCTCATATGGTATGGCATTTTTAAGTCCTAGAAATGTCTTTAATAGCAGACAATGCATATGCTGACAGGAAATGTAAATTTTTTGCAAGCAGACTGGATAAGTAATTTCATGCAACTCATCCTCACAGTGCTGTCTGGATAAAACTGGTTTTTCTGCCTCCCAGCAGTATGTGAAAAGCCAGAGAGAATCTTGCTGCCAGTTGGTTTAGTGGCTTGACTGGAACACAAGCCTAGAGAGAGAAAGCCAAACCACAAATAATCATGCAACATCAAGATTCCTTAAGACCAGTCCTTAGTACAAAGCAAACACAAGAGCACTCTTGAGAAGATCAAGAGAGAAATTAAAAAGTCTAAACAAAAAAATATTAAATAAGTCTAAGATTAAAAAAAACAGTGCTGGTATGCAGCTTTTTTGACAAAAAGAAGTAGCAAGATCACCAAGATTTTCTAAGAGTATACTCACCAATTATCCTGAAATATTGGTAATTTCCAGTTGCAGATCTACTTTTGTTAGAGAAGGGTAAAAAGGTCAAAACAGTAAGAAAACTTTAAACAGATTGGGCAGGCAACTCTAACTTACTCCAGCCCCCACAGTGATGTAATATGTTCTTAGAACCATGAAATGTCCAGTTTGACATATGAGAAAGTACCAGAAGACAGGACAAGTTAATTGGATAGTTTGGATCATGTAGGAAAACAAATTACAGAAAGAAAATTAGTATTACCTCTGAAGAGTGTGTTGGGAAAAGTGATCAACATGTAGTAAAACCAGTGCACCTTGCTATGGTGCATCAGAAACATTATGCTGGAAGCTGAAACAAAATTCTAATTCATAGCAAATATTCACAACAATCAAGTTAGCAGCTACAGAAAAAGCCTGGACAGCAACTGAAAATACAGGCAAAGTTTTTCAAATCTATGTATATGAGAGACCTGAGCTTTGAATCCTGAAAATAACTGATGTTTATACCCATCACTTATTTTGAAGAAGAAAAAGAATAGCTCCATTTTGAATCATAGTTTTGGAAATATGTGTGAATCAAAGAGTTGAGGAAGACAGCATTTTGGTCATTAATGTTTTGCTCAACATCAGAATTGAAGCAGTTTGACAAAGCTATCAAGATGGAAGATTTTCATTTGTGGAAATATGCTTGGGAAAGTGGACTCCTCTCAGATCACTCACATTAAAACATGGCTTAGGGGACAAATATCAAGAAGATGTCATTCACAAAGAAATATCTAGTAACAGAAACAGTTTCTCTGATGCCTTAACTGAATTATAGGGCCAACAGATATAAATTGGATGTTAATGCTATTTTGATATAGTACAGTGACATAAATTGGAACAATAACAGTGAAATAAAATAGGCAGATATTACTCAACCAAAATAATTTGCAATTCTGGAACACTTCAAAATCCTAGCTAAAAGAGAAGAAAAATGTTGGAATTTGCTCAGAATGCAATTCCTCTACCTTGCTGGTTGCAGTAGTGCTACATTTTCCACCACAGCACCCGGTCATTTTGCTTGATAATTATTGTTGTTTTCTAGACCACATTTGCTTCTGTGTTGATCATTCATTGCAAGCTTAATTTTGAATTACTGTTAGAATAACATATGTTAGCAATGTTAGAACACCCGTTCATATAGCACTTGAACAACGATGTAAGATTTAAAAAAAAATTCCTGATTTATTTAATTTATATTAAAATTACATTCAATCTCCAAAAAAAGAGAGATATTTCTTGATTTCCTGAAAAGATCGGTCCTATATTTTTCTCATTTTCAATATATCCAATTAATTTGCTATTTTCTTATGTAGTCATCATGTCTGAGGACATGGTTTGATGATGCAAAGCTGATGGGAACAATACCAACTGAAATGGTTCCTAGGTACCATTTTTTTACAGCCAACCCGCTTCTGAGCTGAGGTGCTAAAACTCTTTTTGGAACTGTTCTGAGGTAGATCAGGGAATTGATCTAGGTCAGAAAAAGAAGGAAAAACAAAGGGCTGAGGTAACTGAGGAGAATGAGGAATGACTTAAGCTGAAAGGTTGAGTCATGGCTTTGCTATGCGTACCATTGTGACTTTGCCTTTTTAAATCTGTCAGGAGCTGCATTGAAACAATCAACATGGACACACTGTGTCCAGCTTCCATTACAGAGCTTCCATATTTAGTGTCTGCTAGGCTGCAAGGGGATAATTCTCAGTTGCTTTAAGATGACAGAATACGTCAAGCTTAATCTTTATCACTATGATGTTTAATATTTTATTTGCTCTCTGTTCATTGATGAGAGAAACAGAAAAATGCTAAATACATAAATAAAATGGAGCAAAGAATAACAATAATCCAATACTTGAAGTCTGTGCAACAAAAGGATTTGGATGATAGGAAATTATCTGCCCTTGACTGAAGACCTTGGCACCTTCAACCAAATAAATTAATTTTTTCCAGTTCTGAATAAGTGATGCTTACTACAAAGTAGAACTTGCCCTTCTATGAAATGTGTTAAAGGAAAATATCATGCATATAGTGAGAATGTTGGATTTCAAGGGCATGATATTAATCATAGCAGATCACAGTGCTATGGCAGAGACAAAAATAAAAGCAGCAAAGACAAGGAGAAACATGTACTATGATTTAAAATAGAATTCCCATGATTATAGCAGGATGAGATGCATGTATTAGACACAAAGAACTTCTGGCAAGTGACCTCTAACACTTATATGAAACACTGTACAAAGACTGTTGGCAAATGAAGTTATTTAATATGAAAATCAGTCCCTTTTTAAAAATCTGTGTCAAAATGACTGTCTTTAACAATAGCTCAGAAATATTAATGGTAATGTGAACAAGTTTCAAGTAGGAAAGGAAAAGCAGAGAAGCATTACTCACAACTTAGCAGTCTGACTAATCATTCTAGAACTGGAAAAGTGTAATAATGAAAAATAAATAATTTAATATCTTTATTAAATTTTAATTTAGGTTTATTTTGAAAAGTATAGACTATAACTACTTCTACAAGTGATAAATTAATTCCGTGCTTGGTCACATGAAGCTTACCTTGCAAAACAAAAATATAATAAAACTTACTCTCATTATACAAAAAGATATGGAAAGTTAAGGGTCAGTAAATGTAAACACTACAAATTCTCTATGACCTTTGGTTTCAAATTCCTTATCTTCACACCTGAAAATAGCACATCTCCTCTTAGCTATTATACCGGGGGGAAAAAAAAAAGTAAATGACAATGGTTTAGTAGTTCTCCTTATGAAAAGGTTATAACAAAGTTTAGGACTAAGATGAGGTAGTCATTTTCTACCTCTGAAAAATAATCCTGTCAGTATATCAGATTTATGACTGCTTCCTTCCTTAGGCATAGATATTTCACACGTGAAGAGAAAGAACAAAAATTATGTGAGACACCAACAATCCCTTTTGAGTCTTGACCAGATTAGTTAAGATAGCTGCAAATCTGAAGGAGAAAACATGGCACAGAATATCCATGGATACAGAAAACAAAGAGGATTTACAGTACCACAAGTTAGCTTCCTAACAATGGCTAAAAATATTTTTAAGCAATAGCTAAGTAAGAATCCTGGTTGAAAATTCCTCCTCACCCAAACTCACAGCAAATTTGCTGCCATATCTTGATTGAATTCTTCTAGGTGAGATTCTTTCTGATCCCTTATTTTGACTTGAAATCATCTCTTTGTATCTCCCTTCAGAGGAAATGTGTCCTGGACTTCACTATAGAAATGGCAGCAATCCATACACTTAAAAAAAAATGCTATAAATTTTTTTAAAAATGGGGTTTTTTTGTAGTATAGTATAGTATAGTATAAGTATTAGTGGTATAAGTATTTTGGATTTGAAAATTTTAAGACTGTGGCCAGTTGCCAAGTTGTAACAAGGCACTGGCTTGTGGAAAATCATTGTTTCCAAATCTTTCAAAGGAAGATGAAAAATAACTTGGTAGTTTAAAACTTGGCAACATCAGTGCTCCAAAAGGAAAGTAGGTAATGAGGAGGAAAACAAAACAAAAACAAAAGCAAAAACAAAACAAAACAAAACAAAAAAAAAAAAGGCAGCTACAGCTGTTTTGCTGTTTTAGGTGGCCCAACAGAGCTTCTGCATAAAAATGCAATCAAATATTCTAGAAACTGTTCACAATTGTTCTACAAGAAAGTTAATCAGGCTTTCCTAAACCCCTGCCTTCTCTCTCAGTGTAAGATGACAGTAGAGCTCATAACAGTTCCTTGTAGGAAACTGGCTAGCACATCATGTATCAGTGAATACTTTATTGCCCTCTGTGATATTACTGATACAGGAGCCCATCCTCTTTCCATCTGTTTCTTATCACTAAATACAAAAATTGTAATAAAAAATATTACCTATCTTTCTAAAAGGATTCAGATTTGAACATCTACGAGCAGAATAATAAAAAAAATATTAAGAGAAGGCTTTCTTATCATAGGTACTCAAGGCACCGTGCCCAAAGACTTTAAGACACCTTTCATATTCCCCTTTTCCTGTCAATAAAGTCCTGAGTGGCATATTTGAGGAAATTACAATAGTAACAAATGCCACCAACCAATAGTAACATCACCAGGCAAGGCTGTACTACCAAAAAAAATCACAGAACTGAACATTTTTCACTCCTGACCATTTCAGCATGATATAATCAAAATTATTTTCAGGAATTCAGTTTTGCTTTCAAGGTACTTTTTATTTATGATGACTGAGTCACACACAAACATTACTGACATCTATTAAACATCTGACATCTATTAAATACTTTAAAACAGATATTAGATTTGATAAAGTTTTGGATAAGCAAGAATTTTTTTCAAAAATTAATGAGAATAGTTTTTAATTTAGAATAGAGAACAATAATACCTTAATAATAATAACAATTGAAACCTCCTGTGAACATTCAACTGTTTCTGGCTTTCTTTTATCTACTTTACAATCTGTCAAAACAATTCCTCTTACTACTTTTGTTTTCTATGTCTTTCCAGATGTACCTAGCTCCTTATGAGCTTCAACATTCATTGCAGCTGTCAGGTTATTTCTTCCTTATTCTGTCCATGTTTATATATTTTCTGGAAAGATACTACTTTCCAGAACAGGAGTGCTTGATATTATTGACTTTTTATAACCTTCTACATCACCCTTATTTTCTCTGTTTACTTAAAAATCTCCCCACCTATTCTTTCATTAGTATCTCTTCACATGTGAGAGAGGACATAAATTCCAGAGCTTTGTAAATATGTTTTTATTTACACCATGGGAATTCACAGGTCCTAGACACCTGTCATGTCAAAGGAGCAGCATTTGTCAGCAATAAAAGAAAACACTCACATAATTCCACCCTTTTCCTTCCAGAAGAAGACAAAGGCAATGAGGAAATGAGGTAAAAAAATCTACCCTAGACAAAATGTAACTCTGACTGATATAGATGACTTCAAAAGTGCAGTGAGGATATTTTAAGGCATTACAAAATATTCTGGAAGTGTATAGGTAGTTGAGAATGTTAGTGAGAACACTGTAATCTTGGAATAAAATTCTGTTCTCCCACATTCCAACTGGAGTAATTTTATCTCAGATTTGTTTTGCATAAGATGTGGAGTATGTTTTAATCAGCAAAGTATTTTTTGTGGGTTCTTTTTAACATCATAGAAAACAAAATTAAAAATTAAACATTCACTCCAGTAAAACAACTGGAAATATCAATGACTAACAGTATCAGTTCCCCTTCTCTTTAAATTCAGTTACCTTAAGAACTTTATGCCATTTAATCAAGAACATCAGACAACTACTTAATTTTATTCTAGATCACATTAATGCAGTTGATTTTGCCGTTGCCTTAATTTATGAGTCATTTTAACCACATCAGCAGACCCATGCTGTGAATCACAATTTGTAACTTTTATTCTGGTTCCAGTTACAACAGCAGAAAAACAGCCAGTAGCTTTCATATGAGTTACTTACTAGTAGAGTGGAACTTCCATTTTTGGAGAAAAAATGTCCAGTTAGGAAAACATTTCTTCCAGGGAGAAATATTTGCTATTAAAAGGCCTGGAATGGAAACAAAAATGTTTCATCCTGCTTCCCATTATTATCTGGATACAAACTAAGTTCAGAGCCTAGGTAATACTGCCTATGATTTAAGTTAGGGAAAATTAATGTTCTTCATCTTGTTTATGTCTCCTGCTACCACAACTCTGTTCTGCTCTTGACAGTGTCATAAGAGGCAAATATGCAGGGCAAGATGTGTCCAAAATCCAGCTATTACTACTGAAAGAACGGGACACAGAGGGGAAGAAGGTTCAAAAATAAACAGAGATAATATTGAATCAAAGCTAAAGAGAATTTTATGTAAGACATGGTCAGTAATTAGCATTTGCAGCTGCATAAGGGGTCTGGTACTAGTAAACATTAATAAAATGACACATTCTGGTTTTATATTAAATTTTCCTTGCAAATGTCAGTTCTTTTTTCAAAACATGATTGCATTGTTTTAGGTGGTTTTGATTAAACATTTTCTCTATATGTATAAAATAATTCTCTTATTTTGTTTTTAATTTCAATATACAAATGCAATATACATTTGCATGTGGTCAAATTTGGAAGACGTATAGTGTTTCAATAAAATCACAAGTTTGAATGCAACTGATCAAATATGAATATTTACTGAAGATGAACTTTGAATAGAATGATTCAGCAAGATAAAATTAAAAAGCAAATCAATAACTTTTAAAAATATAAGAGACATTTTAAAATAAAAATACACCAAGTTTAGATATGCAAACATACCAGCATGAAAAATGTTTTATGCATTCAGTAGTGCGAAATGAACACTTTATTTGTGAGAAATTATATTTATAATTTAAAACCACTTGCCTGAAAACCTCCAGGAATACTGCCAGTTCAACAGAGTGGCCACTGTTACCAATCTGCATCCACCAAATGCTGGTTTCTCATTTTTGTGCAGAAGAAGAAAATTTTCATTTCCTTTTACTAAGTTGCTAATGGACAACCCTAACAAGGCAGAGTTACATGGTTAGGAAAGAGCAATGAAGGTATACAAATATAGTATTTTCCCTATGTTTTTATGATGACTGCAACAGATCCTTTAGGGGAACAGAAAAGGAGAGGGTAATATGTAAAATAAATATTGCAGTAAATGTCAGAACTTTGTTAATTTACGTTACAAGAGAACCTCCATATGCTTCTGAGTATTTGGTAGGGGAAACCTATAGTATATCCTCCTGATAAAAACTCATTACTTCAGCAAGTTAAACAGAAATTCTCAAATTCTTCTGGAAGTTTGCTCTAGTGGCCTCCAGGAGAAATGCTTTCCTCAACTTTCCTCAGCCACAATACAGGACCTCACCAGCTCCATAAAAAGAAAAGGCTATTTTCCTGAACATTTTGATTATGATATTTCTTAAGAGAAAAGTAAAAATTTAAAATTAAAATACTGGATGAGATGAAACTCATTTTCTTTTCTTTACCATAACCTGAAATCAAGTCTCCAGGGCTGAAAACTCACCTGCTATTTCCCTCCAATATTTCAAACTTACAAGCAACTCAGTTGAGAAATGCAGACAGGTAAAAGAAGATATAAAAATGTCTAAAGCAAAACCTACACTTTTGCTTCTACTGCAAGCTTTAATTCCTATAGATAGGATTTCCAAAGCCTGCTGGCCATGGAAGTTGACAAATTCTGTGTTCTGCAGATGTAGCTGCAGTAACACAGCTGGATATAATGCTCTGTGCATCTGGTGCACAGATGTTTGATTGTGTCATTGGTAGTTAGCCAGGTATTGAAGGATCCATTTAGTTCTTGGAGAGAAATTGAAAGAACAAGAGAACAGTCCACTGGTAGTAATAATACTCCACATTTCTCTTAACTGCCTTAACCACTCTCACTTTCCCTATTAAGCTGAGTCATGGTAGTTTTCTATTACCTTTTCTGAATGCAGGATCTAGAAGAGAAAAATCAGTTGGAAGAGAGCAAGCAAAAAAATCAAAACTCCACTTGAAGTTTTTGCTATCCCAGAACTCTTATTTTCAGTCCCTTTTCGGGAATAACTCCATCCAAACCTCTTTGGAGACAATAGGGGAAAAAAATAATGAGCTTTGGAATCAGCCTGAAAAAGTGGGAAATGGCTGTTCAACCTGAGCAATTTCAGCACTGTTATCACTGCTCAGTTCTGTCAGAAGGAATTTATCCTTCCTTAAATTACATGCTTATTTTACCCTGCATAAATTACCTACATTTTACCAATGTTTTCTTCAAAATGTTTCAAACTTTGGTTTCATGTTGGTTCTGGCTGCAGATTATCCTTGAGCTTTGCAGTGAGCTGTGTGCAGCATTCTAGAAATATGTGTAGCAACATTAGAGTATAAGGTATATGTTTGCTCCTGCTAATAAAATCTCTGATTCTCTTCCACTCACCAGAAGTCAAGATCATGTCAAAATGTAACAAATCAGCAATAAAAACACAGAGTTTAAAAAGACACACCTGACTTTCTGGGAATACTTTTTGTGTTTTGGATCATCCATTTTTTAGCAAGACACCTTTATCCATGTGATGATGTTGCCACTGCAATAGCAACTACAGTTCAACTATTAAATAATAGCAATGGAAAGAATGCCATAATTGTGTGAATAAAGATTTAAAAAAAACCATGAACAGTGATGTGAAATGAGGTGCAAAATCACAACAATGTGTTTTCATCAGGAAAAAATAATCCAAAAATTACTTACTTGGACCTTTCATTATTGGTTGAACTGAGATATTTCTCTTTTAGCAAATTTTGTTTCAATAAAAATGTAATTTTGGATGAAAAATTATAAGAGGAAACATTTTAAACTGGCTTTTATTAATATAACTGATCTCATAAGCCATACTAGGATCATTAAGAATATAACAATTACCTTGCTGTTACCAAATTTCTTCTAGCTTCTGCCAGCTCCCTGTCTCACACTTCATGGTGTCGACCTAGAAAGACAGTAAAAAAAAATCCTATTGAATAAAAAGTGTGAGTGGGAATTCCATGCCTTCGTTGCCCATCTTGGAAGCTGTTTCCACTGCTGGGCACTGAGCTACATTAGCTGAAAAAAGGGAGAGAGTTTGTATTTGGAGCAGTCCAGCTCATGTACCCGACCTGTCCTTTTCCTTCTTCCTGACCTATCTGCTGAGACAGAAACCAGATAGCTGAGTGGGAAGAGCTTTGTTGAGCAATGAATCTCAAGTTAAAAATTGTGACTTGGCACTCAGGCACGTCAGATGTATCATTTTTGAAATTCATTCAGCCCTCAGACTTTAAGAGCAGCTGAAGAACATTGCAGTGGTGGCTTTCATCCATAAATAAAGTTACACATTTAACAGTTGGGAAAGCATGCTAAGTGAATGCTAAACATTCAAGGGGAAAGGGAATTTTTACAGAGGGGAATCTTACCTTCCTGAGAATATAAGACTCTGGTCAGAAGCTTAGAATTTATTAGAGTATAATCTAAACCCTGAAGTTTTATATTCTGACAAGAACTCTTCTCCTTTCAAAATAAAATCAATAAAAAAATTCAATTTTTCCTTCTCTGAAGTTCCATGCTTAGATTGCATCATTCAAACAAGTCCAAACCAAGAAATAAAACAGATAAATCTGAGTGATGACAAGAAAGTAGCAGTAGCACAACAGCAACTTAAACGTTGCCCAAATTTTACTCAAACAATTTGCAATCCTGGAAACTGAAATGTTTTATATATTTCCCATTTATTTATTTCCGAGAGTGAGATCTGGTCCCACTGAAGCCAATTTGAAATACAGCATTGTTTTAACTTGAAAAAATAATTCTCTGCATTAGCAATATAATTCAGTCTGCTCATGGCATAAAATTCCAGAAAATTTGGATATGTTTAGGTAAAGCAAATATATTACCTTCCAAAAATTAGGAAAAAAAAAAAGTTCCATGAGTGAGTGAAAAGCAGGAAAATAGAAGCTGGGAGAGTCTTTTTTGCTCCACTCATTTTCTCACTTTTCTCCTGAATCCTTATTCAAAAGAACAAACTAAAAATAGACATAGATGCATAGAAAATTGAAGATTCTGTAGAATCAAGGAGTCACTAAGGTTATCTACAGGACAGATTAAAGCAGTTTCCATACTCTATATGGGTAAAAAAATTCTCAGTTTGAAAAATACATGAGAAAGGTTTATAGAAACAGGAATTAAGAGGAGAAAGTGAAGAAGAAACAGTTGACTTCTCTTTGAAAAAATACAGGAATAAGGGAACAGCCCAGAAAATAACCAAGTGGGAGATTTAAAATAAGTCAGGGTACATTTCCATGGAGCACATTACTATGCTGGAAACCTCATTGCCACAGGATGTTATGGAGGTCACACAGATAAAAAAGGATTGGACAAATTCATGGAGGATAAATCCACTGATAAACCAGGTAGGAACTGTGGGGCAGGGTATCTGCTTGATGCAGCTGGGATGCTGTAGCAACAGAAGGATGACTCCACAGTGACCCTTTACCTGAAATATTTTGTAGATGTCTACTCTTGGTCATGCTTAGAGACTTAGGAATGGTTGCCCAGCCATGAACCTAACCTCTTAAACCCAAAATATGGGCATATTTTTAATTATTGCTGTTTCCTCAAAGAGATGAGAAAGACAGCCTCCCTTTTTAGCCATAGCAAATTAATACAAGGATGACAATCCAAAATGAAAGGAGATGCCACTTGGAGTATTTATTCCATTTATATGCATACATCTACAGAACACAACATATATAAAACTTTAAGTAAGTTTTTCTCTCTCCAAAATCTGTTCAATTACACTAAAATGAGAAACAGCACGCTCCTCTTTTGAGCCTTTGGAGTCTCCAAATCATTTGAGAGCTGTTCTTTTAAAGATATGGGAAACCTACCAAAATACCAGATGTTTAATCAATACTCTTAACATTTTGGAAGTTTAGAGTGTGGAAAGGAAATGTCAATTGAATCGCTCTGGAAAATCGGATCTTTTGATTTTCACAGTCTGCAATGCACAATATTGACAGTGAGAAAAAGTTGGCTTCTTTTTCAAAAATACGAATCTGTGAGCAAAACTTTTGCCATCTCCATTCCATAAATATATTTGCTTAAAAAAACCCAACACCATAAACAAACAAGATCTTGCGGAGTTTCTTTGGAGATTTTGCCTGCATCTTATGAAATTTAAAATACTCAATCTCTTATTTCTTAGATGGACACTTGCTTAGAAATGAATGTATTTTCAGCTTCTGAAGGTTAACAATCTTAAGTTTTCAGACTTATAGATCTTTATAGAAATGAAATAATATCTGCACAGAAATATACAAAATATAATTCATGGCAGCTAATTTTATATATTTACTTATATATGTATATATACCAAAATATTTTTTAAATTAAGTTCAAGAAATCTCATTCTGAGTTAATGCATAAACCAGATATTTTAATACCTTTTTTGTTTCGTTAATACTAAACAGCAGACTCATTTAATCATTATCATTGCAAATTTTTTTGTTGAAGACAAGAGGATTCTATTATACCGATTTTAGTTTTAATTAAAAATGCTTTTTAAAAACATTTTTTCTTTTTTAGAATGGACTTTAACACCAGAACATCTTACTTGCTTACTAATAGGTGCCAAATGGCAGTTTCTGACTTCAAATAGGTCAGAACATGTCTTTTTCTGCATGAAAAAGTCTCTTTCGGGGTATGTTTTTCTCAGAAACCTCTCTATATCAAGAACTTAATTCAAATACTTCACCACTTTCTAAAAACAAGCCCCATCATGAACATATGTATTCTTCCATCTAATACTGAAGCATCATTACTTCAGTCATTTGATATTTTCTTCTTCCACTGATAGCACGCCAAATGATAGCATGCTAGATTTGCATGGAACACCAGAAATACCTTTGTTAAATGTGCATTTAATCAGTATAGAAAGAGAAAATATATTCTTATTCAACACATCAAACAAACAGCCAGAAACTGAGGAAGAAACGAAGAAAACAGGTCAGTGTGTTGTTTTGCTATGCCTTTTTAACTTGTTTGCTAATTTGGTCGACTCATCTTTTCAATGAATAATCACAGTTTGAAGACATCTCCGTAATTGGCTTAACAGAATAAAAGTTAGCAATGTTGATACTGAGCTCCTTTACTAGCATCCCCTAAATATCCTAACAGCTGGTTTTGTTATAAGCATTTTTGGTAGATTCCCTAGAGGCTGAGAAAAGTTTAACACAAAAAAAAAGTATGTCAACTCTTTTATGCTTGCTTAAGAAAAAACAAACCAAACCCACCAAAAAAAAACTATTTTCCCCAGTTATTTTAAATTATACTGTGGTTCTTACTATTCATTTGACTTTTTTTTTTTTTTTCCTTTAAGAAACAAACCCTGACACAGTTTGAAACATCAGCCCAATCTAGGACTAGTGGGATTTCATCCAGAGGGACCTGGATGACCTCAAGAGATGGGCCCAAGGGAACCTCATGAGGTTTAACAAGACCAGGTGCTGGGGCTGCAGCTGGGTCAGGACAGCCCCCAGTACCAACACAGGCTGGGGATGAACAGATCCAGAGCAGCCTTGCCCAGAAGGACTTGGGATGCTGTGGGTGAGAGGCTGGGAATGACCCAGCCATGGCACTCCCAGCCCAGAGAGCCAAACGTGTCCTGGGCTGCATCCAGAGCCCCGTAGGCAGCAGGGCAGGGAGGGGGTTCTGCCCCTCTGCTTGCTCTGGTGAGAGCCCACCTGCAGAGCTGCATCAGCTCTGGGCTCCCAGCACAGGAAGGACAGGGACCTCTTGGGGTGAGTCCAGAGGAGGCCACCAAGATGATCAGAGGGATGGAGCACCTACAGAGAAAGGCTGAGAAATTTGTGTTTGTTCAGCCTGGAAGAGAGACACATCTGAGGTGACCTAATTGTGTCCTTCCAGTACCTGAAGGGAGTTACAAAAGAGGTGAAGAGAGACTATTTAAAAGAGCACGCAGCGTCAGGACAAAGGAGAATAGCTTCAAACTGAGAGAAGGATTAGATTATATATGAGGAAAATATTTTATTACAGGGAGGATGGTGAGGCACTGGAATAGGTTGGCCAGAGAAGCTATGGATGCCCCATCCCTGGAAGCACTCAAGGACAGGTTAATTGGAGTTCTGAGCAACATGATCTAGTGAAAGGTGTCTCTGCCAACAGCAGGGGTTTGGAACTAGATTGTCTTTAAAGTCCCTTTCAAACCAAACCATTCTACTGTTCTATGAAATATAGTTAGGGCTGTGGTGATGTGCATATGTTTTCAGAATTCTATGGTTCTATGACAATTACTATTATAGAGAAGGGTATAAGGAATAGAGGAAGCTAGTTTTTTTAAAAAATTCTATCTATCTAGCTGCCGCCTCAGTGCTCTAGATTTATAGATCCTTATAATTCTGTCACTAAGGCTCTAAAAATAACCTTCTCCTGGGCATGTTAACACTACCTGCGCTGTTGTAACAACCAAAGGTCTAGCACGTCTAACATGTCTGGCAAGGATTCATGAACTAGATATTCCTCTAATTATTCTGTCTATAGGCTCTCTTGTGGTGGGCATTCTCCAAACCTACTTAAACTTTCCAAAACCCTATCATACCCAAATAACTGTTTGTGCCTGAACAAAACAGCGTTGGCAATATGTCCTCAGGATGTAGGAGCCCTAGGGTTTCTTAGTCTAATAATTACATCTCTGTCTCAGCAGATGTAATCCTAAAGTCTAAATCATGGGATATTTCTCAAGCTATGAAGATATAGATTACATGACATGATTACTTCAATTTATTTCCCATTTCCATGAAATAATAGGCAAAAGAAAGTATATTCCATGGTCCTCTGGTTAGAAAGTTCATAGTGGAAGGCAGACAAAGAGCTACAGTTCCTGCTTCCCAAAATATCTGAGTATTTTATATTAACTATTCATGGAAGTAACAGGTAGAGCATTCATCCACCTTACATTCCATACTATTATCCCAATGTACGGACCATGAATTTCACTCTTGTTTACTTTCTCACTTGAATGAATATTTAATTATGTCATGGTAACAGAACATATTTCTTATAAACTGCTTCTTAGAGCTCTCACATGTCAGACAAAAGTGAAGCAGCCAAACTCCATCAGGAAGCAGTATATGGATCACTGCATCACACATCTTACGTTTTTAGTGCCTGTACAACCAAATGCTTCCCAAAATTAAAAATTAACTATTCACATGTATTAATGATGGACTAAAGAAAAATAAGAAAAAAATAAATAATGCCCTTACTATAGTATTTTCTCTCTAAAATCTTATACCATCTCTAAAATGAGAAACTTTAGGAAGGCACTTCTAGAAGAAGCATCAAGAATAAGCTAAGTCACAGCCATCTCAGGTAAAATCTGCAGATCTAACCGAAGTCAGGAGAAATCATACACTGAAAGTTCAAATTTTCTAAAACTAAACTGGCAACTCATTTGAAAATATATACTTCATTATATTTAATTATCATCAGAATCTGAAAGGAGATTTCAGATTCATGAGAGATTACTCAGTTTTTGTCTATCAGTGGGATCAAAATAATTAATGGTAAAGTTTCCACAACCTTAGATTTTCAGGCTCAGACCTAAAAATAACCTTTTATTGAAACAGCAAGATGGGAAATTATCTACCTGAACTGTAACTTGATTCTCTTCAATAACTACAGTCCTCCTAGGCTTATTCAAAGGTGAAGAACACACTCCTAATGTCCAATTAGAAGAAGAAAATAAAGATAAAATACTCGAAAATACTGATGTTTAGCTCAGCTTATGTTAGATGCACTGATGGTAATCCACTAATATCCATGAATATCAAGTATAAGCTTATGAGCCTTAAGATTGATTTTAGAAGTGCAGGTCTACAAATCCTGGTACTATTTTTAAAATTCTTTTCTCTGATGTAACATTATTAGTTCTTAAAAAAAAAAACACAAACCAAAACCACGTGAAAAAAAGAATACAGTAATCGTTCTAAACAATATCATTTCAACATTAGCTACCTCCAAACAGGAAACCTTGTTGCTTTAACCACAGTGAGGGGATATTTAGACCTATAGGAAACTACACAGGGCTTTGTTTGAAACAACCATATTCACAGACATTACCCTGTCCCCCAACTGCAACACTAGACATGAGGGACACAAGACTAGAGTGAAATGCAAGAGCAGAATCTTGAAGTTTACTGTGGACTTTAGCTTCAGTCTCCTTGCTTGCCTTAAAACAGGTTCAATCCACACCTCTCTTCCTCTGCTTGCTGTAAGCTAAGCTATATTCTAAGCCTAAACTCAGTGTGGGGGAATGAACTACTAGAAAAAGTACTGACATCTCTTACAGGACCTTCTGAATTTTACTATGAATCTCAATTTTGTACTCTTGCTCTCCTTGTCTAACATCCTAACCCTAACTGAAAGATGTTCCTTAAATATAAAATAGGCACCCACAAATGCCTGAAAAAGAAACACAACTACACAAGGTATCATTCACTTCACAGCCCATTCAAAAATTCAGCTATAGTTTCAACTGGGAGACACTTCTGGTCCAGAAGGCCAAATCTCATAATTAATCTTAGCATATCCCAAGACAATTAATTTGGTCCAAAACTCTTGTTAGCAACTTCAAGCTCATGTGAGTGTTTTTGCCTGAAATCAACAACTGACTGTGCTTTGTATCTGAGTTTGCCCAGGCTGCAGCACAGCCCCAAGGGGGAAAAGGCACCATTCAACATCTGTTGACAACTCTCAGTTCCCTTTAGGAGAGCTGCCAAACCACACAAATTACTCTGGTTATACAGCCCTTCCTTCCTTGAACCCAGCCTTCCCTAAAGACTGTGAACACCATGATGCCTGCAACTTAAAAAATTCACACTTTATGGTTCTGGATATTGCTGAAGTCATCAACAGTACATACACAGTGGACATGAACTTGCTGAGCTCCAACACCATGCTTGACCAAAAAACCTGCAGGTTCCAGCCTGGAAAACTGAAGGAAAAAAGTTATATCAGTTGATGCAACTACCTCAGTTTGATTTTTAAAAATCAGAAATAACCCCCACACCTGTACATTGCTGACTCTCCCTCACCCTAATGCCCATCTCTTTGCCCCCAAAAATATAAAGCTAGGAATTCATCACTGCATAGTAATTAAAAATCAGACATGCATATCTGTTAATATCAAGGCCTCAATTTAAATTACAGGACCCTTCAAATAACTGTAGCAATTCAGAGGTGTGATCATTATGCACGGAGTAGCAATCCAGGCTACCCAAAACATTAAAATAAGTTATCCCAATCTTGATATCTGCACAGAGTTATCTTCAAGCACTGCTGAAGTGAGGAATAAACCCATGTTCTACACTTCCAAAACTGCCTAACAATAATCCTTACTCCCAGCTGGAGTACTTACATATTTAGTAGATATATCCCTCTTCTTAATTAGACATTCAAACCCATTCCAATCACCTTCAGTGTAACTTGCTAGATTCTCTAGAATACATCCCCAAATCCCATACTCAGCTACAAAGACATGATGGAGGGGTACCTTCAGCACTTATATTTGGGAGATTCAGAGTCCTAAAAGATCAGAAGCACCATTTGAAAGGAAGGCACTGAATTTTGCCAATATTTTTCAGGGCATGTTTACCCTGACCTCTTTTTTTCTTGTGAAATGGCCTATTCTGTCCTGTTGCCAGTTTTTTTCAAGGATGCTTGATACTTTATATTTGCATTAGAGAACTATATATGTACTTCACATTTATTAGAGAACCCAGGGTGTTAGGCCCTTTTACCAAGGGCTATGAGTTTGTCCAGAAGAAAACTCATAATCACTTTTTACAACTGATTATAAAGACATTTCAGTTAATTGGCATATCTGACACAATTATTGTATCATGCAAATCCATTCAGCCCTTCCCACTGTGCAGTTACTATAGCCAAGAGTAAGAAAGATCAAAGCAGTCTATCAGAATAAGCTGTGTGTCCTGATACCAAAATTCAACATATTATGATACTACTTGAGCAACCCTAAACAGACAATCTAATGAGTCAAGCCTGGCAGAAATACACAACAAAAACTACCCCACAGTGACCCTGACATCCCTAATTTTAAACAGACTAATCAGATGAAGGATGACAGAAGTGTTATGCAGGATTTACAGTTGGAATGTGTAAACACAGAAAGGTTTATTCAGGTCCATGCTCTAAATTAGTGGCCAAACCCAAAAGTAAACACATTTTTCTTCACTCTATGTTTGTAGCTAGTTTGACCTTAGAAATCTAATGTCCTTTTGTTTTCAAAGTCAGATTTGAGTGCCTGTAAGTTGAGTGAGGCAGTAGCTAATATGGGAACTTGGAATGATAAGTGAAAAATCCTCCTTTTATTTTTCTTTATTGGGAGTCAGATTCTGCTTGCATTGAGCAGAGAGAGTTAAGGAAACCCTCCTCGGCTCCTACTGGACTTTGCCTCACCATTCACAGAATTCACAGAATCACAGGGTTGGAAGAGACTTTAAAGATCATAGAGTCTAACCCATGCCCTAACACCTCAACTAAACCATGGCACTAAGTGCCACATTCTGTTGCATCCTGGGATTGGGTTTTAGGGGTTCTTATTTGTGTTAGCTAGCTGAGTCCTATGTACCCCCGCGCTTCCTCTGTGTCGTTCTCCCCCCCGCGGTTTCTGGCCCCATGCTGCCTGCCATTGGATTTCCTTCCCCCCTGCCGCTCCTGTAACCACTCACCCGTCTGGCCCCGGGAAACTCCGTGTCCGGCGCCCCATCCCCACAATCCCAATCAGCCTGAGGCTCGGTGTCCGCCCCTACGGGGTTCTCTGGTTGATCGCTGTCCTACGTCATCATCGCGGCACCCGCACGGATGGGGGGGCAGCGTCTGCCCTCCCTATCACATCCCCTATATCATCCCGCTCCCTCCCAGGTCCTGCCGCCATTTCCCCCACGTGGAGTGGGAAGCGCGGGTCGCTACCCACCCACTGCAACTCTCAGCAACAATAAAGCCTTCCTGCCTTCCTCGTGGGTGATTGGACATTCCTTTACTCTTTACCTCGGACCTGTAGCACGGGCAACAGAACCTGGCAGACCCTGACCCGCGCGCCAGTGCCAGTGGCACGCGGGAGAGAAGCGGCGGACCCTGGAAGTCCGGGGGGAGGCGGCACCGGAGGGTGTCGGAGCTGCCCTGGACCCGGGGGGAAAGAGTAAACGGTGCAACATCCAGTCTTTTTTTAAATGCATCCAGGGATGGTGACTCCACCACCTCCCAGGCAGACCATTCCAGAACTTTATCAACCTTTCTGTAAAACACTTTTTCCTAATATCCAACCTATATTTCCCTTGACACAGCTTGAGACCATAATGGAGGGGAGGAGGCAAACCACAGTCCCATTCTCTGAGGGGACATTGTAGCTGTCAGCTGGAACTTCATAACCAAAGCTGAGCATGGGCATAGAACTGCATTCCTGCCCTAATGCCTCTGGGAGGCCAGGGCTAACTGCATCCCTTTCCCAGAGGGGGTGGGAATTTGCCACTCCGGCGATGAAGGAATGGAGATATGTGAGCTTGATTCTGATTCCAGCTGAGAAGTGGCACCTGATGGCTCAGAGGCAATTAAGAGCCTCTCTCAAACGTGACTCTTGGCTGCAACTCAGCAGCTGTTCAAAGAGTAGAACAGAGCTGAATGAAGTGGACAAACTTACCCCTCACCATGGGACCCATGCAGGTAAAAGCTGTAACGAGAGCTTAGGTAATCTGAATACTTGATAAGTTAGAGTACAAACTCTGGCTTTCTGCTGGGTTTAGCAGAGGACATAAAGTTTAAATCTCAGATCAGTACCCTAACCAAAACACCTGTTTCCTGTGGCAGCAATATTTTGTTTTATAGTACCCTGACAACCAATCCTCAGGAGAACTCAACATGCCAGCTTCATTATAAAATTGATGAATCAAAGGCATTTAGCACCTTACAGGACCTACGATTGGTAAGAAAGATTTAGACTGTCTTGTTATCATGACAGACAAGAAACTACAAAAATCACAAGGAGAAAACAGACAATCAGTCAACCAGTAATTATATAGCAACTGCAAGGCCATTTAGTTACTGTGGGATAAGCAATAGAAGGCTTAATAATTTAACCAATTACCATTCATTATAATAGCCAGGTTGGCATTTGATGATTCACAGGGGTCTTACCTGGCTCCTCACATTCCCAGCACTCAGTGTTGCCAAAGTAACATTGGTCACACCTCTCCAACTTCTGTCATTCTTCAGTATAAATTCCTGCTTCTAGAACTATGAAGAAGAGGCTTACAAAAGAAGTACAAATTATATAAGACACTGCTGAATGCCATTTTTATGGCACCTTTGGGTTCTGACGGGTGTGCTAGTGCCTCATCCATGGGTCCAAAATTTGTTTTCAATGTGCTATACTTATTTGACTGATATATTTAAGACATAAATGGGAAGGTAAAGTTCTGCTGGCCACAAGACCAAAATCTACAGCACGTACACAGTGGTGCATTAAAATGACTGAACAAAGCCTTTATCATGTTTTTTATTGGCTAACCTGTGCATAATGACAGTTTGCCTTTTTTTTATTTAATGGTTGTAGTGATTACAGTCACATCTGGGGGATAAATATCCTACTGCTGTTCTCCTATAGAAAACAGCAGCTAAATAACATTCAGAAATCTTTGAGTGTATCTATTAAACCTAACACAACATGGCAGTGTCTTGCTTTGGATTTGTGGGGTTTCAGTTTTTTGCTCTTTTTATTTTTTAATTTGTGTTGGGTTTTTTTGTTATTTGTTTGTTGATTTGGTTTTTCTAATTATTTTTAGGTACACGGGCACAAAATAAAGGACACATGAAGTATTTATACCCAGATTCACTGAATCTTTCCATTGTCTTTGATAGACTTAGTGTAGTATTTTCAATCAAGAAGAGACTGGCAAGAGATAAAAATTATTTCACTGCTCTAACTTATTCAAAAAGGGAAAGGTTGCCTGTCATTCCTTATAAGCATATTTACATTTTCAAATAAAGTTTTCAGTCTCATCCCTTCTGTTGTATCCATTTGGGCTTAAAAAGCCTGAAATTCTGGATAACATTACTTTGGGACAATTTGTGTCTTGCCACTGACTTAGATATCCTGGCTCAGTTGTAGCTCAAGATCTGTTACAAACCTGAAACCCAGGGCAAATGTGTGAAAAAATTGTACAGAGGTTGAGTTAACCTGGTCCTAACTTAATCAAAGAAGTTGATGCAAGGCTTTGATTCCAGCTGTGTGAAAGGTATGAAAATAAAGGAAATCATTCTTTCATTTCACTTTAATATTTTAGGTAAAGTTTAAAGAAAATGGGAGTCTGTGAACCCACAGAGAATGAAACTAAAATACGCAACCAGAAAATAAAATCACTAACATGACATGCTAAAGAGTATATTTTACTCTAACTTTTAGTTATCCTACAAAATAGCTTTTATGGTTATTCCCCAGACTATGGAGTTGCAGGAGTCAGAAGGGACAACAAAATTCTGTTAACATGTCAAGGTGAAACAAGGCACCTGCCAAATTCAGTTCATGCAATCCCTCTGGTTTATATGTGTTGCACAGTACCCTACCTACAAAATTTAGAGCAGCAACTAGTGTGGAGACTCAGGGCTGATACTGCATAATGAGCTAAAGCTGGGGAAAAAGGCAGTTTAAAATGGCATTAGAGAATGTGCAAAGAGAGATGCAAAATAAAATCTTTAAAATACAGACAAGTGCAGGATGTCTCTCCCACAAACTTATTTTGGCTTAAGAGATGCTAGCAGGTGGCAGATATGTGACTGTGTGGTTCTCAGTCAGAGCAGAACTTTTCCTAGAGTTGCTTAAATGAAGCATCTCTCAGAGGAACCATACAAAGTAATTATGGTAGGTACTTAAGCAAATGGACTGTTAATAACTAGACAGAGGTGATATGCCTCCCAGGCCAGCTGGAGACCTGTTAGTGAAAAAGAGAAAGGAAATGAAGAGTAGAATCTGTTTTATTAGAGAAAAGGATTCTGTAAAATATTTTCTGATCTAATTTGTACAAAAATAAAATTTAAAAAGAAACAACAAAAAGGTCCCAACAACTTATCATCAGCAAATTATATCTTTGATGCTGAAACCTGCTGCCTATCTTCAGTCTACTACTTCTTAATTGCTAGCTGAAATAATTTAGGGCTGATTTGTTTCGTTGTCCTAGAAGAATTGATTTTTTTTTTTAAGTTGATGAATGATATGACTTTCAAAATTTCTTCTGTTCTCCATAGTATGTCCCTTGCCTCTGAGGAATTATAATTGCTGTGCAATATACCTTGTGATGATCTCTCTAATGAGCCAGAAGTTTTCAGAAGAGGGTTTGAAATGCTAAATGTGGAAATACTGGGAATCTTTTCCAATGTCATCCTTAACAGCAGTGGAGAGAAGAAATGGAAAGTTCAATGAGATCCAGGTTCCCATGTAGAAACAGCATATATTAAAAATATATTACTGCACTGCCTGGACAAGTCTAATGAAGGGACACAAGAATCTCAAGGACTGGAGTACTGGATAGGAATCAAATTAATTATATCAATATAATGTCATAGTAGCATATGTTACTCTAGAAAATCTGAATAAGATGTTTGTGTCTCAGTTTCTCCTAAGTCAAACTGAGTGGATCTGGTGACCAAAAGCTAACCTATTCAGCTTTAAACTACTTCAAAATTACAACAACCAAGTCTTGTTGAGAGGTTGACGGGTAGTAAGATCTGTTCTCATTCTTTCTTCCCTTCTTTTTCCTTATACATTTTCTTAAGTGCAACTTAAGTGCTGTATTACTACAGATAATAACAACCAATGGCTACATACCTGCTTTCCATTGCAACCAATTTTTTTCTGAAATAAACCTTACATATATATATATTTACAAACACCATCATTCAGTGTCTTTTCCCTCTAATCTGCCCCAAGGGTCCACAAGAAGAACATGGGTTAATGTGACCTCTGTAGGTGGTAACAGACTGAAATTTCAACTAGTCCTTTATTCATGGGTGGCAGACCTAGCAGAGCACCTCACCTAGCCAGCCTTCCCAGGTTTATTAAAAAACCCCACCAAACTTGTACATTACCCAGTAATTTTTTTCACTTTCTGCCTTCCTTTGAAAAGCATTAAGAAAAAAAGCATCTCATTTTTAAAGAACCAATTTTGTCAAAACCAGACTGATTGTCTCATGTATCATACTTTTTTAAAAAATATTTTCAACAACATAAACCTCTGGGTTTCCAGGGCAATATTTCACAAAGAAACTTTATTCTTTGTTATTATTTACATGTTGCATTGTGAGTGCATTATTTTATTTTCCCCTCTGAGTTTAGTACAAAACCAGCATCTTCAGTGGGGCTGACAAGCAGCACAATGATACATATTTTTGTCTCTCCTTCCCTCAGGATCTTGATCTAAATGAAATTGCAGCTAGAAAATATTTGAGACTGACAGGATATCAGTTGTGAAATAAACTCTCATTGTTTGTACACATCCCAAAGTAGAAATGAGCAAACAGTGATATATAAATATATATACATAATGGTCATTGAGGTTTAATGAATTTGCTTGAGCCAAACCTGACTTATTACACGTTCATTCTGTATTGACCATTATGTATTCATTCTGTAATGATCATTAAGAAAACTCAGGCATAAATAGGCACTGGCAGGAAAAAGGATCAAATTGAAGGCATCTAAATAACAATATTCCAATTCCAAAGACGTTCATTCACATGAAATTCTCATTTAAGCACTGATCCTAAAAGAAATGCATCTTAGTTTAGATTATACAAGCTTTGTCAGATGATATGAAATGCTTAAAATATATGTCCACTACTTTTCTAGGTAAGCATCATTACCAACACCTTTTTAATTAAAGACTTTTAGTCAGATTTTTGAGTCAGACTTATGACAAAAGGAATTTAAAGTTTTGAACTTTGACTCTAACCACACCTTTCTTTTTTTTGCTTTTTCTGTTATGTCCTGTTTTCTAACACTTACATACATGGAGAAAATTTTCAAGAAATACAAGTTATCTATCTGGTTTTAAATCTCCAAACAATAGCCCATAGGAAAAAAAAAAAAAAAAAAAAAAAAAAAAAAAAAAAAAAAAAAACAACCTGGACAAAAATTCCAGTAAATATTGTTGACACTCTGTGACTTTGTGACCTTTCTGTCCTACTCAGACCCTAGGGATAGATATAAACCTGAAACAGAGGAAAATAGACAGTTTGTTCCCAATTAATCATCATTTTTTACAAGCTATTTCTTCAATTTTTGCAGTATGCTGAAATAACATAGACTTTGCACTGCATTAATATTTCTGGAGATCAGTGCTTCTGACACTGCTTTGGCAAATTTTCTCTACCCAGTCTGTGTTTTCTGAAGTAAAACCAAGTAGATGCATGTGGGAAAACTCACTGTCAGATGTTCTAGAATTGTTCTTCCAGAGTATTGTGGATCACTTTGTAAAGTAAAAGCCTGAAAATGCTGGATAATTTCAGAGGCTCAGCACTGGTCTGCTAATATGCCAGGAAGAATAAGCAATTATGATTTTCATCTAAGCAACATATGCTGTTTGCTGTCCTGTTCTGAACAGCTGTAGGTTAGATGCTGTTAAGATTAGGCCCCTTCTCTCCTCCATATTTCAAAATTCAAATTAAACTAAAATAACAGCACCTGCTGAACAAAAACACTATTTCAAAATGTGTACTTGCACACAATTACTATGAAGAGGCTGGCCACCATTGTTACCAGTCTATTCTTTCTGAATGGAAATGGCAGAGAAGTTTTTGATGCAGCTGCAGCTCTTCAATTGTATAACTAGTGCTGGCCCCAAGCCAACCCTCAAGAACTCAAGTGGCACCAAAAGATACTATATTGATTTGCAATCGAACATAATAGGCCATCAGCTTAATTATTACTGAAGTGACAAGGTTCTGGATATTTCATATTTATATTTCTGAGGCCTGTGAAAGATGAATGTAAATCTTTTAAATGCCTACATTTGCATATCTTCAGAAGGGTGAGTGCTCTTACTGTATTCATAGCCTGTGAAAGACCTAAAGGACTGGCTATTCAACTCAGGTTGCTAGAGCACACAGTCACTTACTTGTGTAAGGAAACAGGCCTATGAAACTAAACACATTCCTGCAGGAAAATATCCCCAGATCTCTTGTAGACACCAAAAAAAAGAAAACTGTATACTGATCACTAATATTATCCCCATGGACATTTTCCTGCCCCTGCTACCTTTGGAAAAAGACTGCTTGGGTGAAAGAGAGTGAATTGGCATCATCTTCCACTGTGAGCATCTCCCAAAACACCTATTGACTGACTCTCACCTTAGCTTTATGGCAGAAGGTCTGCAAACAGTACTCAACATTTGGAAGAGATGTGTGTTAGGGGCATGCAGGAAGAGCAAGAGGGTAGACGGTGAGACCAAGACTCAGGATTTCAATGCTGTCACTAATCAGCTCTGCCACACTAGGTCATCAGCTAGCCAGCTCCTAATGATATGCTTCTGTTTGTTAGGTGTACACATTTTTTTGCTCCCAGATGCTACAACTCTACTCACTTAGAATCATTTAGATAAATTATTTTAATTATAGAATCACATCTATTTTAATGACCCTAAAGACATTTCTTGACATGCCCCATATCTCTCCTCTTCCATGCAGGTTGCTCCCTTGCTAGGTAACAATATTTACTGAGCACATAGAAACACACCAAGCAGTGTTTTCTCTTTTACTCCTAGTCTCCGAAGTGCAGTTGTCCTCAATGATAAGCAATGTGCTTATCATTGGCACTTGCTGTAAATTCCTTATTGTATATGGATTCCTTATATTGTACATGGATAGCTGAAAAAGAAAACAATTGTTTCTCCTGTTCTCAGGGAGATAAACAAGATTGAGTAAAAACATGGTTACAAATACAACACTCATTTCTGGATTTGTACAGTAGGGGGAAAGATCTATTGCCATGATTATCTCCTGCTAGTGGTATTATTCCCAAAGAATTCAGGTCTATATGCTCAAGTATCAATGCCCTCTACTGGAGGGAGTATGCCTGAACTTATGTTGAAAATCTTTTCTAGTGCTATCCATTTGATGACCTTTAATCACTAGTGAAAGAGAAAGCCAGAGATGACTGGCAACAGGTTGTCACTGTAGACCTACTAGATCCTATAAGACAATAACTTCATTAAACTTTTCATATGAAAGAAATCCAGTACTTAATGTTTTCAAAAAAAAAAAAAAAAAAAAAACTCCAAACAAACAAACAAAACCAACCAAACAAAACCAAACAAACAAACAAAACAAAACAAAAAAACAAACAAAAAACAAACAAACAAACAAACAAAACACCAAACCAAACAAAAAACAAAAAATAAGGAAAGAGAAACCTGTTAGCCAAACAGAAATGGAACAATTTTGCAGGAAATTTTCTTTCTTCATCATCTGCTGATGTGCTCAAACAAAACACCCAGCCTCCTCCCCAACAAAAAAACCCCTTTAACAACATTCCTCTCCCCTTGCCAAACCCCCAAGCTCTAATCTGCAAACTCAAGGTTTTCCAAAACATGACTGTGCTCTTTAAGAGCTCAGTTATGACACTTTGATACTATTCTGAAAAGCAGAGCAGTTAGCACATTTCCACTTGGCTGTTAATGTAAACACAAACAATTTCATAACTAAAATCCCATTTTAAAAAAAAGGAAGACTTAAAAAAACAGACAGGAATTCAGCTTTGCCATGAGCAGGTGTTAACTTGTGTAAAATTCCTGGTGCACTGTCTTTGATGGATTTGGGAAAACAGAATGCATTTTAGTCACATTCCTGTAGCGCAGAGTTGTCTTCCCTTTATTTTTTTCCTTCCCTTTCTAGTGTACATTGATACTGTCTGATTGCTCCATCTTAATAGCACTACAGGAAAGGCAGCTCACACCACACCTGCAATCACCATTCATTATCAAAAGGATTTAAACCAAAAAGGAAGATGAATTCTCAAGTGTAAGGTAAGCAACCATTATATGAACCACTTGGTCTTCACATAAAATGCCTAAATAAAAACAAAACATTCCTGTGAATGAGTGCTGAGAAAGAGTGACCCAGATACAGGATTAGTTTGAAAATTTCAATAGTTTTCCCTTGTCTAGCCCACACAGCTACAACTTAGTAAAGTACTATATGAAGAGAGAGGTTTTTCTCCATCTCCTGGAAACAGTACTGTGTTTCTATCTCGGAAAGAACACAGATGTGTTGTGTGTGTTCACAAGAGAATTCAGTGAAATCAGAACCCACCAATTTTGGTCAGGATTTGGATGTATTGCTAGAAAAATCTGGTGGGCTTTGTGCTTCATTGCTAATAGATGTAATGACTTAGGTAGAAATATACCTGTCAATGCATTGTTAGGGGGAACCAACATAAGTTTTTCTCACTTATGTTGAAAGTAGAATATGATTTCCCAACCAGAAATATTCCAATTTTTCCCATAATTTTCCTGTCAAAAACAGGACAGTCATGAAAAAAAAAAAAATCCACTCAGTCAGATATAGTGCTTTGGAATGTGAGATCTTTTGATGATCAGTTTTTAGCCATGCCCATGAAATACACTAGAAAGGAAGGAAGAACATAGGCCAGGAGAAAGGTAACACACAAGAGACAGAACTAGCAAAGGAAAATGTGGGGCTTTTCCAGTTTGGAGGCAATTTCCCGCGGTTTCATTGGGACAGCTACTTGCTACAGAGCTAAAAAAGTAAAGTATTTGAACACTGACACCAAGAAAACTGCAAAGAACAGACTTCAAGTGATTCAAAGGGGCAGTCAGACCACCCAGGCACTGAGAACGCTCCTGAGAGATGGTAGAAGTGGCCAGCAAGGAATCAATCATTTCTGACTTCTGCCAGTGCAATCCCTGCAAAGTGTCCCGGGCTAAAACCAGACTGATAACAAATCACAGGCTTTGTAGTCATGTAAAGCGAAAAGAGCTGCACAGCAACCACCTGCACAGGCAATTTTGAAATTAAAAGGATGCGAAGATGAAAATTGGGCCATTGTTACCAAGTAGCTGAGAATACAGCTGAGGTTTTTGTTGCTGCTGTTCAAAGGAACAACAAAAGATCACATAAAATACAGATAGGAAGTATCCAGAAACCATTAAGAAATTATCAATGTGCTTTCTATACATAGGGCCAAAAGGTATCTGAATAATACGACATATGGCTGCTTTCTAATTATAGAAAAATTTCCTGGATTAGCACAGAATAATTGATCTCTCTCTTTAAAACAAAGAATAAAGCCATTTTATATTTATTATACTTGTAAGTAAATAAGAGGGTTTTCCTTTAAATAATTCATCCATTCATACCTACACAGTGTGATCACTAAGGGATATAGATTTTCTCTATTTCTATTCAGATAGCAGCTGATAAAAATGTACAGCTCAGTACAGAGATGCAAAAGTAATGTAATCTCTAATGGAGTTAAGCACTATTAGAACATCAAAATATCCCAATGAATTTTGGGAATTTGGAATAAAATCAGATTTCAATAAGACTTAAAGGTAGGTTTTTTTCAAAAAATTGAAAGCAAATACTGAAAATAGGAAAATTATTAATGGAATATTCAAATATTTTGTTATAAAATCAAAAACTGAATGGACCATGTCAAAGTGCTGATGCCATCCCCTGTCTCTTCAATATATAGTCTGGGTTCTGAAACAACCTCTTCATGTTGCTGAGCAGTTTCTCCCTGGAGTAATTTCACTAACTCTGTGTCATTTACTTGGGACAGGGTCTCTACAATGAACAAAAAAAGCTTCTGACTCCCAATAGAATCTCTACATTACTTTAAAACAAAATCTAGATCATTCTGAGCTCTACCATTAAATCCAGGACAACAAGTTTCTTCCTGGACCTCTAGATTTTATATTACAGAAGGCTTTTTTCTAAGGCTTCTTTCTCATTGTGTAAAACAAAGGTATCTGGTAGAAGGAGAAAATATTTTAAATTCAAAAATAAAAATATTATTAATTCACATTATATATACTGTAGAGGTATTTATGAAGTTAGTTGATACTTCTTTAAAATAAAATTATATAGTTAATACTAATCTCACTATATTTCTTCTGTGGGATTTTTCTGAAGGTTTACAGAATAATCATGTAAAATCTTTTTCTTTGCATGAGCACATACTATAGGCAGGAAACAAAATTTGAATCAGAATCCTATTCATTCTAGTGGAGGACTCCACAGACTTCCTTCCTGGATTCTCCAGGATTTATTTTCCTGACAGGTCTCCACAAAACATGGTATGTGGCTTCCTATGGCTGCTCCTCTAAAGTTACTTCAAGAAGCACAGATTATGTAAATCCTGGCAGCATTGCACTTCCTGGATTTTTGAAAGGATAACATGAATAAACTTTTAGCTGTGGTTTTTTTTTTTCCTGTTGTACAGAGTTGGACCAGATTGCCTGAGCCTATGGGAGGTGGGATGTGAAGATGGACACAGCATGCTCCCATATACCCAGTGCTAGTCCAAAATATAGGCCTGGACTCCACTTCTATCCCTCACCACTGACTTCCTGAACTACTGTTTTTCCTCCTCATTTTCTAAGTTGTTTGAGGCATGTGTCCACAAAGCACTTAGCACAGCAGAAACCCAGCCACCACTGAGATTTAAGTGCAGCTGGAAAATGTTAATGCCAAAAAGAGCAACAGACCACAGAGACAAAATGCTTGGGCAGCAAAACCAGCCAGGCCTAAGACTCACCAGTAAAGGAAGGATCTCCTCTGATTTTGGAGGCAGAGAGGCTAAGAGACTGTATATTTCTCAGAATCAAATAGCAAAGTCCTTTGAAATTTTTTTCTTTCCCATGAGTACAAGAAATAAAGGAGTGGTACATTTAGAAAGTGAGCAAATCTTAAAAGAGAAGCTTCTGTTATTCCTTCATTATTAGAATTAATCTCTTCTGTTTAAATGTATTAATGAAGTATATAAAATTGGTTGTCATGAATTTTCTTTCCTTCAGCACCCCAGACTTATTGATCTTAGATTCATTTCAAAATACTGCTCCAAAATAGGAGTTCAAACTAAATCATTGATTAAGAAATATGTACTTAGAAGAATAGTAAATATTGCATATAGTGGAGTCTGTGAAATCAGAATAGCTGTAGCCACTATTTTCCTCTGAGAACAAAAATAGTTTTTGCCCTTGAAGTTGCATTTTTCCTTCTGTCTTTACAGACTCACACAATAGCTGAGGTTGGAAGGGACCTCTGGAGGTCATTTTGTCTAGCTGCCTTGCCCAGGCAGGACCACCTAGAATGGGTTGTTCAGGACCATATCCAGACTTTTTTTTTTAATATCTGCAAGGATGAAGGAGACTCCCTAAAGTTTCTGGGAAACCTAGATCAGTGTTCAGTGAGCCTCACAGTAGAAAAAACAGTTTCCTGATGTTCAGATGAAATCTCCTGTGTTTTAGTTTATGCCCATTACCTCTTGGCCTGTCACTGTGCACCACTGGAAAGAGTCTGTCTATGCCTTTTTTATACCTTCAGGGATTTACATGCACCAATAAGTATATGAAACTTCTCTTGTATAAAATTTAGGTCCTCCGGGGGTTCCCTGGGTTCCCAGCCAGTCCGGAGAGTGATCCTCGGCTGGCCGGTCCGCAGGGAGGGGTAGATGAAACCCGGAAAGCTCCACCAAATAAAGACGAGACGTCTCCCGAGCAGCAGGATCCGAGAGGTTTATTGTAGGAGAGGAACAGCAACCTCTCGAAGGGAAGGCTGACTCCGGGAGCCCAGTACAAGGGCGGGACCGAGAATATAAGGGCAGAGGGATAGGAGTGGCTAGGGCACAAACCAACCAATGGGTAATGGGTAGAGGGGAGGAGACGGGATGGGGTGACATGTAATGAACCAATCGGGATACAGGAGAGGAGTGGCATTCTAACAGGGTCCAATGGGATTAACAGAACAGAAGAACTTTCTAGAACCGGGGAGTGTGTTAAGCTTTGACAGACAGCCTCAACTGGGGAGGGAAACAGCATGTGATTGACAACTTCTGGCTATATTGAAGTTGCCTCCCAAGGGAGGGCGGGGACCCCTCCCACATTCTCTCTCTCTCTCTCTCTGTATTTATAAAAGTACAAAAGCCTTCCCTTCCCTACGCTGCGTCATCCTAGCTCTCTAAGCTTTTCCTTGCATGAGAGATTTTCCAGTCCATTATTTGATTTGGCTTTGGCCATTAAGAAGCAGCTCCAACTCTCTTTTGTACTGGGAACCCAGAAATGGGCATTATTCCAGGTGCAGCCTCACCTGTGTGAGGAGAGAGGAGGAATCACCTCTGTTGATCTGCTGGCAAGATTCCTCCTATGCATCCCAGGATAGCATTGCCACAAGAGCACACTGCTGACTCCAGATGGGACCAGTGTAGATTAGTTTGCTCATTCCTGAGCTTATGTGCCATTCATGGTCATTTGTCCTACCTCATTTCCCTTATTGAGTGTAAAACCCACCATAGGCTTGATTTACCTACACACCCTCTCCCTTTTATAACTTAAACTTTTGCTTACACAGACGTTTTTTATGTATCAAATGCAACCACTTTCTTAGGCCCCACAGTAGGGATGAGGGCAGCTATAAATTTCTAAAAGTATTATAGAATATAAAAAACATAGCTAGAATATAAATAACTAAATAAATAAATGTAAAATATTACACTGTATTATAAATGATGTAAATGTGAGTGGACAGGAATGAATACCTTGGATAAGGTTCCCTGTGATTAGGTATCTTATCCAAGGTATCCAAGGTTATCACTGAGTCTTCCACTAGAATGACCTTATCCAAGGTCATCACTTCACAGTGGAAGCTAAAATTAGAAGGAGTAATCCCTCCTTTAATTCTGTTGTGAAGGTTTAAACTACTAAGTTGTAAAGAACTATAAATTATAGAATATAATGCCTTAGTCACATTCATCCAAGTGAAAAAAGGAAAAAAACAACTTCATATTTTCTGATTGTTCATATAGGACATGATTGGTCATATAGGATATGTTAATTCTGTCCTCAAACCCTGAGGATTCTGGAATTGGTATAAACTTTAATCCAACAGCCTTAAGAAACAAATGTTATACATCCCCATACAGGCCAGACATGTAAATGGCATTTTTCCCCTTAGGATCAAAGCAAATGAAGCCCAGACACATCTCATAGGCTGAACTGAATGAACCTAAGGATGAAATTAATCAGCATTATAATATATGGATAAGCATGCAAATGAGAGAGGAACTGATTGGACATTACCTTTCCTGTTCTTCCATCCTGTGTAAAGCAGGATCTTCCCAGTGAATGAAGAAAGTCAGGATATATGACATAAGAATGGAAGTAACTGGTCCTCCAGGAGAAAGTGTAATTTGGCAATAGGAACTAATTTTCCACTCTTCTTATCTTTCCTGAGGGAGAAAGGGATAATAGATTTTCTTTAACTGCCCTCTCAAGTATTGTACTGAAGACTGAAATTACCCCTGACTCTTTAAAGTATGTACTTAATACCCTGAGAAACACATCTACAGAGACATGATAATAGAGAATTATATGTATATAACCACAGAGACTTATTTTATATCTGGTTCATAACGCTATTAAACTTCATATAAAGCTGGTATCTGAGTTATGACCATTGAACAAACAATGACACATAAGACCATTTCTACTCCTAATTCAGGCAGAAGAATATACCTGAGGAGGACAACTGAAGGAATTCATGCACAGCAGCAGGATTTCCTATTATTGCTTTAACAAACACATGTACTTTCTACAAAAAAGCAAACAAGTACAATGATAACAGTTTATTTTTCATCAACTCTGCCTGTTACTGAGAGTCTTCCATTTTGATAAAACTATTCTGAATCACAGATGTGTGTAGGGAAGGTGTCAGATTTCTTTTGATATTCTGAACATTCCTGCACAACCCAATTCATTAGTAGAATTTTTCAGACCACCTGACATTTCATTTTGAATCACAGCTTCATGAAAATATGTTGATTAACTGGGTTGCAAATTTACAGGTCTCTCAATATTCTCAAAAGTTTTCCTCAGGTATGATATCCCAAAAGGGCTCTATTTGAAGATGTCCTGGAATAAATGGAGGACCGAATTACTCTGGGCCTGATGGGGTGAAATAGCACACACACTGAACTGGGCCATGATGTAGCAGCTAAGTTCCTACTTCTGGAAGTAAATACTTAAAATTTAGATGAAGCCAACTTACCTTCTCTACAATAAAATAAACAGGAAAAATATAAAATTTAGTCTAATATGAGCACAAATATTTAGAAAGCAAATGTCACCTAAAGAAGAGACATGCTGTATACCCTATATTCAGTTTTAAAAAAAGTATTCTTTGTCTATCTTTTAATCCCCACATTAGGAGCATACAGACTCATTAAAAATACCTCAGAGGTGGAGATTCTGCATGTGTGAAGTGCACTAGTTTCAGTGATTTCTACTATTTTGTAAGTCTTACTTTTTCAACTAGTATTCCTCTACAAACCCATACTCCAAATGAGATGAAGTTAATGTGTTTTGTGTTAGACAGAAACACAGAGGTGGCACAAATAGTGTTACCAGGCCACCCAATGGTGCCCCCCTGCCATTTAAAACACTTTGTTCCCCACACTGACATTTTCAGAAGGCTCAACAGAGCCCCAGGAGAATGGGATCACCCATCACATGATGGAATTTACTACTGACCTAAGGAAAAGTTTCATTCAAATGGCAATCTTGACTGAAGGCAGCAGGACAAGACAAGATTTCAGACTTCTGCAAGCCAACCGCTCCTAAAGGGCAAGTACTGTTGGAAGGAAGAACACTGGTAAAGGTGGCAAAGCAAGCTTTGAACAGGTAACCCTAAATACTGCAAGCTGGATAAACATGGCAGCAGAAAGGAGAGGCTTTGTGTGCTGTAACGAGCTTGTCTGCCTCCAGATCATATGGAGGGCTTGAATCTATTGCAGAAGTTTAGAGAAGGTTAATTCACTACACTTTTAATATCCTCAGCATGACTAAAACACCTCTATCTCTGTCTCCTGATGTATTGTTGGCTTTTGTACGCTCCTTATAATCCTCAAAATGTTTTTCTCTGCTGTTTTTCTTATCTGCTTTTTGTTTAACAAGCTACAGAACAAATGCAAATATACCTGTGTTATGACGAAAATTGCAAGCTTAGTTTTGCAGCAAACATACAAATGCTTAAGATTCAATTTACTGAACCTTCTACAAACAATTTCATGCCTCATTTTCCAGCTTTAAGTTGCTAGAACAGATATCTGCACCAAAAAATAAGAAAAAGAAAATAAGTAAAGCTCCAATGTTAAGTATTCATTATATACACTCTCCTCCTAAATTTCTTTGACCATCACAATATTTCTTTGATGTGCCAGCATTTTTACATTTCAAAGACTAAGATAACAATGTGATTTTTAGAAGTCTGGAGGGGAATAAAAACAGAGTACACATCTATAGTATGCAGCAAAGCAACTGCTTTTTCTAAGACAGTTTCAGTCAATTGTCTTGGCTTAGTTTTGATTAATTTTGGAAGGTGTTTTGGTTTGTCTTTTTAAATGGAGCAAAATAGATCATGGAAATCCCTATTATTAGCAGTGAAGGAGCACTGTTCTTGTAAATCAACAATTGCCTTTTAATTTATTTTTTATTTTAAATCACTGGAATGGTGACACTCTAAAGCCATTCTCTCACTTCACTTTGAATCCTCCACATGCACAAGGAATAAAAGAGCTCTTCTCACTCAAGGGAGCCTCCTTTTTACTATACAATTCACAAATGGACTTTACACAGCTGGACTGAACACCCCAAGTAAGGAAAGAAACTGGGAATTGGAATGATATGTAAATTAATATTGTTCAAAGAAATACATATTATGGCCCTGAAGAAATGCACTTGCATACATGCAGCTTTTGTTGCATATTGTTTGATTTGCTTAAAAATTAGGATCTCTAAAAATAGACATGTCTCATGCAAGTTGTTTGTGTCTGGTTTCCATATAATGGTAGTGAAACATAAAATAAATTAGAAAATACATATGCCAAAAGAAGTATTTTTTTCATTTGTTAGTACCTTGCTACGTGCTCATTCTACTTCTACATGTTTCCAACTCTGAAATCTGCTAGTGAAGAAGAAAGAGAACAAAGTTTATGGAAGGCCATATAAAGCACATTTATCCAGATAAAGTGAGGCATGTGGCTCAGCTGATAAGAGACCCTCTCTCTATAATTTTATACCCAGAGAATTAATGCATTTTACTTTCTCCAGAACTGAAAAGTCCATAAAAGCAAACTGAAGCAGTTCCATGCCTGGAAACTGCAGAACAGGGTCCAACATTTTTAAAATATTTTGAGTCATATACAGATTGACTCCCTCAGATCTTGAGAAATCTGAGGTGAAGACATCTTGCTTTGTCTGCCAGAACTACATCATAACTACTTCTTGTTGAAGCTTGTTCTTTTAAAATGTCTATTTCCATTTCCTCGCAATTTTTAAAAAAAGTAATTTCTTTCAGGTTGTCATATTTCATCTTAACAATTTTCAGTAAAGTCCATCAAATATAAGGAGGATTTTGTACAGTATCCTGGAGGCAGGGAGTGGGTGGCAGCATGGAGAACAAATATTCCTGACAAAACTTTGTGGCCCTTTTCTGATAACCAAAATATTCAAGAATGGTTTTAGGCCCACTTCTTTTCATAGTCTTATCTAATGTAGCTTTCTGAAAACAAAACAAAACAAACAACTGGAGCTTGAACAATACATTTTGCAGAAGGAATACAGTTTTAGGTTCTTCCTTGTAGCTGTCCCCTGTTCAGAGATAAACCAAATGTTAATTTCCTCTTATTCATAAAAACATACAGTGCACATACTTTGAAAAAAGAATGCACAAAACCATTATAGAGAAAATCAGAGAGACAATAAAATTACAAAAAACAGGGACTGAATGTTTCTTCTGACTTCTGTGAGAAAAATGTGTGCATAAGAGGGACAAAAACATCAGAATTTATCAAATTTATCAGGCCCAGGATCTGGTCTTAATTATACACAATGTTGTTTTGTTTTTTTTGTTGTGGTTTTTTTTTTTTTTTTTTTTTTTTTTTATTACTTTGGGGAACTTAAAATACACTTAAAACCATTTAAAGTTGTTAGAAGTAGTTTCAATATTTTTTTTAAGTGTATGAACATATAAGGTCTAAAATTGCTTAAAAAGTATGTGTAATTTGGGAACCTTCAGCCTACAAGTCAGCATATGTTAATTGTTGCTTGATATAAACATATGTTGGACTTCAGGCACGCTTGCCTTTAATGTCAGGAATATTTTACATTTTGAGGAAGAAATCTATAAGATAAAGTATTCTTTGAGGAAGAAATCCAGAAGATAATGTATTATCCAGAAGATAAAGTATTCTTTGAGGAAGAAACCCAGAAGATAGAGTATCAACAGCATCAGAAGAGTAGATGTATAAAGTACAAGTTTAAAATTTTGATCACTTAAATGAACTAAAATTGTTTACTTGGATAACTTGTATGAGGAGAATGCAGGAATTAGCAAAACAGAATTTCTAGGTTTCTCTCTACATCTAATTTCTTTGTGTTTCTAGGTGTATATTCCTCAGCTAGGTAGTTTTACTGGATAGATACCTGCCTGTATATTAAAAAAACTTTTAGTTCAGTAAAATCATTTCTGACTTTAGCCTTCAATTCAAATGAGCATTTTAGTAATAGATTAAAAGTTTAAAAGTCAGTGGAAATTTGCAGGAGATCAATGGAAGTTTTATCATGACAAAATAAACAGAACAAAAACCCAGCAAAGTTTGTAACAATACAATATACCAAGAGACTGGCTTATGTCATGCAATGTTGCAAATGCAAATGATTCCTCCTAAAAAGAGTTTCATGACAGTTTTCTATTGTAGATCAATCTCTTTCCACATTCTTTTGTTTTTGTCCATAACCAGCATTGTTAAGGACAGGGGGACAATGTTGCACTCCTGGATTTCTGAACTCTGATGGGAGTAAAGAATAAAAGGAATACATGAAAACAAGGATGCATCTATTTGTGGACTGGGTTATGCCTAATAATGAATTATATCTGATGAAAAGGACATCTTCCTCCTTTCTTTTTTTTCTTTTTTTTTTTTTTTTGTGGGCATATTGATATATTATCCATTGGGTTCAAAAACCCCAGCTCCCATGCTCTGTTACAGTAGAAATATGAACTCATTTGGTTCAAGGTGAGAGCTTTTTTTATTATTCTTATATGACTTTATATGGGGTTTGTGCCATGCCACGGCAATTACAAGATGAGAGAAGATGAGACAAGACTCCACTCATTAACCTTAATAGCTTTCAAGCCAAAACAAAATAAAAAGTAATATCTTTGTATTTAAAATTGCTTGCCATTATTGATGCAGTAATTTCACTGTCTCTGGTATGTTGCTGTATCTGGTTTACAATTTTATATTTATTTCACATTAACCATTTTTGGCTGAAAGGTTTTGTTTAACTATTATTCATAGCATTTTTTCTGAATTCCCTGGTGTGGCAGTACATAAAGTTTATACACATACACAGCTGGTTGTTTTGGCAGCAGATGCAAGAAAAATGGGCATACTAGGAATGCTTAGTAATGCAAATAATAGGAATAAACCAATAGGATAGGTCCTGATTCCTGGATTTGGTCATTATCCTCCCAATTAACAGGAGGCAACAGATTTAGTAACAAATGGTATTTTGAAGCACAAAATTTACAGTCCTTCAAAGCAAAACCAAGCCATCCTGGCCCTCCTGGGCAACAAACCACCCTGAGAAGTATGGTATAAGGAACAACACATGCCTCATTTCCAGCTCCAGAGAAGTAGTCCACCTCCAAAGCAGTGGAGAACTACACATTTGGCCCTCTCTTTAATCCATCCCACTCCATGCATTCATCCTGACACAGAGTTGGCAGGCAATACTGAAGGCTAGAAAATCTTGAACAGATTAAATTAAGATTCTGAAGTTAAACCTCTTTAACCTCTTACTGCTTAACCAAAAAATACCTCCCACAATTTACGGGACTCACACTGTGAACCCCATTATTGCTGATCTTTAAGCTGACAGGTTCCTCAGAGAAGGACCAAAACTCTCAAATTTGTACTTCAAATACATAAATTCCTACAGAAACAAATATAAAGCCTTGGAATTCTCTACTCCATATACCAGTAAGATTGTTTGGGGAATGTTTGTATGGATAAAATTATTCTGTTTGGCTGCAAATTCTATTTTGTTTGAAACCTTTGTCTTGTCTTGACTAAAGCACCTAGAAGATGCTTTGTAGAATAGACAAGAGAAGTGCTGTAAAGTAAAAAAATCAATTTTATCTGCACAATGAGCCCATCCATACCAGGTTGCTGCAGATGCTGTGGCAGAGGCAGGATTTCTTTGCTACTTCGAATATTTTGGAGCGAACCCTGCAGGTGCTTCTGTCTAGCTGTCTCTTGTGCATCTCCATGTACAGACATTATCTAACTATGAGAATGACAGCTCAAAATGGGAATCTCAGTGTTGCTCTAACAATGATTCAAGAAAATAAATCACCAGAAAGTGTTATCCCTTCATCAAAGCTATGTATTCTCTTTGAACCTATTTGAAATGTTGTGATTCAACAAGCTCAAATTTTGGCCATCAAAAGGGACAGTTCACATGAAAATTTTGAATATCCATAATTCATGATGGCATATAGAATAACAACAATAATAATAAAGCCACATAGGAGAAATGGGCATTACAGGGATCTGTTCTGGAGTTCACAGTAACTATGCAGTTGATGAGGTGATTGTCCTTTGCAGAAGAAGTAGAGAGAATATTTTTACTCTAAACTGGCAATAAATATCTATATTACCTTTCATCTGATAAAATACAACAAATACACAAATCCTACTGGCTACTGGTATGAGCAGGATATACTTAGATCTTCAAAATGACTACAGACTTGAAATTCTCTTCTGTCTTGCAATAGCAGGTGATCAATTTGAGGTACAAACACCATTGTTAAGCAGCATTTAGTGATCATAACCTTTATGCATGCAAGGCTGCAATTCCCACATATAGCTAAACTACTGATAGCTGATGTGCACCTGGCAATTGGTTCTGTTCAGAAATGGAAAATAATTAGCACCAAGCTATTTAGATTAGCACCAGATTTCTGCCTCCCAAAGACCTCCTTCCCTATCTCCTCCAACATGCACAAGTGATGATAATGATGATGTTTATAACCTTAAAACAGGATCCTCTTTTAATCTCTCTCTGTCCATGTGTGCCTTATCATTCCATGTACCACCACTGTTAATGTGTTCCTTCTGTATTACGTGATAGAAAAGGCTTCAGGAGACAAAATTTGAAATGCCTGAAGTTCTCTAATCATACCACTGGCCCATTATCCAGAATCAGCTTGTCAACTATACTGTAAATAAATTTTTATATTATATTTTCTATATTAACAAATCTAAATGAGAGAGATTTAATAAACCTTGTGGATTCATCCTTTGGAATCCTGCACTGAGCTGTGCTGTCAATGGTGAAATATGGGTCAGAATTATTGATCTATTCTCAGCATATTTTTGTGGTTTCTGCAGAACCTACTGATGTTTCCTTCTCTTGTCCTGAAAGACATGGTCTCTTTTATATCAACAGATAAATACCACAAACACTTAAAAAATAAAGTGTGAAAATTAGTGAAAATGTAAATTTGCTGACACAACACAGAGAATCCCTCTCAGTGGAGTTTAGTTCACACCTTTATCGGTGCTTTCTTTTAAATATATTCAAACTGTCAAAAATACAGTTTTATTTTCTTTTCAGGAATTCAAATCTATTCTTCCAACTGCACAAGATTAATTTAAATTAATAGCTCCCATTTTTATTAATTTGTTCGACCTATGGTTGTTCTTTCTCATTTCACTTAGGCTCTTGGTACATAAATCCATTCTAAATGTTTTCACAGCTGCTCAGAAGGTGTTGATTCTTAGTGTCAACTCATTCACTCAACATAATAATTCCCTTTTAATGAAACAGTTAACAGGAGACTGACAACTATCATTTTACTGATGGGGTCCAAGAGCTGGGAGAGGTGACAGTGGTGTAATTACCAGGCCTAACATACTTTGTTCACTTTTTCCCACCTTTTTAGGCAGATGAGGCAGTACTGTGCAATGTCAACAATCAAAATGGAAATGCAAGCAGTGTGAAGACCCGGGTGAGTAATTACCAGGGGCTGCAGACCTGTGACTGCTCCCAGTGTGGCAGGGCTGACAAGGTGCAGATTGTTTTTTATCCCCTAGTGTGAATCTGGCTGTCTTGCTGTTGATAGATCCAGGTGGTGGTATTAATTAATATACCAGCAGGAGTTAGTTCAGCTCTTGACAATGCATTTTTCTTACTAGAGAGAAGAGAGAAGACAGCAGTCTGCTACTGAGGAAAAAAAAAGTCAATCTTTTTGACTTTTTCCTGTAAAGGCTGAAAAATAAGGTACATCTCAAGAAGTAAGAAGTTATCATCGGAGATGACTTACTGTACTTCTGTCTTTGGAAGTTGGATGCAGGCCGGGCTGCACGATTTACTGAAATTTCACTCAGAAATTATTCCATTTAGGTTGTTCATATAAGAAATGTTCAACTGGCTGTTGAGCATTCAAGTACTGTATGTAGACATGAAACTTGTCTCATTCTGTAAATGAGACCTGCAAATAAATTCCAGGGGAAAATATTCCAATTGAAATCAATGAACTGAAATGCAGACTCATATTGTGAGTGTAGTTATCACTCTGCACGTCATCTAAATGTACAGTCACAGCTGTCAATACTCTAATCACCTGTAAACCATCCGTGACACTATTAAAGATCATTTGATATTTTACATTTAAAATTGAATATATATATAACAGTATATGTTCCACTTGGATTACAAAGTTTTTTACCAAGACATTTCTTGTGGTAAAAATATACAAATCCTGTTTTCACCAGTGACTTTAGGTTTTTTTAGGTGTCTAGTAAAGCAAATGTATCTATGACATGGGCATATGCAATCCCCCATTTTTAGCTGGGGTAAGTGAAGGGGTAAAAATTTGAGTCTTCAGCTACTTAACACATTCATGTGTGTTATCTCTCTGTCCTCTCTGCTCCAACAATTGATTTGATTACTCCTGGGAATACTCAATAACCAGTTTCAGCCAATATGACTCAAGCTGACGAAACATTATTTTTTAAGCTATTTTAAATAAATTTATTTATTTTTTTACTTCAGTGGGTTAATAATGCTGGCAAGACAATAAGTTATGCTGATGACAACCCTCAGGACTATGGTTTAGGTGAAATTAAAAAGAATATAGCTATGATCTTAAATGTATAAAGCTGTTTTTGAAAATAGGTCTCTACTTACAAATTCACAGGGTGCTTCTTAGAAATTTACGGTTTAAGTAATAACCACTCAAGTGGGCATATTTTGTTAATAACACTCTTGTAATATAAAGTATGTAATGTTAAATTCTTTTTAATCACATGTGAATAATTCTTTTACACTCAATTTTCAGTGTGCAAGTCAACAGCTTCAAAAGCATGGGGGGAAAAATGCTTGAAATGTAAAAGTTTCAAAATATCACATATAGATCAGTATGTATACACCTGAAAATGCATGCCTTAAAATGGCCTAAATGGTATAAGTACTCACAGAAAAACCCCTAAAATGCATCAGTGGCATTATCCAAAACTACACAAATTTATTGCTTATATGTGACACATGCAAACCCAATTTTATTGCAGCAACACCCAGTCTTAAACTTCACCCCTCAAAATTCTACACCCTATTGAAAGGAAATAATAATCTTAAAGAAAAGCAAATCCTGTGATCTTTTCACATTTGGCTGCAGATGTCATGCCATATTCCAGGGAAATATTTGCCTGCCTTCCTTCTTACTTGCTCAGAGAGTTACGGGGCTAGACACACTGCAGTCTCCTTGAATAAAATACCCTGTTTAATTGAATGCCTGACATTCAGGATTGAACTGCTGAGACAAGCCTGCACATGCAGTACTCAGAAGCAATATTAAAAATAGACTCTACCAAATAGCAGAAAAGCAACATAAAACAACAAAAGCTGGTAATCACTACTGAGAACTTCTGGTGATGGATATGAAAGCACACTGGAGAAAATGCAAATGAAATCTATGCAGGAATGCAAAGAAAGAAAAATAATTTTACACCTACAGGCTGTAATAAGATCTCTGATTGTTGGTATCACACCTGTAGACCTCTGAACTAGTATGGCAGAAATACAGGGGCATTACTCATTTGCTGCAATAAACAGCTTGCTGACTGATGAGAAAGTAATTTTTACCTTCTATTTAAAACTTAAGTAAGATGAAAGGCAATTAGGCACCCTCTGCTGTGAGGTGGCAGTGCAGTTCCTTCCGTGATGCTGAGTGCCCACAGCTTTATGGATTTCAATAGAAAAACTGCATCTGTATGATTATAATCAAATATATCCCTGAAATACATTTTTGTGGCATCTTGAAACACCTAGAATACAACTGTGTTTCATCACTGACATTATTGACTATAATTTGTTTCCCAAATTTAGTGTAAAAAGACACTTAGGGAGATTAATTTTCTTACACGTTTGCAACAAGAGAGGTATATTTCCACTTAGATTCCTCCCTGTAGTGATACTTTTGACCTAATTAAATTCACACATCAGTTTTATATAGACCTGTGAACAAATGTAACCTATTTTATAGCTTTTCAGACTTAGCCCTACCTCAGGGTAAATGACAGCACGAGTAGCTGCTTTAACTTCTGGTTAAATATTCAAACTGTTGATATAACAACAACAACTGTGAGAAATTGATTAAACATTTTAGATATCAGCTTTCCTGGGCGCTATTTGTGCACAGTGTGTTCTGTTCAGCTATCCTTACACTGTGTCCCCAGTAAGACTTATTAAATAAGAGTATGATCATTAGAAAAAGTTAATAAGTGGACTGAGTGCAAGGTTTTGCAAGCAAATGAGACTGTTCCATACCTCAGTTCCTGTTCTCCTGTCCTGTGCATTCACAATAAATGTGAAATTATTCAAGCCATGTAATCTCACAGTGCAAGAGGCAGAGCGACTTTATAGGCACTATAGGAGTACCAGGAGCAAGGATATATATGTAGACATTAATTTAGGATACTTTGTGCTTGTTAGTCCACAGAAACTTATCTTTCTGACACAAATAAAGGGGTGACAGAATCTCAAAATCTTCTACAGAAGTTTTGAAATATGATATTTAAAACATTTTTCTGGTTTTCATTCATTTTTCCTTTTCATTTTTTTTCCCTGTGTTTTTCATTACAGTTCTTTTTCTTTCTGTACATATATACATATCTACTTGAAAACCTACCTTGGCAGTACTTCCAAAGCTACTGTTCTCCCATGAAATGCATCCCAAAAGTGGGGAATTGCAATCTCTTGCCTGCCAATTTTGTTTCTGTGGTTTACACCCTTTGTGGCTGCTTTCATCTGTCTGGTTTATGAAGTAAAAATCAATATGAAAAAGATAATATTTATAACAAGCAATGACTACCATTTGATTTGAATGCTCATTTAGGGGTGGTATTTGTCTGCACCAGATGACTTATCATAAGAATTAGCTAATTTTATTCTGAAACCAAAACAATGCATTTTGCAGCTCAGTTAAAACAGCTGCTTGTTTGGACACAGTCAAATCTTTCACTTAGTGGTACAGCTACACATTTTCCAAGTCCTAATGCTGATTTCCTCCCCCCCGCACACATACAAGCACATTTGAATTCCAAATTTCTCAAAGTTTAGGTTTCATCCAATTTGTCAAATTTCCCATGATCTTTAAGACCTTCAGAGTCTCTTGAAGTAGAACAGCCAAACCTTGGCCAATGAGAATATTTTTTAGATGACAGAGTGAAAACATTGCTGTTGTGGGTTAAGCTAAAAAAACTGGAACATGAAGTCAGAAGAGTCATTTAATTCCAAGGTTTCAGATCAAGCAAACCAGAACCACAAAGAAGAACAAATTTCCAGTTCTGCCTATAACAGGACTATTGTTTTCTTGGGAAAGGCGTAAGGACATGGTTATGAGTTAGGGAACTCTGCCTAAGTGGCATTTGACAGATCACAGCCATAACCTTCTTAATCAGAAATATCTATTCAGAGGGAAACTACAACAGTTTAGTTATTGAAGATGAGAATTGAGGATTTTGAATGAAAATATTCCAGTGATCTTTGAAAAAGTTTTAAGATCTCAAGACAGCACCACTTTTGTTTCTGATTATGCCACTGCCCCATGGTTCTGCTTTTTAAAAACAATTTTAGAATTTAGTCTCTGGTACAGACTGGAGAATGGGCAGAATTTAATTGTTTAAACGTAGTGTTTCCATAGGGCACAAGAAAGTAAAAAAATCACCCAGCATTCTCACAATTAACTCTGTGACTATCTTAATTAAAAGAAATATATCTTCTGTTTTAAAACACAGACAGTTTCTGTTGCCTGCACCCTATGTGAATGTGGTTTGGAACCAGAAACAAGGCCTAAGTGAGTATTAAAACAGATAAAGTATCCTCTTGCATTGAATTTTCTAGGTATCTTGCCTAAAAATGAATTTTCTAGGTATCTTGTCCTGGTTCTAACAAACCTGGACAAGATACCTAGAAAAATCATTTTCTATTACTACTTTTAAAATAGTGATATGGTTGTGCTCCTATTTTCATATATGTAAGATATGGTCAGATAGATATGGAACAACAAACACTTTTTCATAAAAACCACATAAACTCTAGGACCATTAAGTAAGAATATCACAGTTTCCTGTGCACTTGGTGTGTCCCAGCAGACTTCCTGTTCTTGCTACTACAGTATGGAATGACTTCTGAGAAGCCTCTTCAACTCAGCTTGCAGCCTGTGAAGTGGAGCACTGCCTTGAGTGACCAAAAATTTTGATTGAAGAACCTCAGACTGCAAAAGTAATTGACCTTAAGTTATCCCTCTTTCCAGAGCAAGGGGCTCTCCCCTCATTTGCCTTCTCCTGAGTTGGCACTGGGGGCAGGTATAACTCATTGCAGCCCCAAAAACCATTTCAAAGCCCTGAAAGAACAGTGAAATCTCAGTCTTGCTAATTCTCTTCAATGTCCTTGAAAGTTGACTCTCACTCTAATTTTTTTATACATTATATTAGAATATCTAAATCTCTAATAGAAAAATATTTTGGACAAAGATAACCACTAAGGTCTAAAAGGGCTTAAAGTTCAATAGACTTAAAAGACTTTAAAAACCCCAAACTAAAAGACTTTAAAAGACCAAAAGACACCAAATGTCTAAGGTGTGGGAACATACATAATTTAATTTATACAAATCTTAGCTGTTCAAGTTTTACTTTTTTTCTGCACCTGTGAATCTGTAGGCAGGATTCTGATGTCCTTTTTGAAAATGGTGCAAAATAAACCCATATTTGGCTTTGAACAGCAGACAATTTCCTTTTCACAAAACTCTTTTTGATGCATCATTTTTTTTACCAGTTATAAAACTGGTAGAAATCATGATTTATTAGAGTTCCTCTGAAATCTGTATTTGCAAAAAGTCTTCCAGTCTTCACACTGACCTTTATGAAGTGTCAAGTACAGGTTGCAAACATGAAAGACAAAACCAAGTTTAAAGCATTGAAAACTGGAAGAATAAATTTTCAATGCTAAAAATATTTTGATTCCAGTTTAATTTATATGGTCTTATATGTCCATTAATAATGCATATTTAACAAAGGAAAAAATCAAATTATTCAGTAAGAATGTATGAGTGTGTATCATGCAATTCTATAAAACTGTAATTAATTCATGTCCAAGCAAACCTGTCAAAATTAAATACTCTGCCTGGCCTAGTACAGAGATTTCACCCACACTTTATGGATTTTCTTAAGCCTTTGTCTCCTTGCTTTGTGATTCATCCACACAAAATTCTTCTGAATGACCACCACTGTGAGACCAATATGATTTGTTAATAATCAATTGACAGTGAAAAGGGAAAAGTAAGGAGTCAGTCTATGCCTACACACGTTCACTGTACCCACACAGTTTCTTCTCCTGCCCCACAGTGAATTTACACAGAAAGACTTTCTCTCCCATGTGAATTAACAGCTACATCACTCCTGTGTGTTAGTATAGTCACACAACAATAAAAAACCTACCTTGAATGTTTTCCAAAAAATCATTTTTACGTTTTTAGATATCCCCTGCTGAAGTATAGTTTTCTTATAATTCAGGGTTTCATTTCTTCAAATATAACACAGAATTTCCCAGCAAAATTGAGAAATCATACTTAGACTTATTCCCCTCTCCTCTATTATATACCATATAAGACAAGTAACTTGAACATTATCCTACAAGCTTGAATCATTTTTTCCTATAAAGGAAAATATAACACAATAACCGTAGTACATGGACATATTACTAGTCTCTTTTAATTAGATGCTAATTAGTGACTCCCTGGCTTCAATCATATCAGTCTGGTAATATTATTTATGCCACACAGAATAATGATCTACTTTATGAGAAATCAACGTGGTACATGTTGATATAGGAATGCATCTAGCCATAATTCACTCTGTGTAAATATTCCCACCCAATTCTGAGCAATTTAGAGAAGACACACTAACTTAGCTGATGAGCATGGAAAGAGAGAGAAGAGACAGAGAGGACAGAAGGAGTCAAAGAATGGAGACAAAGAAAAGTACACAATTTTTTCCCAAAATACTAGCACTCTCATACTTCATGTAATACATACCCATCAATGTATTTTACATTCAAAGGCTGGTAATAAAGTTATAGCTCATCCATGCTAACAGAGTTAAAAGACACTGATTCATATGTTTAATTTTCATTAAAGGTGTTCAGGAACTACAACAGAAACCTTATATATGAGATAACTCACTACAGATAAAGATGATTTTGAAGTTATCATTCTGTTGGAAAGGTAATAATATTTCAAACTTGTCACAGAGTATTTCAGCTGTACTGAGAGCCTAACAAAACCAGTATATCAGGAGAAATTAGATGGATATGAAGTAATTTTCACTCTGAAATACCCTATGTATGTCCTAGTTGAAGATCTGGACTTTGGCTTTCTAAAAATACCAAAATGACCATTGGCTGCTCCTTCAGATTTTCCAAGGAAAAAAAACAAATCAGGTATTAAATAAAGATATCATCTAAACCTGAAACTGCAAGCCCTTCAGGGCTCTCCTTTAGGTTTGTTTTATTTTTTCAGGATATTTAGACTACTCTGCCAATTAAATATCTTTCTACTAAGCCTGAAAACAGACCACGCAAGAAACCAAAAACAACAAAAATACCACCCACACAAACCAAAAAACAAACAAGCAACATATCCTCTGTTTTCTGTTGGGTTCAACAACAGGAAATATTCCTGCCACAGCTACTTCCAAGTGAGCTCTGAAGAATTAAAGTTTTTCCTCGTAAAGGCATTGGTGCTTTTATATAATTACAGTGCAGTACACAGAGTGTTTCGCATCTGTTGTTGTCAGGTTAGTTCTTATTGCATTATATTGCATAACTTAATGTGCCTTAATATACAAAGTGCACTGAGGGATACATTTTAAAACTGTGTTTATTTTAGTTGACAGCATACAGCAGGCTTCGCAGAGAGAAAAAAATAAACAAAACACTTTCCTTGTCTAGTTATGATCCTGGACAAACTGCAAACTTTAGAAGTGCCACTGCCATAAATCTTTGGTGGTTGGATACACACATTTTTTTATTCATTTGTCAATGCAAAGGAACCTAGACTATCTCCATTACCAGGAATATTTAGTACACAGAACCAATTGCCATGCAAGTGAATGGACAGTCAACCTCTCACATATAATTTGCTTCATAGCCAAAAACCTGTTAAGTGTTTTGTGGTTTTCCAAAATTGAAAATAATCATGAACAGCTATATAAAATATACTCCACATACTGAAATATTTTAAACACAATATTGCAGGAAAAGAGTGAGATGTGTGAGTCACCGTTTTTAATTTCCCTTTCAGCTGGAACAGAAAACATAACTGGACCATAGGAACAGTTTTTAGACAGACAACTGACTTATGTAGATACACTATATACATTCCCAACAATTTTACCACGGTTAAAAGGTATTTATATTCTGATGTGGCTAAAATTGAACATGTCAACACTAATGCATTTTTCTAGGAGAACCACTATTTTCACCATAATTTCCATGGAAAATTTGTGTCCACATGCAGTAATAGATACATTTATAACATCAAAAGGATTCAATTTTCTTTTCAATCAAACTACAGTATGAATAGCTTTTCCTATTGAATTTAACAATAAGGCACATTACCACAGTCTAAAGGATGGGGTACTTCTGCTTGCTCATATGAAAATATGTCAAACAATATATATCTCACAATAGTTCTAGGTTAACTGCTCCTTTATATAGGTTTGTTTCTAATACATTTGTGTCAGCAAATTTTTGTATTATTATTATTATTTAAAATTGTAAGAAGAGCAGCATTTCAAACTCTGTTTGACTCTCCACAATATTAAGAGTATTTAAATGTTATTTAAATGTGTGGAGTGACTTCATTGTACAAAAAAATTACTTTTCATTAAGAAATCAACTGGAAATACATGCTTAGATGTATAGGTTTTCATTTGTAATACTTATAGTCATTGTACCCACTCATGGGCATCACCGTCTCTGTCCCACATGGGAGAGAAAGGGAAGGTTTTATCTGAGAATCATTGTCTCAATCCTGCATGTCTTGAGTAGGGCAAGAAAGAGAATAAACCCCAAACTGAGCCCTAGTACAGTTTTGTTTGAACTCCACATTTATTTTGCTGTCATGAAAGAGGATTCTTTCAGAGTCTTTAAGTCAATGAAAACACCAAGGCTTGTGGGAATTCAACTCTGACAATCTGCACAGCCACAAGGTACTGTGTTACACAATTCATGCTTTAAGAAAAAAAGACAAATTCATAAAAGACTGCAAGTTTCTCTATTAATCAAAGATAATAACTGACACTTTTTAAAGATTCATATTTAAGCTTTTTTATTTTATAGTCTATGTGAGAGGCAACATGTAACAGGACTCTAAATCTCTGGAAAAACTTCTCATGCAAGTGTTGGCCACTCCCAGAAAGTGACTGGCATTTTCAAACTTGGGAGCTATGGAAGACATCTTACCAAAACAGTAAGTGGAGACCCACAGAGTGTCCAGGTGTGATTAGACATCACATCTCTCTCTATTTTCTGCTATTAATTTACTCACTTATGAGTAAAAACTAACCTGTGAAATACAATGTTAGTTCCCCTCCTTTCTATAGCTGTTTTATTCTTTATTTGGCCTGAGCACTACTCAAATGGGATTAAAATGAGCAAACTGCCAAAATCCCATGGCTTTGAAAATCCCAAGTTCTATTCAATCATTTAGACAAATATTCATCTTTATGAACCATTGGATTTTGTGGAATTTTTTTTCCTGCATGTTTAAAATAATTTTTCAGAAATCTTGCTTCAGTAGCTCTGTCAGACTCCCATTATTATAAAATTGCAACATTTGACACAAATTGCTTGGCCAATACCAACCAGGTTTCCTTATGGTTAAGTGGGTATTTAAAATTCTCACTGAGTCATTCACCTTGTACCACAAGCTTCAATTCTAGCTATAAATGCATTCTTCCAGTTTCATACTTGAGGAAGTGTGGATTGAGACAATGGTGAACTGGGCCTTTGAATCTGGAGCCCCACAGAACCTTAGAGATCTCCTGCAGCTACTGCTTTTTGTCACAGAAAAAAATTACTTGAGCAAAAACTTAACACTATTTCTCTTCGTTCTCACTGACCATTTGTTACCACCATCATACTCTGCTGTCCTTGCAGCTCCCATGTGTCCTGGTTTAGGGCAACTACTGTATTGCTTAGTTTTAACAAAACTTTAACTACTGGCTCTTTTTAGTATAGTTTTAGAAAAATGTCCTTTTTTTAAAAAATATTCATTGTCTGCTATGGTGTTTACCTGACCAATAATCTGTGAACATCTGTAAAGATGCCTACACCTTTACAAGAATTGAGCACCATTTAATCCACATTTTGAAGGCGGTTCATCACCTTTAATCATTGTGTTTCTACATATCACAAATGTAGAAATGTAACAACAATAATACTAATTATTGAATTTTATTCTTCCAAATGGCAGGAGAAATATGCTATTAAAAGTATATATATATATATAAATCACAAGCAGCACTTTTTTTTACAATAAGCACCTTCCTTTATTCCTCTCTGCATATATTTCAGGATGTCATTACATCAAGCTTTGCATTTCTTGCCACTCACCATTAGAAGGAAGCATTGCAGTAACACAGTGTGGACACATGTGGGACTAGTCTCAGTAGTCCATTGATTTTTTGGCCCCTCACTTCAGTGGGAGAAAGCTGGGGACTGAACTCTGTGGAGCTCAGCTGAATTACTCACCTGAAGTTCCTAATTTCAATGCCTGTTCAGCTGTTTTCTGTTTCACATTAGCGTTTGTTATTCAAATGAATAACACAGATCCTGATTACATAAAAAGCAGCTGAACCTTTGCAGCAGAAATGTTCTGTGCTTTCAGTTCTGACAGTTAATTAAATTATTTAAGAAAACAAACAAAACCAAAGCAACAAACACACACACACCCAAAACCCCAAAAGAATAAAAGTATAGTAAATTCCTTTCTGTAAACAAAGGTAAGTAGCAAATATTTATTAAACTTTCAACCCTAATGCAAACATTCAAGGAACAGAACATGCACATAATGGTATTTTTTTCTTGGAAGATTTGTTCTCCAAAGGTTTCTGTGGGGAAGGATCTGCTTTTGAGACCACGGCACACAGATGGGAGAACTCTCATCATGGTTGAGAGATCATCTGTCATTTCCCTGAGACTTTAGTGTGTGGACACATCAGATTCATAAACCAAGAAAGGCAACCAACAATCTACAGCTAGAAGTGCAAAAATTCCTAGACATGACAGGAGGCACATTTCCTAAGGGCAGGGAGAGTAAAAGTGCAAAAATAGCATAGACAAGGGACCAAAAAAAGGCACATGCCTCATCCAGTTTCTACAGCTCAGCAATCCTTCTTCCTTCCACCCAGTTGCAATGAGCATCTAATACAGCACAGAAACTATTCTCAGTGCTGAATGTATCAGAATTCTAGAGAAACAACTGAAGAAAAAGATAAAGGCCACAACCTCTAATGAGAATTTTAGTCTCTTGGGTACCACAGGTTCTTTAGCTTCATCAGCCAAGCCTGAATTTGTGAAGCATATAACTTGTACTGGAATGATTCTTACATTCTGTGCTCCTCATTTCCAGACTACACTAACATAATTTTAGCAGTTTTTTTTTTTGTTGTTGTTGTTTTTTTTTGTTTTGTTTTGTTTTGTTTTTTTTTGTTTTGTTTTGTTTTTTTTTTTGTTTTTTTTTTTGTTTTTTTTTTGTTTTGTTTTTAATTTTTTAAGGTATGCAAGGGAGGAAGAAAGAAAGAAGCTAAAACCTGTGCAGTGCTTTGCATATTTTTATATTTTTGTTTTGTTTATTTGTTTGCTTGTTTTCCTACACTGGTTCTCCAGAAGGTGTCTTTTTTCTCCTATGATTTTTTTCTTTGTAGGCACTACAGTTCTTCTGCTGTTTGGTATCCAGCCGTAATCTGGCCCTTTACAATGAACCATATGGAAAAAAAAAAAAATCACACATTTAGCAAATTGTCATGGAAGCAGATCATTTTCATATTTATTTGACTGCTGAGTCAAATTAGAATCTGACAACATTCAATACACATTCAAGCACAAGACATGGGTGTATAATATGCACAGCACACAAGCAGAAGATCTATGTAAACGAGATCAAATCTCCTTATTAATCTGTAGGTAAAATTATATTTATTACTCAAGAGTTGTATTAACTTTTCCTTAAGCAAAAAGACATTCACTAAAAACAGTATTTGGAGCAGATCAAATTGTATTTTCGTTCAATTTTAATAGTAGTAGAAAATCCAAACATTCCTCCCCAGCACACTAACTCAACAAACCAACTTCCTACAACTTTAAGTCATGGCAGGGATGTCTGTTTACCATTCAGGAAAGGTATAGAAATGGGGATTATTAAAGAAGTAAAATGAGGTGTATAGTCAAGGTGATATTGTTGTCTATCCACTGGTGAATAACCACACTTCATTGAAAATTTGTACATTACATCAGGTACTAGGAAAGAATTAAGTGAAAGATATAATGTCAAAGGTGTATGCAGCAAAAGATAAAGTTTGGAAAAGAAAAAACGGAATTCTGGAGTTCCCATTTCAAGTACCTGTTTGGTTTTCTGACAGATTCAAGAGGAGTCTATTTTCAATATTAAAAGAGAAAATGTGTACTCTAGTTTTGAACTTTTACTTATAATTATCTGATTTGTGACAAAGCTCTGAACAATCTCATGTTTAACTCAGAGTACATGGTATTATTTTCACACAGACGGAGCACCATAACTACCTTCAAATTTCCCCTGGGACCTCAGTTTCCCAAATGTGCTACATTGTACTGAAACAAGTACTAAACTAAGGTAAACAAAATGTTTCACATAAGCTGGATCTGGTACATGAACTTTAGACTTGGAGTTCAGGATCCTGACAACTATCCTGATTGCAATGCACATTCTTCCTTCTGAAGTCTGTTGAGACTCAAAACACAGGAAAAAAGTGCTGTTTGTTATATATATATATAAAATATATGTATAGCAACTTTTAATAGCAAGTTTCTCCTGCCATTTGGAAGAGTAAAATTATATAATTAGTATTATTGTTGTTACATTTCTACATTTGTGATACGTAGAAACACAATGATTAGAGGGGGTGAACCACCTTCAAAATGTGGATTAAATGGTATTCAATTCTTGTAAAGGTGTAGGCACCTTTACAGATGTTTACAGATTATTGGTCAGATAAACACCATAGCAGACAATTTATATTTAAAACAAAAATACATTTTTCTAAAACTATACTAAAAAGAGCCAGTAGTTAAAGTTTTGTTAAAACTAAGCAATACAGTAGTATTTTTCTGAGCTCGTGTTCCTTTTCTTTGCAAATAATGCTTATCCACATTATGGACTGAAAGACACTTTTTATCATCTTTAAAATAAAATGAATGGGGTTTTTTTATTATTTTTATATTGCAGACAACAATTCAGGTTGAAAGGAAAGGACTTTGCATTTCAGTCAGCAGGTTCAGAGAGGTGCTACATGTTATGACTCCTCTCATTTGTTGCTAGAACCACAGCAATTATGTCATCTTCTAAAACTATCACCATTTTTATCCACCCTGAGCCTGGTGAGGGAGCATCAATAAGTTAAATAACCTTTTCCATCATGGTCCTCCTTCTATTATTTGAGGAAAAGAGACCAATAAGGTGTTCTGATCATCCATGAAGCAGAGAATCTTCATGACTGTTGAATTCAGTTGCAAAAATAATGATATTTACATTCAAGTCCCTGATCAACAGGGTGCAGGCTTGAGGATTATGGTGTCTTGAGTGAGAACACTGGAAAATACCAAGTGGGATTTTAAATAATTCAAAATATCATTGCCAAGGATGGAATTCTTTTGTTTTATCACTTCATTGTACAAAATTACCCATAAAAACAATGATCACAAAATCCCAAATCTGAACTCCACTCCTTTTCATGTACAAGTCCCATTAATTAGAAAAAGAGGGGAAAAGAGAACAATGGGGAGGAGAATGGACTGCACACAGTCTATGCTCTATCTACAAACAATTCCATTTGTTTCACATGGAATAGTTGGTGCAGTAATATTCAAGTGAAAATAAAAGATACTGCTAGCTGAGTGCCAATGTGCACTCTTTAGCTCCTCAATCCATGAAAAAATGATGACACTTTTAAGGAGAATCTGTATATCTGTTTCCTGACAAAGAGATAAGAGTCTAGAGCACATATATAGGGAGAGAAAGAAAAGATAGGGAGGCAAGAAAAGAGCTGTTCAGTCCAGCTCCCATGGAAATTCTCACTGAAGAGCTATTTAGAAAAGACTACGCTTCAAAAAATTTGGATCGTCTAAGAAAATAGATTTAGCCTAGGGAGAATTTTTAGCAGTCGAAATGCTATAGTTTTTCTTCAGTTGAAATAAAAGCTTCTTTTCTCAGAGAGTTAAGAAGGAACCTTATTTATCCCCAACTCAGCCATTTGTTCTTTCTCCCAAACCAGCACTCTCCTATAAGGATTACAGAGATGATGCAAGTAAAAGAGGAGATGGGGAAGGGGGAGAGGGCCAGTAGCAAAAATACATCTTTAAACTTGGATGATGCCCCGCTGAAGACTGGAGTAGGGACATATTCTAGTATGTGAACTGCTTTCTTGTTTGACTTATGTGAATGTAGAGTTGTAAAAAGAAATAGAATAAAATGTAAAATTCTTTAAACACGTAAAGCACAATTTCCTTTTCCACAGGAGAATTGTCTTTTGGAAAATGAGAAGGAACTAATAAGAAAAATTACAGTTGAATGAAGCGAGAGGGTTGAGAGAATTTTTAAATTAATTTTGAAAGTCCCACTGCAGAGAAATCAGAAAGCTCTTTATTTTTAATTTGGAGGTTCTCACAGCCTAATCCTCGCAAAGGCCGGCTGCTCACTGCTGACTCGGCGAGTTTCCCCTTCCTACTGCTGCTGGAGAGTGATCAATGAATTGACAAATGCCACTGACTGCTGAGTCAGCCCTGCAAAGGTTTGCCCGAGGGAAATTTGCACACTGAAGAGTCAAAGCTGGAAAAACAGAAATAAAACCCACTGAGACAGAGTTCTCTGAGCAGGAGGAGGCAAAGAACAGAACATGAAGGCAAGGAAGGACACAGAAGGGGCAAATGCGTGAGTGGGAAAAGGCAAGGCATTTTATTGTCTATAATTTATGGACTGTTAAAACTTTTGAAGCACATGATGGCTGGGTTCAGCACTGAGAGAGAGATTAAGAGGATGAAGGGACAGATCACAGTATAAAGGGAAAAACTGCTTGCTTGTGAAGTTCTCTGCACAAAGGACTGACTGTGTAAGACAAAGGATGTAACAGATGCTCCTCCTGCCAATAGCCTTTACAGGTTCATAAGCTGCTGGGAGCAAATCAGAGTTCAGACTTCCAAGTGCTTAACATTTAACTCAAGCCCAAGATTCTGTAATAATTGGGTGAAATGAGTCCAGTTTCATTCTAGAACTCTGTGCTGACGTACTGAAGTGAATTTGTTCTTTAGGAATGAGAGATATTTCTGTACCAAGATTGCTAGACACCATGACAGCAAAAGAGAATGATCATTGGGAATAATCCTGGTGTCAATGCTCTTACAATTTGCAGCATAGGTAAAAAAAATTAACAAATCTTGCCCTTCTGTATCAAGGAACCTCTTACATTTCATTTTGTCATATATTTCTCTTCTCCCACATTTTTTAAAAATGTATCCTGCCACATATTTGGCAAAAATAAAAGAGCCTTTTTAGTGTTTGTCATGTACTTTTCACTCAGCTTCTTTCCATATCTTCCTTGCAGTGGGCTTCTATGAGAAGCACCTGCCCAAACTTTCTTCTAGTTTTACAGCAATTTGTTCTAAAGTTTCAGAGCTCTCTTTAACTCTTTTTAGGAATTCACAAGTCTGAAGCCTCATCTAAAAGTTATCCATTCCATCTATTACATAAGGAAATTTTCAGACATCCTATCAAGTCCAAAAGAAGAATTCCTCCACTACTTTTTTAAAATCTTCACAAGGTAGTAGAAGCTCCTCTCTCCCCTTAAAGCTGAGTATTTTATTATTTTTCAACGGTTGGCCTGTATAGTAAAAAGAAGCTTTGCAAAGAAAATTACTGGCACTGTCTTTCCAAATTTTTTTCTTCCAGGTCAAATTTATTTTTAAAAATTAAATTTTAGAAACTGCTGGAAGGTCCTGATATTATTTTAGAGTTTAAAATCTTTTAAACTCGGGTGACAAATACCAAAAGAAACACTCAGATATTTGAAACAGAATAGAAGCTTGAATATTTATTTTATAAGATACCTTAACCATGCACTTACCTATAAAATTTAATCTGTTTCTGCCACTGTTCTAACCAGGAAAAAGTGGAAAACAATATGACAGTGACAGCCATAACAATCTGTTCTTTGAAAGTACTTTGATTACAGTAAAGGAACACAGAAATTAGTCAGATTGGAACATCAAGGGAGGTCACAACTGAAGGTCTGTGCTGTGGTGATATATTTGAATGGTAACACAGTCAAAAGACAGCCATCAAAATGGCAAAGTGGCAACCAAAAAAATATAAAATAACAATGTGGGGTTTTTATTTGCCTATTCTATGACCTATTTATGATAGCTGTACTTTCTGTTCTGCCTCTGCATTTTTCTCCCAATGCTTGTAGTGCAACTGGGAAAATTTTAATTTTGAAGTGGCATAGTTATCAACAATTTATTTAAAAAAAAATCAATAGCAAGAAAAACAAGCATTTGAGGTCCAGATATTTATAACATGATTTTTACAGAGATAAAAAAGCAATGTTAAGAATTGTCCAAGTGAAGAATATGTAGACTTTTCTCCTTACTATCTATGCTCTTTTTTTTTTCTTTAAACCTGTATGTGATGCATGCTAAAAGTATAAAACACAGTGAAATCATAAAATTTAATGAATAAAATCATCTGTCTCAGAAAAATCTCAGGCTTCAAAGTAAGGATTAAATCCAAAAACCCAATAAGATTTTTCATCACACTCTTAAACCCCATATGTTCAGAGCCCATAGCTAATAGCAAGGTGACCAAGTCACTGCTCTTCAAATTCTACTCCACTATGAGGAAGAGAGTTATGCCTTATACTCATTTTTTCATCCTTCCTTTCAGGAGAAAAGAAAACAAAATATTCAGAACTAAAGTACATGGAGATTTTTCACTAGAGCAAAAACGTAACCAGCATTTTCGTAGCTCATTATGGCCTTTTATAAATGTCCTTTTTTCCCTCCCACAGCATTGAAGAGATTATAATGGCCACAATTTGTGTGAAAAATGAAAAGTCTAGATCTTTTATAGAAAAATCTTCATCCCTTCTTTTCTTGTTTGTGAAAAGAAAGCTTTGGTCCTTTTATCTTCTCACAAGAGCTGGGTTATTAAAACTCTTCTAAAATCCTCCCAATCAAGAAAAAAATGCAGAACTTATGCTGAAAATTGCATAAAGAAATATGTGCATTAAGAGGTGTCCCCAGCAATGTTGAAACCATAGCACTTGATTTTATTAGTTTTCAATCACAGGTAGATAGATTTCTAACTAATGAAGCATTTGTTCTGCATCACAAAACAAGTGAAGAATACCCTTCTAATGTCAATGACTTGCATCCAAGAGTTGATTATTACGTGACCTTCAACCATGCTCTTGTTTTAGGACTAGAAGCACCTATTTTTAGTGTGAATAAAGTTTAAAAGTGAGAGCATTTGTCTTTGAAAAAAAAACCATGACATACATTCTAGTCATACAGTTTCCTTGAATTTAGTGGTCTGATTTTAAAAAACTATGTCACAAAGCTTTGTCATAACTCTAACATACAAAGACATTCATAAAACATAAAACACTGAGAACATACCTGAACTTCACATGTGTTTAAAGCACAGTTCTTCTGGCCAGTTTTTCTGTAACTACAATAGTTAAAGTGAGTAATATAAAACAAACTAATCACTCATCACACACAGGCTTTTGTTGTTACAGAGAATCCTTAGTGGTTAAGGAAGATGGAATAAGTTTCTGCTGTATGCTGTTGGATTCTGATTGCAAATTCTGACCTCTGATAAACCAAAAGCAGTCTTAAAAGAAATTTTTAAAAAATTAAAAAATGGAAAGAAGGAGAGGAGAAGGAGAGGAGAAGGAGAAGGAGAAGGAGAAGGAGAAGGAGAAGGAGAAGGAGAGGAGAGGAGAGGAGAGGAGAGGAGAGGAGAGGAGAGGAGAGGAGAGGAGAGGAGAGGAGAGGAGAGGAGAGGAGAGGAGAGGAGAGGAGAGGAGAGGAGAGGAGAGGAGAGGAGAGGAGAGGAGAGGAGAGGAGAGGAGAGGAGAGGAGAGGAGAGGAGAGGAGAGGAGAGGAGAGGAGAGGAGAGGGGAAAAAAAGGGAAAAAAAAGGGAAAAAAGGGAAAAAAAAGGGAAAAAAAGGGAAAAAAAGGGAAAAAGGGGGAAAAAAGGGAAAAAAGGGGAAAAAAAGGGGAAAAAAGGGAAAAAAGGGAAAAAAAGGGGAAAAAAGGGAAAAAACGGAAAAAAAAGGGAAAAAAAGGGAAAAAAAGGGAAAAAAAGGGAAAAAAAGGGGAAAAAAGGGAAAAGGTCCCTCATGCACAAAGTTTCCATGGAACTCTGTCAGCACTATAGGTATCCTTCCTAGGAATACAAAACAACACTGAGTCTACACTGCTGGAAAAAAAAAAAAGCCAGTAGTTTACTAAAATAAATATCAAGGAATATTTTCAGTAAAGGCCTGAATCTAAAGATATTTGAATGCTGCTCTAGAACTAGGAACACACCAAGCAAGCTGGATCAGACTTGTGGGTCACCTGGGCTCCACTTTAAACATTATAAAATTCTCTCTAGTTCAAAACTGAGCAAACTAAACAAATCTTTCATTGCCACCCAGTGCAAGGCCCTTTGAAAAACACTTCCCAGAATTTGAAATACCACACTTGATATGATTGCTAAAACAGCTCATTCCTAATGGAACTTGAAACATAAACAACACTGTTTTCCAAGCTGTCACAGCATTCTCTCCTGTGGCTGCTGCAGCACATTTCAGCTGATGATACCAGAGAACTTCCAGGAATCTCCTCTTTGAAGAACAATGACACAAAATGCAAAACATACAGTGGCTTTAGTAGAGCCATATTCTTATAGATACTTAGTAAATCAGCCACAGGTAACAACTCTCATTAACATTTGAAAGAGTACTGAAGTAATAATGCTATCTTAGAGCAGATAATGTGGAAAATAACTATCAAACCAGTTTTTGTTTCTTATTACCAGTCACAGTATTTGCCCACTGATTTATTTTTCATTCCCACCTAGCCCATCCTGGCTTATCTCTCCATAAAATGGTTAACACCATGCATAGAGCTTTCTTATAGCTTGAATTGAATGTCTGTCAATCACAGAAGCCTCATATATATATATATATATGTGTGTGTGTGTGTGTGTGTGTGTGTGTGTATGTATGTATATATATATATGTATATATGTATGTGTGTCATTATCATCTACCCAGCCCCATCATCACAGCTGTAGGGTCAAGAACTGGTGTAAAAGGCAGGGAGTAGAAGCCACTGGGGAAAGAATAGAAATGCAGTCAGGCAAAAGAAGTTCACTGCATCCTTTGGACTTCTTTCATCTGGATCCAGGCCTTAATCTTGGCCATTACTGGCACTTAGAGAAATTTGCAGTTAGTTTCAAACTGAAGCAGTGTCACACTATTAAGCTTCAATACAAAAAACTAATAAGTAAAACCAGCTTGTTTCATAGATCATAGAATGGCCTGGTTTAGTAGGGATCTTAAAGATCATCCAGTTCCAAGCCCCTGCCATGGGCAGGGACACCTTTCACCAGAGTTCCATCCAGCCTGGCCTTGAACACTTCCATGGTTGGGGCATCCACAACTTCTCTGGGCAACCTCTTCCAGTGTCTCATGAACCTCACAATATTTTTTTTTTCCTAATATCTAATCCAAATCTACTCTCTTTCAGTTTGAAGCCATGACATCAGAAATATGCTGTCACTACGTGGTTTTGTAAATAGCTTTTTTCCTTCATTTCTGTTGGCTCCCTTCCAGTACTGGAAGGAAAAATCCTGGAAAACTCTACAGAAATTTGTGACCCTCCTGTTCTGGGTCATCACAGGATGCTGCCTGAGACACTGCTAGAAATTCAACCAGGGATACTCCCTAGGGAGTAGGAGCAATAGGGCCGAGGCTGTCCTGGATCAATCCCCCTCCCACACCAGCTCCTCACAAGACCCCCAGAGAGGCCACCAGGCTGCTGGGTAAAACCTGTCCCTGTGAGAAGGATTCTCTGCCTTTGCTCTGTAGCTTTGTCATGGTACAGAGGGAAAGCCTGGACAATGGTGCTCTGTTCAAAGGGCACTTGCAGCAATTTTTTAATCTAACGCACAGAATTTACTGAATCTTTTATTTAGAAACTCATCCAGCAAACAGTCTTTGGGTAAATGAAGATATAGAAATTAGTTGGGGGTGGCGGGGGGGGGGGGGGTGTGGGGTGTGGGAAGTGGTGTTAATTTAGTATGTGTAGTCCACATTTTTGTCTTGAAAATAAGGTCACATTTTTGTTGCACCTACAAGTGCAAGCTGCTTTCCAGACAATTTGAGTGGGTATCATGCCCGTGAGTTTGCCTTTTCCTCCAAGTACATTCCACAGTTACAGCTATTTTTCTGTTCATACTCTGACCTACACTGGGCTTGTTAACAGTTATTTTTTGGGAGTTTTGAGAGTGCCAAAAGCAGGTGAAAGTCCCAAAGAGCAAATAATTTAAAAAATGGGAGCAAGCACCATGCCACAGAGTCCACAGTAGAACAGAATGAACGGCACGAACAAAATGCAATTCAAGTGTCCACTCTTCCTTATTCAAAATCACAGCTTTGACTCCCTTTGTCACTCTTGTTTGGTTCACTGTCATCATCCCTGCAAGGGTTTGGCAAGCAGAATGTGACAGAAAGTGACAGTAATGCAGTCATCCTTTGCTTTTCTTACAGAGGCAGCTGTCAGAAGCTATACCACATTAAGCCTAAGTACCAGTTCGTCATGAAGCTTTTCCAACATTAAAATTTAAGAATATACCTTTGGAGAGTTTAAAGTAAGTTAGGATTGTCATTTCACGATAGATACAGAGATAGATGGATAAAGGAATGGAGGAGTACAACAGACAACAAGTGTTCCTGCATTATGTGAACAAGCCATTTTGAAAACTCAATTTATGCATTCTTGATGTACAAATTCCAGAAATAATAGGGATATTGCACAAAACAGCATTCCAGGTACCATTTACTGACTAATATTCAGGAACTCCCTCACCTTAGATAATAGATTAAAAACTCCACCATTCTCTTCTAAATATTGTTACACTATTTCTTGTTCTCTGACACGTTTTTGGGGATTTGTATTTTTAGTCCCATCCTGTCCAGGCCAGTTTCTCTTTCGTATATAGTCTGAATCTATAAACATGCCCACTTGTAGAAACACAGACCTTTTCAAAAGCTAGCCAGTCATAGGACAAGTCTGCCCAAAAACAGCAACTAAAATCAACAACATAAGGAAAAATTAAATTGAGTAAAATAAAATACAAAAAAAAAATGCTTCCAGGTGTGAAAAATGTTGGGTTTTTTTCAGAGAATCTAACAGTGTTGCAGAAAATGCTAACTGAATTTAATTCTAAATAATAATAAAGCATTAAATAATAATAATAATAATATAGCAATCTAGAAAAAACAAACCCTGTCTGCAGCTCTACTAACACCACAGCAGAATCCCAATACCTCACTAAACACACAAATATGTCTCAGAAAAATCTTGTTACTTACTACCACACACTTAATTAGAATAGAATAGATGCCCCAGAATTATGAATATAGGGGTGAGAAATCGCTGTGCCTGGGTTACTCCCCCACCTCTGCTCTACTAGGTGCTGTAGGTGTGCTCTCCTGGAGATAATTTATTCCTAAAAGGCTGATTTTTTTTTTATATTTCTATCCTAAACTCCAGCATGTTTCCCCAGATATAGATATATTTCTTTTAAAAATAGCTCTTGTCATATTAGGGCTTAAAGACCAATAGTAAGGAAGTGAGAAGAGTGGAATGTATAAAGAGGAGGGAAGAGGCAGAGTCAAAACCTCCCTTATCTAAAAATATTGCGTAGACTAGAGGAATAAACCATTTTCCACGGCCCTTACACATGAAACAAGTGTCACTAAGTATAAATTGCAGCAAAAAGGATTTAGATTAGCCACTGGTGAAAAGCTTTCTGGCAATAGGACAAACAGAGATTGCAGTAGTTGGAAACTTAAAATGTGGGGCAGCCTAGCAAATACACAGCCCAAGTGGGGTGGGGCATGCCAGCTAAGCTAAAGTGCCTCCTAAAGCCCTTTCAGCTTGGTTGTCTCTGAATTTTTTGTGTTCCTATAGGATTGCCTCAACTACAGCAATTTTAGGAGCAATTCATTCTGAAGAATGAAAATACTGTACCCCTGTGTAAAAGTTTTTTAAGAGAGGAAAGCAAGACATGCTCATGAAAAGGACAGTTTCATACTGAAGAAATACTCTGGTGAGAAAGAATTAGGCATCAATTTAAATAAAATTTTTGGTGAGATTTATTTGGACAGAGTTGGAACCACATTTGAACTACTCAGAAATAATTTCTCATACATACCAATATTCCCTTATGAATGGCTCAGCTGACACTTGTAGAAACAGCTATTAGCCCAATATAAATAGCACCAATTTATGCATTTTACACAATCCTCTGCATTCCAGTGTCTAGAAATTTCCTACATTTTCTGGATGGCTATCTTTGTTTCTACATACTTTCACTCTGCATAGTCCTTGAAATCTAGTATAGCAGTGTCTTTTAACAGAGGCAGCACAGAAACAAAACGCACTTTTAAAAGGAGAAAATACTTTAAGTTATATATATCTATATATAGAGTTACCTGAGATGTTTATTTTTTAAAGAAATATATTTTGATGCTGGATAACCTACTTCTAAAAGCTCCACCATGTAAACTCCAACAGAATTTCCTTTTTTCTGACTTGGTCTGTTCTATTAGAAGTACAGTTTTGTGCTGTGGTGTACTCTACAGTATCCACGCATATCAAGAAATGGTGACAAGATATAGAGGGACAGCAAGACTATTAAATATCCATCATGCCACTCTGGATCAGACTTAATGCAATCAGAAACACGTGACTACATCAACTTATCTCCTTTGATCAAATGTGATTAAGTAAGTCATTAATTTTCAAGACAAATAAAAAATGCAAGATCATTTTATTATAAATGTAAATGCCTGTCTTCTTAAATGATTTTTCTAAAGGAAGCCTTTCTAATACAGAACTTTGTATACTTCAGAGAACAGTTGTTTTAACATCGGTTTTAATTTTAATGAAACATTATGTATTTGTATGCATGTCTTCTTTCCTTTTTTCTCACACTGCTCATGTTGTCAAGCAAAATTTGTGCATCAGCTTGATCAAGATAATTTCATTATACCATTGTTACCATTATGACTTGGGCAATTAGTAGTTTATAAGAATAAATTTATAGCAATCAGTGATTGAGGCACATTTTCAGTAGTCAGGGTGTAATAAAGCCCAATCAATTTCTTTCATTTAATATGTAGGCTGTGACCCCAGTTTTGATGAGAACTCTTAGCTATTTCATCTTTAAATAAAAAAGAATGTCTGCAAGCAATTATAGTGGTGTGTTAATTGGATATTCCTTTTTATCTTTTATACTACAGAATGCATTGCTAACGAAATCCTTGTTTTCTCTCTCATTCTCTTTCTCTCTTCCTCTGTGTAATGAACTGATATTGACTTGATGTATTTTGCTAAGACAATGGGCCAGATTTTGATTTTCAGTAGCACTGGTGTAAATCTGGAGTGACTTCTCTAAATTAGATAGAATTGCTGAGTTATCTATGCACACAACTGAAACCAAAGCCCACTCCTCTTTGTTCAGTTTTTTGTAGCTAGTATCAGAGGAGCTGATTCAGAGCTGAGTGCCTCTGCAAGCTCTGATCAGCCACTGCCTTGTACCTGAGCTGAAGTATCCACTGGCATGCACTATTCAAAGGGATGATTCCCAGGCTTAGAGAATTGGAAAGGCTTGGTCTTTGCCTAAGGTACTTTACTGCATTAATTCCATGCTGATTTAAGGTATGTGATGATAGATAAAAGTAATACACACTGCAGGAAGAAATGAGACTCCAACCCAGATTTAATCAGCATTACACAGCCCAAGCTGTGCATGTTTCATGTTCCATGAAATCACACATTGACCTGTGCAGGTCCATCATTTGGGTAACAAGTTCCTGCACGGGACAAATAGAGTTTAGATAAAAGGTGTTGTGGGTGCAGTATGCGCACATTGGAACATTTCACCAAGAATTTGCTTCATATTTATTTCCCCTGTAGTGGGTTTTTAACACAATGTAAGATATCAGCATTTCCTTGTGTTTATGTTAGTATTTTGAAGATTCTCCATCACACAACAAGGAAAATTACAAATTTTTTTTTCAATTTCTTCCGGGACATAACTTCTAGTTTTCTATAATTAAATAACCCTTGCATTTTTTACTTCAGCAGGGGTATAACTTACCCTTACTTGGAAACTTTTTTTTTTTTTTTACTTATAAATAATTATGCAAGAAAGATATTTTACAAGCAAAAAGTCACCATCCTTCAGTGGTGAATTTTCACACCCTGTGACACTTCAGGCAAAATCATTTGTGTAAAATTTATCATTTGTACCAGAAGACCATCAGAACAATTGCAGCCTCACCTGATCATATTTAGGTGTCCTCTGATCTATTCAAATTATCAACTTCTCTCCAGTTCTGGGATTTATCAATGATTGTGACAGTTTGCTACCTGCAAGCTTTATTTCTAATGTAACTATTTTTATTCAACATTTTCTGAGGCTGAGGCAATGGAACCCTGAAATCTTTAGCCCTTAATCAAGCAAAAATCCCACTGAAATTAAAGGGAATCTTACTTGAGTGTAAACTCAGTGAAGACTTAAGGTTATAATAAGCTTTATACTTCAGGAAACTTAACCTCCCAAAAATATTAGAACATATTATGGGGAGAAAGGTTATTAAAATACAGAAATAGAGAGATCCTCAAAACCTTGAGAATAATACTAGTAATGTGTCCCAGGCAAATCGAGAGCCTGCAAAAAAACAGGCAGAAATACCTGGTCAATGTATGTATATATATACATAAAAATATATATATTTGTACACATAAATATGTATCTCTATATGATTGGAGATATTGTGACAAATAATGTTCAGTATCTTTAACTTGCTAGTTAATTTTCTTGCGTCTCTTAGTTATTCACAGTCTTAGAAGCATGGAGGAGAAGGACAGAAGGAAAAGATCACTTTTTAATGAATGCAATGTATAGAGTTGAGGAAGAATTTCAGCTCTCAATTCTGACATGGATTTCCTCCAAGTATTTTACAAAATTGCTTATTTGACCCAAGCCTCAGTTTCTCTTCTGCAAAATAGCATTTCCTAAAAAAACACTTAATGTTTCCTTGTTCAGAGGTTGTAAACAATTTTTTGCAAGTACAGCCTTGAATACAAAAAAAAAAAAAGTATATTGATATCTGGAATGGTTAAAAATAGAGAGAACTGTAAACACATCATATTTTTAATGAACAAAATGGTAATATTTTCAAATTGTAGCAGCCTCTATTTTTCCCATCACTCTGATAGATTTTAGGACCAAAGCTTGCACTGGCTTTAAGATGGGCTTTAATTTCTACTCTTCTTTAGCATTTAATTTCCATTACCTTTTTATATGGTTTTAACCCTTTAATCAATAACATCATTATGTAAGCATTGAGATCCAGATATAATAACAAAACAAAAAATTCAAAGCTAAAAATATTTGCGTTTTTTTTCAGTAAGTCTTTTCAGGCAAATACCCTGGCAAGGTGTCAGGTTCTCACCAAAGCCATTTTATCATTCCCCCTCCTCAGCTGGACAGGGGAGGGAAAATATAGTGAAAGGCTCATGGATTGAGATAGAGACAGGGAGAGATCAATCACCAGTTACTGTCATGGGCAAAGCAGCGTCTACTTGGGGAAATTAATTTAATCTATTGCCATTTAAATTATACTTTGATAATGAGCAATAAAACCTCTTCTTGAAAACACCTACTGTCCACCTATCCATTCTTCCTGAGCTTAACTTTACTCCCAATTTCTCGGCCTCCTTCCCTCACAGCAGCTCAGGGGGATGGAAATTTGAACTGCAGTAATTTCATCTCATGTTTCCTCTCTCCCTCCTGCCAGGACCCTGCTCCAGCACGGGCTTGCCATGGGGTCACAGCCTCCTTCAGGATCCACCTGTTCTGGCTTGGGGTCCTCCAGGGGCTGCAGGGGAAGGAATCTTGTATCGGGCACCTCCTGGAGGAGCATCTCCTCCTCCTCTTCCTTCACTGACCTGGGCGCCTTAGGGCTGCTCCTCTCACATATCCTCACTCCTCTCTTCTCTGGCTGCAATTGCTGCTGCAAAGTAACTTCTTCTCCTTCTTATATGAGTCACCCAAAAATCCAGAGGAAAGCACACATGCACCAATTCCCTTCACAGAGGGAAAATATACGTCTATAATCGTGCCAACCCCCCCTGAAAAACAGCAGAGTCATGGAAAAATCAACAAGAAAACAACCAAAACTTCCCTAACTTCTGAACATGAAAGAGGCTTATTATTTAAAAATAAATAAAAATCAGGCGCACAAAACAGTTATTCTGGTGATTTTGATAAAGCGTAAAAGATATTTCTGGACATCAGTGACACTGCTTATTAATTTTGTTTAACTGAAAAGCATCTAAGACATTTTTTGTTTAGGACTAGCCTGGTGAAGCCTGATCACAACTATGAAGTAACTAGCCAAATACCCAAAAGGGTTTACAGAATAAAACAAATGTTTCAGAAGGTGTGCTGACTTTGCAGGTTTTTTGATATCACATTCTGTTACATGACAATACTGACAACTGAAGAAAAAATATTAGTCTTTTTTTCCCTGTGGGTAAAACATTGCAATTTGATAATACCATTTCCTTTCACATGCAAAAATAATAATAATAATAATAATAATAATAATAATAATAATAATAATAATAATAATAATAATAAAATCTTACTACAACAACTTTGCATTGTATATAGAAAAAAAAATACTGGCAGTGAAAAGCTAAAATATTTATTGGCTTTCTACTTAAGATGTTGTTAACTCAGTGGATTATTTCTACAGAAACCAAACAGGACAGTATGAACATTTGTTGGCTTGCATCGGCATATGAATTTGGAAATGTGTTTAAAAATTGAGTTTAAATAATATCTTCTCTTGGTGTTATCCAGTTGCCAGAGTTTATCGATTTGAATGATACTTGTTAGCAAAATGGGGGCAAAAACAGTCTTCTTGTTGTCACAGTTGTTTTGTGCAGCTATTGATGTGATAAAACAATTTCATTTGTGGAATACTGTAAAGCAGCAGCTGCCTAATGGAAAAGAAATAGTTTAAGAAATTGCATGCATAAAAGCTTCTAGGTGTTTAAACCTCTGGTCAAATGAGACAATTTATAATGTTAACAAACTTAATTCCAGAAGAAGTTGTATCACAATTGGACCTGTCACTATTCTACAAGTAACTGTCCCTTATGATTCATTATGACCCACCCTGCTTGACACGTGGACTGAGTGCAAACAGAATGTGAGGAGTGAGTCGGGAGAGGGCAGATAACGGAGATAAATCTAAATTCATTCTGGAAGCAGTCACACTCAATGACATATTCACTGACTTCTTCAACAGCTCATTTGATAATGTTCTTTCTGCACTATTCATTTTTCTGAAAGATGAAAGCTGGCTGAAGATCTCATCTGCTCACTGATGCAGGGAGAAGATTTGAAATTAGCACAAAAATAAAAAAAGGGAGGGGTGGGGTGGTGTGAAAAGCAAGCACTTTCTGATTAACAGTTTCTTGGTCCTGACAGGGAAGGCTAAACACCCTGCCTTTTCAGGTCACCTTTAATTAGATATGCATTATAATTCTACAATATGTCAATGGGCTGACACTGTCTGGCAGAATTGTGCTTAGAGAAGGGGGAATACATTAATCACAATAATTAATTGCTTGAAGAATGGAAACATTGTTTTCTGTCTCAGCTTGTAACATGATACATATTTGTATAAATTTTTTATTACTGTTCTAGGTAAGGCTCAATCCAGAAGGTTAATAGAGTGATTTTGAGAAGAGTGCAAAAAGGGTCAGTAATTCTTGGCCTTTAATAAATTCCTGGTTTGAGTTTCCTTTTTTATTTTTTTTTTTAAGCGAGGAAGTAAGAGGAGGAAGAGACAATGCTAATTGCATTAGCCAGCCAGAATGTTATATAGTTCATTACTGGAAATGAGAATTAAAACACCAGCTAACTGCTTTTCTCCACTGGTACTGAAAATATACTACACCTGCTTCTGCTGATTTGCCCAACTTGTTAATTATCCAGAAAAATCTGGGTCAGTATTTTATGACCAAATTAGTTACCAGCTAAAGATTACAATTGGCTTGCCAACAGGAAATTAAGAAGTGTCATATTAAGTGGGGGCAAAAATAAAAATATGATACTTGTAGGTTATTTTGGGGATTTGTTTTTAGAAAACTCTTTAAAAGAACACTTTGCATTAAATCTCTTTTAATTTTTCTCCAAGAGTTTAAAATGCCTGTCAACATTTCAGAACTGTCAAGAGAGTTTAGCAATCAGTTCAGAGAAGTTCCTGCTGCTTTGCATGAGCACTGACAGGCACAATATGTACCTGTAACCACACAAGCACTTCACCAGCACTGTTCTATTTACTCTTGAATGGGGAACACAGAAACAATCTTCTGCATGCACAGTCCTCCTCTCTCTTTTACCTACTTCACTGCAAACATGTGTGTGAATGTGCACATTTTTGAGCATTCATGTCCATTTTGCTATTAGCCAAGAAAAAAAACACCAAAAACACACCAAAGAAAAAGTGTCAGAGCCACAGAGCCACATCCTGACAGACACACAGCTCCCAGCTCCTGGATTAGTCAGATACTCATTTGCTTATTAAGCACTCCACTCTCTAGCCCACCCTTCAGATGTTGTCTTTACCTGCCCTTACTGCTCATAGGACGCATTTGTTTTCCCTGATCAAATAAACAATCTTCCCTGAATTAATTAACCAATCCTTTCTCATCCCATAACCCTTTTTATTTTCCAGATTCATAATTTCTCTTATCAAACACCCATTTTTCTTCTCCCATCCATAAAAGATGGGGAAAGACAGGAGATGAGAGGGGTGTGTGAAGGGAATTCAGTGAATTATATGCCCACATGTACCTGGCAAACCTGCTTCTTATTTACATTAGGAAAGAGGAAAAACAATATAAACAACTACAATTATATCCACAAATATAAATGTGCTAAATTCCCTTGGAAAATAAAAAGAGAACCTGAAAAAATTGTACATTTTAAGATGCTTCCAAAACACTTCTTATTAATTCAGCAGTCTACGTTTGTGTTCCTTTTCCAGTTTAGACTGTTTTCTCTCTGACAATATGACAGAAAATTCCATAGCATAGTATCTTTAATACTAGTACTCCTCCTTTAGCTGCAAAGCAAAGATCAAATAAATAGCCCACAGAATAAGCCCAATTAAAAATAGAAAGAAACTGGTACATTAGATCTTTAGATAGAATAAATACACAAGTAAAAAATAAAACCTTTTGTAAACCTTATTTTAAGAAAATACCATGAAACCCCAGAACACGACCCACAAAATTCCATCCCTCCAGAAAGACACATATTTATGTAACAAAAAAAAAAAAGAGAAATTAGAGTACTTTTCTATTAAAAAAAAAAAAAAAAAAAGAAAAGAAAGTTTCAAATATATTCTAGATAAGACCAAAATTTCATAAAACAGCCATTCTTAGAGAAGGGAGTATGGTTATATTTTTCCCCTCAAAATAAATAGAAATATTACCCAAGTCCAGTACAGACTGTTAATCAGCAATGGTTCTGTGCAAGATGTGAAAGTGAGACTGCAAGTCACTAAGGTCTTTTTAATCGATGTAACAGATTTCTAGCCATATTAAATACATTTTAAACAAATTTCAGGGTTTCCTTTCTACATTTTCAACTACCCAATGTTCTCTCATTATGCACACCAAAAATACTGTCAAATTAATTGCTCCTGTTATGCATTCATTTTTATGGATATAAAGAACTTGCAACACAGTGGAGATTCAGAATCGGGAATTGGTAGATACTCCAGAAGTCATGATATATTCCAAAGGGAATCACTATGAATATTTTTCATAAGTGATTATGAGACTGAATCTGCTTTAGTTCAGCCTCCTATGTGCTGCCTAGAAGGCTGTGAAAGTTTTTCTGATGTCAGGGAACAGCAAAACATCTAAACAAAAATTCTATTGCAGCAGTTATTCTGGCAAAGGCCCTGTTTTAAAGGTGTCTCTAAAGAGGAAAATATTAACCAGTGCAGAGTAGGTATCCAGGTATCTTCATTTCAGAGACTGGGAAGGACAGAAATTAATGGCCAGTTTTCCCAATGTACAAGGGTTAACTGTGGGATCCTACAACAACAACAGAGGAAAACCACAGGCACAAAAAAAAATTTAAAAAAAAAACCAAACCAAAAAACCAAAGCAAAACCAAAAAAAAAAAAAAAAAACACAGGGAGAGAAAGAAATGAGTGATAGCAAAGAATTGCATAAGTATCTCACAATATGGATTGATTGCATGATAAACTTCTTGATAAAATTTAATTTGATAAATTCAAAGTGATGCAAACAGTAGATACAAAGAGCGAGTAGAAAAATCTTTATTACATCTACCCTGTGATGGATGTTAATTTACCTATAACCTGTCAGGAAAGAAATCTTGAAGTCATTACACATCTTGCAATGATACTTCTATGAAAATGTCAGCTCTGCTTAGCAGCAGCTAAAAAGACAAATAGAAATTAGAAATTATTTGGAAAGCATTAAGAGCTAAGTAGAGAAAGCTTTATTGTTATTAAAGAAATCCATGACATTCATGTAATTGTGGTCACTCTATCTCAAGAAGGATACAGCAGAACTGAACATGATGTAGGAAGGATTATCACAGATCCAAATTATTTCCATTTGAAAAAAAATTAAATGGACTGGCTTACATGGAAATGGCTCAGAGGGAATACCTTACACACATGGGAGTATCAATGATATGCAAAAAGGGAATTGGAAACTATCACTCAGTAAGAAAGTGACAAGTATCCCATGGAATTTTCAGCTGTAAATTTTAAACAAACCCAGGTGAGCATTTTTTTTAACGTAATATATAATTAAACTGTGAAACTCATCACTGAAGGATATTGAAAAATGAAATGGTATTGAAAAGCTGTTAGGAAAATTCATGACAGAAGCAATTATTGAAGGATATCAAACAAAAAGATACACTCAGAATACTGAGCTGCTCTGCAGATTGCCAGAAGCTGAGGGAAAAAGTGGGGAATTATCACTTGCACTTCCTCTGCCCTTAGAGGCACCTCTGCCAGGAGATCTTCCCTCTTCTTCATATGGATAATGCCAAAACCAGGAAGGACTGGAGAAGATGGAAGAAAAGTCAGACTTCTCACAGCCATTTTTTCACTGACATATTTGCTTCCTGGAGCCATGACTGTCCACCAGAAGAGCAATTTATAAGAAAATTGAAGTGTTATCTTAGGTAGGTCATAAAAAGCCAAGGGCTAATAACCTTATAACCCATTAAACTTCATTCCTGTTGGTAAGTTATTGCTGTAGCAATTAGGGATAGTACTGTCACCTAAGTGTATATTCATGAAAGTGTATGGAAGACAAAGCACGAAGAAAAAAAAAAACAGTCATAATCCAAAGCTGCCATATTATATTCAGATTTTGTGCTAGTAAGACTGTTCTAGTGATTCTGGAATTTACCAGTTAGCTGAAAGCATTACAAGCAGAAAAATGGATACAAATATCTTTTCACATACTCAATTACAAGATTCACAGGTGAAGCGAGCTTTGAAAAAAAGGTGGGAGAGGAAAGAAGATAGAACTATTTTATTTAATATAATTTTACTTAAACATTCTTAAAGTAATCTAGGATTCAAGCCATGGTCTTTAAAATGGAATTAAAACTCATTCTCTCCTCTTCCTCCATTAATTTCTATAAAAATGATAAATATAAACATAAATCCTCATCAAATGTGTAAAGCCTTTTCTTCCATGCCTCAGGTAGACTGTACATTCTTCACTGACTGGAATGCTCAATTTTATACATATATCAATATGCATTAATTATCTGCAAAGAAGTCTCCTCTCTTCAAAAGAGGAAGGTAAACTTTGTTCCATGAGACACTGAACTATTAGGTTTTTTTCAGCTACAGCTGATGTGTCAAAAAATAATTCTATTCAAATGAAAAGTCATCCAAGCTTCACATTAGGCTTGGGCAGAAGATTATAAATCATAGCAGGAATTCAGGCTACCTAAGAACAGTATTTCTTTATTCTCTTCTGGCTGATAAGTCATTTGTACAAAACAAAGGCTAAGTAAAAAATCTGTAACAAACTAAACAGAGAAAAAAATATCAGAACTATCTAGTGCTGAAAACTCATGTTTTCTTTTTGACACTATGCAACCCAGCAAACATCCTTGCTCAGAAGGCTGAAAACTACAGGAAAGCTGCTGGGTTTAAAAGCAAACAGGAAATTTTACAATTTGTATCCATACACCAAAACATGGTGTGTATTTTATTTTATTTTAAATGTGTATATAACTTTTCAGGAAGGTTCAGAAACATAAAGTGTTGTGGTCAGTAGACCAAAAGTCCTTTAGTCCAGGCTCATGGATGCAGACAGGGAAATTCTGACACTCTGGAACCTCAGGGATGCTTGAGCACCCCTGTGGAAATGCAGCACCTGGCACATACAAGGGGGTTCTTACAGAGCACACCATCCTTATAAACTCTAGGTATCTAAATCCCCTAAAAATTTTCTTCACAATGTAAAAGCAGCCGAAGCTGTATTTTAAGAAAATTAAAATATCTGCATGAAACAAATAAAGAATATTTATTCTTTAAATAGTTAATAGCTATTGTTTATAGATGAATCCTTCAGTAGGTGTCTTATTTCTTAAAATCCCTAAACACCTCAAGGTAATGCTGCTAAAAGAGGGTTATAGACTTGATGTTGCTTAAACATTTGCAGCAAGTTGGTAGGATGGATTGCAAAATGCAAAACAAATTTTAAAAATGTGTCTAACAACAGCTTTCAGAGTGCTTAAAGGAGTAAGGGACCAAAGCCCCAGGAAAAAGATAATTTTTAAATTGCTATTCCCTACTAAAATAACAACCATCACAGAGGAGTATCTGCACAGGGTACTAGGACCAAACCTGACAAACAAAAGTATCTGAAAATAATTTCTCCCTGGTGAGCTTGTCAGCCCTCAATACTGCACATATTCTCCTGGAATTTATGGTAAAATGTTTAGAAACTAAGTTTGTCTTTAAATAATATTTTCAATATATAATTTGTATAAAGTTCTTTCATGGTCTTCCACCAGGTAGGAGCTTCAGAAGTGTTTTAACCAACGGTGAAAATTTCACTCCCTTTAAAAGAACAATGTAAATAAAAATCTGACTTACATTAAGAAAAAGAATTGAGCCACTTCCTGCTAAATTAGAGAGAAGCAACTCTGAGACTACAATTCTTTTGCTCCAATTTAAACTTTCCTACACCAAATTCACCAAAGTGTGCTAGCTTTGCAATAGTTCTCAGTCTTTTTTTCTTCTGAAGATATTTCTATCATGATTCTGCCTAAGATAATGTAAATCTTAGAATATGTAGTTGCATTTTTAGGTCCTGTGCACATAACAAAAGCAAATCTTTCTTCTTAGTTTAGAGAATTTGAAAGAAAAATCATCATTAATTTGAGTAAATAGCAGATTTTTCATATGTAGTATTTCTTATTTGTAGCATACCTCAAGGGCTGTTTCTACAGAAATGAATGAAAAGTAAAAATCCAGACTCAGTGCAACAGACTTTAATTATTAGTCACATTTGGCCAATAGTAAAGGAATTGCCAGATAATAAATGATACCAGAAGACAGAGAGTTCTGCAGTTTTCTAGTTCTATCAATCAAAACCAAAAATAGCTGCCATGCACATTTATTAAGCCATATATGAAGATTAAAGAAGTAGGAATGAAGTGCAAGAATTGTTGGTTTTTTTTTTTTTCTATTACAATTTCAGAATTTTGGAAAGAAAAAGCAGGTTTTAAAGATCACATTTCTGCAGTACGTACTTTCCCCTATTTCCATACATTTTACCTTTCTAATCTGTGAAATACAAGAGAAAAAAAAAAAAACAATTTCCATGTTGCTCAGTGCTACAGATGCTGCTGCTATGGAAACTACCCTTCATGTGCCAGAAATGAAGACATACAGTTGATGTACAGTTACTGCAATGCAAAGCAGCATTACTTTTTAATTTTTCCATTAAAAGTCTAATATAAATGCCTAAAACATTGCTCCAATGCATTATGCATTCTTCTACTTCTAGTGAACTCCAAAACACTTTTGACTACAGAAGGTTGTGAGAGATTTCCATGGAGCTGTCAGCTCATTGTCTGAGGCATACAAAAGAACATTGTGTAGTGGAAGTTGGAAAACACAGGACTCTATAATAACCTGCTTGTATATAAAACTGAAATGATGACATTTATCTAATAACAGCTCTAGCTGGAATCTATGTATCCTTGAAAAGTAAAGTAACGAATAATGAATGTTGCAGCAACATCTAGCCTAGTGTGAAGCTCAGAGGAAAGAGAAAGTGACCTCTTCTCCCCCAGCTTATATTTTGAGCTTGGACTTCTTTCCTCCTCTTCTTTAAAGGTCACTGTTCACATGTCTCCTGTAACTTTCAACCAATTTTGGTTTTCTCTAAATCACACTATGATAAAATTATGAGAATGAGTCGGCCCTCATTTCTCAGCTGTGCAGAGACTCACTCTTCTGTAAGAAATGTTTTAATTATTCGTACTGCCCATATTCTACCACAATTTTAACTGTTTAGATTTGAAGTCATGCTTTTGTTCTATTTCTGTGCAACATCTTCCTAAACTATTACCACAAACTACAGTTGTCTCTTCAGAATTTCTCTATTGAATTTCTACAGCAAAATTCAAGAAAAATAATAATAAAAGGCAAAGAGCAGTCCGAAGAACCACAGTCTTATTTATTCAGGAATTGTTGAAATGTTAAAAAAACAAATTTATAACACAGGGACAAGTGATGAAAGAGAATTCCCATAGTGACTTAAACCACTGGTTTTATTTTTTCCCATGCTCATGAAGAAAAGAAATTTCTTCACTGCTTTCAGAGTGTGTAAAGAAAAGACATGGAAATTTGAATAATATCTCCTATTTTAATAAAAAATCCAATTTTTAAAATAGTTAATGGTTCTAGACAAGTCTAGATTCAGGCTTGTGGGTGTGTTTTTATAAACACAATTACACTGGTGAAGGATTGTGTGCTCCCCACCCCTGAACAATTAACTCAGTAAAACCAAAGGGTGAACATCCAAAAATGACAGGCTGGGGCTACACTGGGGCTACAGGCTCCTCAACACCTAAATGTCATAACCTTCAGACAACAGCTTCTCTAACTCAACCCCCAAAAATGGAATCAGGAGGAAATCCTCTGGCCTGTGAATAGAGAGTAATTTTAACACAGGAGTAAAGGCAGGAAAAAGTAATAACACTGGCTGCATTGGGAATGTGCTATTACAAACTGCAGTCACATGCAGGAGTTGGAGATAGGACATCAGAGAGCAGGTGTTGTCCATAACGTGAAGTAAAATAAGATGGGAAGGACAGAAAAAAATTTAAGAGTTCTTGCTCTTAATAGCACTCCCCCCACAACAGCCTCCAATAGTTTTGTATTATTCAAATTCTCACAGTAAAAGTGTGAATGAAATTGGGATTTTGCTGAGAGCTAAATTGGAAGGATGAAGAGCCTCCCTAATCCAAATCACACAAAGCTAAACCACTCCTGTGCCTATTTTGCTCTGCAGGGTGGGCTAGCAGTCTTTGCCTTTATCCTTCTCCTAGAAGGATAAAGACGTGTGGAAATGTTGAAGGTTTAGCAAACCTGAACTTCCTTTTCCACTCTTCATCAGCATATCTTTGCTAAGCTTTTCTAAACTTAGACCCATTGTACAACACATAGAATCTTCTGAAAACTTTAGTACACCATTCTACAGAGGTTATGAGGAAACTGAAGTAAGGAATTTTTCAAGAGTCTCAGTGAGAATGCAGTTTCCTTGCACTGGAGTGAAGAAATTGTACTGTCTAGATCCTGTAAACCCAGTCTCTTTCAACAACCCAGAAGGATGAAGGTACCTAAACTACAGTTAAACCCGTGTTAAGTAGAGTGCAAATTTCATTAATACTTGGAGCCCTTTAAATCAATATTTAGACATTTAATTATTCTGTTAATGTTACCTGAATATATTAGTAAAGCCTGATAAAACTATTAGGGTTCCCTATGATTAACATTCTTGAATCAGCAAAAGGTGGCAATTAGATAGAAATCTACTTGCTTTTCTGGTCTATCATAAAATTTGCATAATTTCTCAATTATTTTATCATTTGAGATATATACTAAAAGTGTTTTTCTGCTTTTTAATTGTAAGCTATATTCTATATGGTTTAAATTCCCCTGCCTTAGGAATATTTTGAGTAAAATATAAAAATATTTTTGGCTGTGTCAAATCCATAACATTTTTGCTTCTTCTGCCACCAAAAGGTGCTCGTGCATCAAAGATCATTAAGTGAGACTTGTGATTTTCTAATCAAAAATATATTTACAGATTATATTGTAAATTAGAGCTTTTGAAGACATAATTATTTTTCTAGCAGTTCAAAATCATTTAGCTAACTTCACACTCTCAGATAATGAGACTTTTTGCTGTGCTTTTTGCAAAGCTAAAGCCATACCAAGGATTTCTGCTGCATAAATACAAATTATCAGGTAGATCTCAACACATAGATATGACTGGAAGTTTACTTCAAAGGATTCTGGATCAGAACAATGTAACTTTTTGTTGAACTTTAATATCAAAATACTGAATGCACAGTCAGAAGGGTGTCCATCACAATCTCAATATAGTTACTGTCATTGTTCTCTTTCTGTATTTATTTCAGTTGAGCCTGATTTGTTGGAGCTACTGTTGAAAATAAACTCTAATTGCATGGAGGAATATAAAAGACCTGCAAGAAGTGGGTTCCAATCAAGGTAAACACTTTTTCTTTCAGTTTCTAAGATCCATACTGACCTTAAAAACATGGGAGAATGAGCCGTATTCTAGAAAGAATATCACAAAAAAGAGAGGAGAATAAAAGATGCAATCACTCTATCCTTCCCAGGAATTTGCTCATGATTTTCCAGAAATGAATGTCAGGACACACTGATTCACCGAGGTGGAGATAGGAGAAAGGAAACCTGGTATTTTCAGTCCAAATTTATGTAATTTTGACTGTTGTTTCAACAGCGATAACTTCCCTTGGCTTATATAACAGCTATACGGACCAGACACGCCCAAAAGAAAAGTTCTCTCACTAGTTCCACAGCTGATGGTTTAACGGCACAGGGTTTTTTATTCTGCTACTGGACTAACAAAATTCTATGGACATGACTGTGTGGTTTAATGCCTAACATTTGATCAAAAATCGGCACTGTCCCATTTTGGAGGTTCTGTTGTTCCATGCAGAAAAAAAAAAAAAAAAAGGCAAAATTGGACTTTGTTGCCTGCAAGGCTATGAAAGCAATATTTGTTTGACTTGCCTATCAATAAATATCCTCAGCTTTTGGAAAGATTATTATGACAGTGTCATGGCTATATTTGGGGTCTGTGTCTGTGTTTTTGACAAGGGGTTGATATTTGCTGGCTCTGTAAGAAAGGGTGACAATGTATGCATGAGACTGTACTATCAACCTAAAATTGAGTTAAATATTAATAGGTAAAGCTAAAAAATGAATGTTAGAAGAACTGAGATAAAAATGTGAAACTTTAATCTGGTCAGAACATAGTAACGTGGTTATCAAAAAGAAAGACAAACCTTCCAAGGGGTGTAGAAGGCAAACATAGGAAAACATCTATAATATCTCCAAACTAGTAAATATATTATTAGATTCCAGTGAAAGATCTCCTGCTAAAGTAGGATTATACAAACGTTATCAGAACTCTAAGAAACTTCACTCAAAGAAGACAGAAGTGACCTTTTTGTTTTCATGACACTTTTATGAGGCTTGTGTATGATGGAAGCAATTCAGCTTCAAAAATGCTCTAAAAAGATATGTCCTAAACATTTCCAAGGAATAATGATACACCCACTTGTCTTGTCTGCTAGATGTAAGAGCTGTTGCAGGAGGTCAGGGAAGAAGTTCAGTAATTTGAAATATAAATAAATGAATTGTCTTTGAAATTAACACACCAGGAAAAAATCCACAAAAACTCAGAATAACAACAGTTTTACAATGCTATGTTGTAAGGAAATCTGTTGTAGTTCGGTCTTTGTGAATTTGATGTGTTATTTATGTAAAATAAAGCAATTTCTGGATATGCATCACAATATTAACTGTTCAAATAGAGATGCACACTTTCAGGGCCAGCTTGTTATAAAGAAATAAGTTTACCACAGTTAAACTAGTAAACTGAGACTGAAATAGGTCACCAACTCTCCAACAATTATGCTTGTTGGAGACACCATGAGATTTTAACAGCTACTTTCTGGTTACCAAAAGTTATTAGGGTTTTGATTTTTTTCTTTTTAGTGTGAGTTGTTTGGTTTTTTTCTTTTTTCTTTTAACAAAGAAAAAAACTACAAAAATTCTTAAGTATATTCTGTGTGTAGAGAAAAGTATAATCCTGACAATGATTAATTGATGCTATGGACGAAAAAGCATCTAAAGCTCAGAGGACTATGGTGGTGAAACTACAGTTCATTTAAAAAATAAATAAATAATGAGACTTCATTAGCTTACACTGAAGTGGAGAAACTTAAAAGTCTTCTCTAAGTTAAAAGCTGTAACAAAGAAAGCAAAGGAAGCAAAGAAACAAAGGAGCAAAGGAAATAGAAGAATATCTTGTGAAATTAAGCAGTGGGGTTTTTTTCCGTCTCCCCATCTTTGACAACGGAGGAAGTCAATGAAAATGATAGACTGATGTTCAAGAAATATAACTTGATTATTCTAGCAGCAGTTAAAGGGAAATGCTGCAAATAATTCATCAGAATACCAGAGAATAAAAAAGATTTTAAAAAGAAAAAAGAAAAAAAAAGCCCATGACAATATACTGTATATTCTGGCATGATAAATTGCTTCACACAGCAGAGAATTTATCCAAGCTGTATGATTCATCTCATTAAAGGAGCAACAACCAAAAGTAACTTCTGATTTGCTATGTGCTGCTCAATCTATCAAAACCCAGCTTCTTCATACTTGTAATGCTGCCACTAAGAAAAGTGTTGGAATATGTCACCTTATTTTGAAATACCTTATAGCAAAATAATATATTCCACATTACAAAGTACTTTGTTTACTGAACGACAGTGTGTTAACTACACTCAGCATAAAATGCTGCAGTAAACAGGGTTATTTTCTGCTGATTTTTAGTGCACAGTGATGGGTGTATGCTAGCCCAATGCTTCTTATCTGACATGGCAGATAAATGGACAAAAATCTTTAGGATGCCTGATTAAATTGATAGATTAGGAGGTGTTCCACAACAGAGGAATAAGATGCAACAGTACAACTTTACTGGGTTTATGAAATGAGAGAAGGAGAGGAGCTGTACAAATACATTAATTATAGTATCCATTCTTTCACACAGTCCTACATTTTATTTTCTATTTCAATACTCAAAAGATGAAAAGAAAGAAAAACATTTTGTTTACTCAATTGATAATGTTTACTTCCTGGAAATAGAAGATGATGTGACAAGTGAATGCTACTGAACTATGTGGCCTGATAGAAATTTTGATAAAAGTTAGCATAAAACTGTTCAGTGGGAAAGTAATGTCTATACTGAAACTCTCAGAACTGCAGAGAATCATAAAACTTATATTACCAAAATAAGAATAAAAAAACAAAGAGCCATAACCTTATGAGCTTATAAACAGTGTGAAACAAAAAGCTGCACATTACAGAGATCTCAGTGAAGTGTCCAAGCCTCAAATGTTTAGAGCTACAGCCTATTTTTTAATTTAAAAAAATAAAATAAAAATCATTACCTCAATCAAGAGTCGTGTTTATGCTGCCATCAGAGATGTGACTGCTTGCAGGGAAAGCAGAGCAGGTATGCTAACTTAGCTTATTTGGGTGGCTGATAACAGCACAGCTAGCAGCCCCAGAAGCCATGAGGCTGAATGATTATCTAGGTAATACACCTATGGCAGGTGTTACTATGGTTTCAAGGTGTTTGCCATCTGAACCAAGCAGCCCACATTTACATGACCTAGGCCAGAGCTTCATCATTATGATTTCGTTTGTTTCCTCATCAAATTTTTGCCTCTAGTCTTGTGGTCTTAAAACCAGCCCCGCCACTCATCAAGATTTGTTATACTGTTTAAAAAGGAGCAAGCCATAGATAAGATGCAATTTAGGAAGAAATTTTTAATAACCTCTCAGCTGTTAATTGCTGCTTCCCAAAAGAGACCAGAGACAAGAGTGTATGTGTATGAATGTTCCTCCTCCCCTCCATTCCCGGGAAAAAGCTGACACACGTCCCAGCTGGTTAGTTGCCATTGCCAAGAACATCAAAGAGGAAATGCACTTGCACAAACAGCTTAGATGACACCAGACAGCTGGGGTTTGGCTCTTCCTTTTCCTTCCATTTCTGGTAGCTGTGCTTGCCTCCAAGGAACAGAGCTCAGGAGGAGAGCTACAGCTGAGTTTTGTTCCATTCCGTCTCTTAGCATCAATCCCCATCCCTGATGTTCCCAAAAAGGCGGCTAGGCTTAGGTAGGTATCTTCCACCCATTGTTTGTGCCTGACAAAAAAGCCTGTTGACTTGGCAAGCTAAAATAAGGCTTAAGACATAATGTAAATGCTTCTCTGATTGTATAAAGCAGGCTTTTGACTGGAGCAGAAATATTTATTTAAAAGTTACGGTTCAATAGTGAATATTAGGTTAGATTTAGATTGTAATTTGTTGCATTTAGAAAATTAAGCCTCCCAACAAGAAATCCATTCTTCCCTTCCAGCCATGTTTCTTGTGATAAAGATGAGGGACATGTCCTCTTTCAAAATAAACTTGTACTCCTGTAACTGCTGCCATTTCTCCTTCTCCTGCCAGACTTTTCTTTCATCAAATGACTTGTTTGCAGTACCTAAGTGTTTCTCTCCCTGATTTCTAGCCCATATTTTAGTCTTTCTCATGTAGTTGAATCTATTCTTATCAATGTCTCTGATGAGTGCTCCTCAGCCAAAATTCATCCCAGTTTTGACTTGTCAGACATTCTCCAGTAACTCTGTGATTTACTTTGAACAGAATTCCAAAAGTCTATGTCATAAAGACATCACACATGCAGAACAGGTAGATTTGACCACAATTCTGTTTCAAGCAACCTTTCAGACAATGGAAAACGTTCAGCATATCCAAGGGGACTCTTAATCCTCCCCATAAGCACTTTTCAATATATCCTCCATGGATCACTGTGATCACTACAGACAGGCAGGACAGGCCTCCACTTTCACATTTTTGTAGATCCACCTTGATAACTAATGCCTAAATATTTCACATTATTTTTCTACTGCACCATGACAAAACTAATCTCTAATCCATCCTTTCAGGTAAAATGATTGCTTTCTTTGGTCTTGACTGCTAGGATATGACTTCCACAAAATTGGCTGCTATGCTTTTTAGCATATTAAACAAAAAACTTGTCTTCCTTCATCAAAGGAGCTCAAGAAGTGGCTACAAATGCTATGTTGGTATATCTGTGCTTAAATTAGATCATCTTCAGCATCTCTATCTCGCTACCAATTTGCCCTTCTCTTCTATGTCAAAGAGGAGCTATTTATTCTCATATTCATAAAGACACCACTACCATCACTGATTGAGTACTAGGCTGACTATTCTCTTGTTACCTCCCATCACTTAAATCTTTAAAGTATCTTTATCCTTTTCTAGATTAGAATAGCAGCAACACTTTAAACTGTGACAGTCATTTCTAGAGTGCTCATCTGAAATGCAGGCAGATGTCCCAGAGAACATATTTGCAAAATGATTAGCTCTGGAAGATTTGAGCTGCAAAAATGTCTGGTATATGATTTGGAACTCTCTACATTACAGAGACAGCCAAAACTCTGGGATCAAACAATGTCATAGAAACAGGAAAAATAAAAGGGGGTTGGTTTAGTTCTGAAACTTGAAAAACATCAATGAACAAAGGGAAAAATTCAAAGTGACCAACACAACAAACATTTTCAGAAGCAGCAGCTGGTAATACAATTGATAAAGTACAGAAATGAAGAAAGGAGAGATTTGTGAAAACTCATGAACAGAGATAAACAGTAAGAGGTAACTGAGACAATAGTGAGGGCAATAATGGGCTAAAGTACAAAAGGACATTGCTAATACGGGCCAAAGCAGTGTGAAATCCTGGAAAGGAGAAGCCAGACTGAAAAAAAAAAACAGCTGGAACACAGTCAAGTGGGAAATCAGTTCTTAAGGAAAATATGGCATGTTTTAGAAAAACAGGAGTAGAGGGCAGACTGACAATCACAGCACAGAGGAATCACATGAAAACTTTTAAAAGAGCATGAGGAACCAAAGAGTGATGATTTGAAGGAGATAGGGAGGAAGGAAATTGGAAAAGTAATTGACAGGGTTAGAAGTGTGCCGTCCTTTAATGAGTGCTTTTAAAATTTTACAAATTAGTCTTTCCTTCCTTTTCAGGTCCCACCATTCCTCTGCAGATAGAAAATAAATATCCTGGAGCCAAGCAGATATGATTCCTGTGTTGCTCTGTGCCACAGTCCAGTGTTCCTACAAGGAAACTTGATCCATCATAGACAAGAGTTCTTGCCTGACAAGAATACAGTTTCATAAAGACAAAAGATGTCACTAAGTCAGACTGTCAAATTGTCTGAAAACTGAAGCAGACCTTTTCTTTTATGTTATGTTTGTAGACTGAGACTCTAAGAACTTTACTACTAAACTCTTTGATTGTGAATGGGCAGTAACAAACTTTGCATGCATGATTTACACTACACTGAGTTTCAGTAAGTTTCTATAAAATGCTTTGTCCTGTTCAATAATAATAGTTCTACATTCTGTGCTTCAAAACTGTCTTAATTTTCTTAAACATGATAGTAACTTCAATTGCATTTTCCTGATAAACTGATATGCAACAAAAAAAAAAATCTGTATAAAGAAGTAAACCACATAAGCACACCAAGAATACACCACTTGTTATATTTAACTCACAATATATAACACAGCTTTTTTTAAAAAATTAGGTATCTTTAAATTATATCCTTTATTACAGCATAAAATATTCTTTCCAGATTTTCATTAAAAATAAAGAAGAATAGTAGATGATATTGCACCATTAAAAAAAAAACAGAAAAGGTGAGAATCAAACTGTCATTTAGAAATGTAGCAAAACTACCCATTTAATGGAATCACAAAGTCTCCCAGGCTGGAAAAGGACTCCAAGACTATCAAGTCCAACTTTTTGGTGACAATCAAGATAATTGGCTAAAATCCAAATCCTTTTTTTCCAGGAACCCCCTGGGAACAAGACAGTGCATTGTTTCGTAGAACATGGCTTTTAAAATTCACTCTGACTGCTGCATATTATGATTGGCTCAAGCATTTGAGCCAGCATACAATGAATACACTTGTAATTTTTGCAGTCACAGAGCAATGAATGTTCCATGTTATTTTGCTTGTTGCCTATATGTAGAGAGCAATTTGTGTGGAGAACATTACTGTATCTGTCATGTTCCATCTGAAAGCACTGATGCAGAACTGCTTGGAGACAGCAGCACTGTGGTATTGATGCTCATGGCAGAAGAGATTTAGATACCATGAAAACCTAATGGTGTTAACTAAAGAATTCTTCAATTCACTTCAGCAGAAAGGAAACATTTAAAGGAGGATTAGTTTTAGAATATATGACAAAAATTCAACACATTGAAATTGTGCAAAGGGCATATTGTAGCAATTATGGAGACTTTTTGATACAGTACTGATGAGCCAAATTATGGCTGTGCTGTATATTGCTCTACAGCATAGACAAGTGCCTTTACATGGGATGACTTCTTACTTTAAGGGCTGCTATAAAATTATCTTTGTGCTTTAAACAAATATTCTGCAACTGTGCACAGAAATAAGCACTTGGAAAAACTCCCAGTTCCTTTCTTAGCCTATGAACTTCTTACTCATCCTAAAAGATTTATCTTCTCCATTTCTCCTCTGAGGTGGACAACAGAGGTAAAACCAAATTAATTTTGCTGCCTCTTGTTTGGGCTAGAGAGAAATTACTGCAGTAACATGACAATTCTGCTATGGTGAAATCTGTACAGGATCTGGGCAAGTAGTTATGTTCACCCTGTGCTGGAAGAGATTATCTGAAGCAGTCTGCAAAAAAAAGTGTTTTAAAAAATGATAAAGAAAAGATGGAAGGAATGTTCTGCTCTGTCCTGCACTGACAGGAATCCTGACCTTGGACAATGAGGGCGAGTTAGGAGTGAAGTGCCAGGTTCAAAGCATACCCAGGATTGGCCCTGTTGTGTCACAGTGACCTGGATTCTCTCATCACATCAGGTCCAGGAAGGAAAGAAGTTTTGACTCTGTGTTGAGTAGGATTGTCATCAATTCACAAATAAATACTGCCTAAGAACATAAGGTTAATTAAGGCCTTGGAACTGAAATATCCTGTCTCTTAACAAAGCCATCATAATGTGGTATTCCTGCTCTGCTTTTCTTCTAAAGGATAATAAAACTTGACATGCATTTATTACAGTATGTATGTGTAGGTATGTAGACATGAACATACACATAAATTTAGTCAAACTCCAGAATGAACAGAAGAAGAAAACAAAGAGCAGTAACTCTTATTATGAGAGCACTCTCTCTCAGTCCTACATTTGAAATACTGCTGAGGATATTTTCTCCCAGCTATATCAACTACTTCTCTTTAAAGCAAAGCTATTCATTTTCAAATATCATCATGGGTTTATATGTGTCTCCTAATTGGTTACAGCTTAAATTTCCTCAGTTTACAAGTGAAAACCATGTCTCCTTCTATGATTTGGCAGCAGCAAATCTCAAGTTGGGACTCCAGAACCAATCTACTCTTTTTTTTTTTTTTTTTTCTCCCTTCACTTGTAATTGTATTCCTTCAAATTATTCTGTTCCTTTTTGTGGCATTCATCTTTAAGACAGTCAACAATGATTCAGATGCTGTACTAGGACCAGGATTTTTGTTTATACAGTATCATTCTCAGGCCATTATTCAATGCTCTCTATGGTGAATAACAATAAACTCACACAAATAAATTAAATGTGGTTTAGATGGTTGCTATTGCTGCCATTACTATCTCAAGTACTTGCACATGAGAATAGGTGCCTAGCTCTTACTCCTAGTTTATCTTCTACAACTCCTATATTTATTCCAGGGTTCCCAGTAAGACTCCTAAAAATTATCTGTCTCCAAAATTTTCTTTTACTCTTGTTCTCATTATATGATAAATTTGCAACATCTTTGGAGAGACACTACATTCATTTTTTATGTCTGTATAAACCTAACACAAAGGAACTGTGATCTTTGTTTGAAGCATGTAAACAACAAGGCAACAGAAAAAAAAATGTAAGTATAGCTAGAGGATTTTATGTTTTTGGCAGAAAAGAGGATGGAGAAAAATAATGTGCAAATGTGCTGTGCTGCAGTTGCTTCAAGTAATTAGATGATTCTGCAAACGGTGGCTTTGAATAAAAACAAACAGGAATTTTTCATACCATCCGTCTGATTCTTGTGACAAATTATCTTCTTGCAAATATTTTTGAGAATTTATTTGGGATGCTCTATGTTGACTAATATTTTTCATTCCATTTGTGTAAAAATATCAGTTAATATTTCATACTTTCTTCTGCTTCTTTACTTCTTTGAACTTATTTTTTTGATATTTGCCTATTCTCTCATGTCTTATCAAATAATTGCATTCAGAAATCAAACCTTGTGAACTTCAGCAGAAAACTATGTTCAACCCAAATATACTTTCTGTAAAAATACTCCTTTCTGAACAGGTTTTTTACAGGTAATTTTAACCACAAAACACCACCAATGATTGCAGTCTGCTACTGCCACTACAATGACGTGAAAAAATTCTAAGAGCCAGTACCAGATCAATTTAAGAAAAGCACTCAGGAGGGTGTAAAAGGTAGCCACCAGGGGTGACTAGCACTTTAAGTACTACAGTTGAGTAGGGAGCATTTAAATCTATTTTCTTTTGACCTATAAAGACTTCTAAGTGGAGAACAAAAAGCTTTTCAACAGGTACAATCTTTATACATTAATTTTCTGATGCACCAAGTCTTTCCAGGAGACATCAGGGCAAATGTTTCAAATTAATGGAGAGCATACTGTGGTGATTTGTATCATCTGACACACACTGAGGACAAGTAGCCATAGGATAACATTTCCTAGAACCTAGGCTAGTTAGGCGAAAATATTCAATTTAGCTCTTTCGAAATCTATCACAAAGATGCACAGCATAGATAAATAAATAGCCAGGCTAACAGACAAGCTAGCATAGAAACATCTGTACAGAAAACTGTTCCATTTAATAGTCATTTGTCAAGATAATTGTGTCAAATGTGATATAACCACAGATGAAGTCAATATTAAAAAGACTTGAATCTTTGTTATTAGAGTATTAGCAGGCCGTAGACATTTATTACTTTTATTTCTGAGGTGGAAGAGAACATTTCTGTTTTGTCCTGTCTTATTTTAATATTCCCCTTGAAAATAATGATAAAACTATCAAATACAGTGCTCAGAATTCTTTAAAAGAAAATTGCACTATTTAGGCTAACATAAAGCAGACAATGAAAAACCAAAGATTCCATCAAGTAACAGGCATATCCAAGTAGAGAAAACTCTCCAGGTATATTTATCAACCTCTGAAAGTAGATTTGGGAAACATCAGGGGTATGCCTGGAACAATCAGCTGGTAAAATCCCAGGAAGGATTGTTGGTAGGTACAGCAGCAGTGTTGTGCAACAAGATTTGGCAACTGCTCACATTGGCCTGTAAGGTTATATTTACAGGAAAACGAACATCTACTGAATGAACCAAGTTAATCTTCTAGAACTCAAGAACTAAGCCATCTTTATAATAAAGCTACATTCACCTTTGTAGATAAAAAGCTGATGTTGCAAGAAGAAGGAAGAAGCAGAAAAGTTAGTGACAAACAAAGGGCTGTCAACCCCAGTAAAATGACACTTACAGCATCTACCAATTGGATAAAGAAAAAGATTTTTTGCCTCGTCAGGTACCAATCAAGAGATGCATAAAAAAAAAAAATGGAGCAACCAATCAAACAATGAGTTTGACTGTGTAGACCAGGATAAGAAATAAATATAAACAATGTTTAGAGATGCAGTAAATGGCTTTTACTTGATTCACATTGAATCGTGCAAGGATCCTTTATCTTTTCTCCACAGTGGCCCTTGCCAGGGAGAATCTCTGTGAGTGATCAGATCCCTTGGCATCATTTACCAGGAGCCAAACTGAGCCCACCCCACTTCAACCTGAGTCTAAGCTCCATGGCTTGTCCCCTGTACTTCAGCATTTTACTGTCTCAGTGATTTGATTTGTTAGCAAGATGCAAATGTTTCAGTGTTTCATCTTAAAATGGGACCAGAAACAAAGAAATTGGTAAATCTTTTTAAATGTTTGCTTGCACTTAACCTGATTTTTTCAGTGTATAATTAAAATTTTACGGGTACAAGTTTCATAATAAACATTTCTCACAGCCTGTGCTGGGATGTAAATCACATCTAATAACTAGGTCTGAATTTTGTGGTTAAAAAAAAACCCTACATCCTTCCAAAATGGAATTACTCAAAAAGCTGATATCAGGTCATTACCAGCACATTTTTAAGCAAATCATTAACTTCTACAGTGCATGTACTGGTGCTCAAACTTTGTGATTGCTGTGTGCATTTATTAGACTGTAAGTTTCATTCCTCATAGCATAAAAATTATGGGGAGGTTTTTGTAAATTTGCAGGAGCTGTGTCTGTTTCTGTAATGGCTGAATGATTCTAAAAATTTGTTTTTTTCATTCTATTCCATATTTCCTTTTCATTTCAGCTAGTGATACTAGAAGTGGAGCAGTTGGGAGAGATGCAGAACAGTAAGGAAGATATTAATTTTTTTTTTTTTATTGGGCAAAATTAGGTTGGACAAAAAATATGTCCCATATTGACTTTTGCAAGTTTTTTTTTTTTGCAAAAATTGCAAAAATTGTCCCATATTGACTACTGGAAATTGTGCTAACGAGAGCTGCTGTGTTTGCTTGGCACTGTAATGCCTTTCCCAGGAGTCATCAAGGTGGCAGAATTAAATTGGACAGAGTACAGGAATACAACCTGTAGGAAACAACCCTGCCAGCAAAAAGGATGTAAAGGGTGTCTTGCATGTCTCTAGTCAAATGATTATGAATAAGAAGTACATCCTTTCTAGAGAAGCTCCTGGTGCATGCATTTAAAAGCATCACTGAACTTTTTCTGCAGATAAATCATGCTGACATATTTCTCATATTCTTCTGTTACCTTTATCCAGATGTATTACCAGATATAGGTGAGTAATGTATCTCTTAATAAATGTATCACTTAATAAAATATTTATTAAATGATAAATAATCATTCTGGCAAAAACCACAAAAGCTCTCACGAACGTTCATGATAAAATAATGCTGATCAGTGACAACTTTTTACTTCAAGAGACCTCTGCATTCTATAGCAGGACATTCAAAGCAGTACTTAGTCACAAAAAAAAAAAAAAAAAGAAGATGGAAGTGCTGCTGAGGTAATTTGCAAAAAGTTATTAAACTTTACACTGATTTCAGCAGAGTTTACCTTAACTTTCTGTCACTGAAATGTGACCTAATGAATATGCTTAACCTGTGTTCTTCATCACACACACACACATACAAAGCACTATTCTGCCTCCTTGGCTGGGCAAGACAGAAACCCCTAAGAATTACAGCAGGAAAGCAGCACAATTTTTTGTTGAGCCCTTTCTGGGTAGTTGGGTAGTGCAAGTCTGGCTGGTGAAGCCTTGCTGTCACTCAGAGCCCCGTGCCCTGCTGCAGCCAGATGTGTGACGAGCTTGTCACTCAACTTTGCACAAACAGCTCCCCAGTACCCTCCTCAAAAGGCTGTCTCTGAAACAAATGGAAACCCAAACTAGCTCTGGAACCAGACAAACCTGAAGAGCTCAGCTCGAGAGCACATACAGGGAAAAAAATGAATTGCCAGATAGTTTTTAATAATAGCAAAATTGAAAGTGCCTTGGGTACATCCAAGCACAGCTGCAATAGTTAACTTATTAATGTCTTTTCATTTGCAGCCACATCTAAACAATCTGCAAAAGAAACTTTAACAGCTTCTTTTGTCATAAATGATTCAGCTGAAAGACATGCAACCTTGTAAGCCAGGTGGTAAGATGTAAAAGAGGCTAAATCCTGCATAAGATATTTGGGGGTTTTTCTGGGGTTTTTTTTCAGGCTATACAGAGACGCCCCTATCATTTGTTGATGTAAATAACTCCTAAGGGCCTTGAAGGCATGTATATTAATATCAGGAAAGGTATTTGTTTCAGACTCACTTGCAGAACTTTTGTTGAGGAACTACCCATAGGAAGAAAAGTATCAGAAAAAATTGGTGAATATAAGTGAAATGAATATTTTAACTAGATAAGTTATTAAGCCCTTATGGAAAAGACACCTTCCTCTGTCCAACAAGAGCTTTGAAAATACAAAAATTGCATTACTAAAATTATAACCTTATCTTTCTTTCAGCATACAGGTCCAAAAAAGAGAAGTCAAGAGAAGATTGTCTCTCTCTTTCTCCCATTAATTTAGCCAAAATTACAATGAGACAAAGCAGGGTATAAATGAGGTAACAGCACCACTGCAGTTAAAATCATAGCCACTGACAAAAATAAAACAAGAATAATTTGTACCTGATTGTCATTTTAGTTATTATCAACCTTGCTGACTACTTAGATCCTATTTAAAAATATTTTATGTTTTGCAGGATATCCAAATAAGACTCTATTTTTCAGTGACAAGCAATGACTCTCTCAGGCCCTCCTTCTTCTCCTCTTGCTTAGTATCAATAGTATCTTCCAGATTCATCCTGCTACATCAGATGAGTCAAGACAAGCTACTGGCCAGTCCTTCCTCCTTGGTGGGTAAGTAACTCCAATGTCATGACTGAAGTGTCTGGGAATAAACTAGCCTGGATTTGTTGTGATGTTTTTATTCTTCTCTAAATGAACACAACGTTTATTGTCAAAGGGCTGAAAATGACAGTTAGGAAAAACCCAGTAAAAAAATCACTTGTAAAACAAGACAAGGTGACTTGCAAAAACAAGGCTGTATAAAATTCTAAGTTACAGGGAGAAGCAAGGGTGAACATGGCTACTTAACTTTGCCTTCCTATTCTTAATATAATGCAAAATAGAACAGAAATAAGGGTTTAATCATGGCTTGGTGATATTTTACTCACACTTTTAGAACATAGATTATAATATCTATAAGTAAATTAAATATCAGGTTGTTGCTTTATAATTGAACTAGAAAAAAAAGCAATGGTGTGGATTTTTTTTCCTTCTGCTTTTCCCCTGCATTTGGTAAGAAACCCATGTCCATTAATCTTACTGTACTGGGTTTACATGACCAGGTTTTATGTAGTGGGAGGATTACAGGGGTGGCTTCTGTGAGAAGGTGACAGAAACTTGCTCCCTGTCCAGCAGAGCCAATCGCAGCTGGGCCGGCACAGCCGTGCTGCTAGCCAAGGCTGGACCAATCAGAAATGCTGGTAACACCTCTGTGATAAGACATTTAAGAAGGAAAAGAAAATATTATTGCACAGATATAATTGTAGCATGGTTAGAGCAAAGTGAGAATATGTGAGAGGAGCAGCCCTGCAGGCACCAGGGTAAGTGGAGAAGGAGAGGAGGAGGTGCTCCCGGCACTGGAGCTGAGATTGCCCTGCAGCCCCTGGTGAGGGAGATGGGCCTCTGTAACCTGTGGAGGAGACCCACACCAGAGCTGGTGGATGCCCCAAAGAGGGCTGTGAACCCATGGGAAACCTGTGCAGGGACCTGCAGACCCCTGGGGAAAGGAACCCATGCTGGAGCAGGTTTCTTGCTAGTACTTGTGACCCTGTGGGGGACACAAGCTGGAGCAGCCTATCCTTTAAGAAGTGTACTCACTGCAAGAGTGGCTACTGCTGCAGCAGTTCATGGAGAACTGCCACCTGTGGGATGGACTCACACTTGAGAAGTTCATGGAGGACTCCATGGAGACCCCATGCTGGAGCAGGGGAAGGACTTCTCTCCCTGAGGAGCAGCAGAAACAAAGGGTGATGAACTGACCATGACCCCCATTCTCTGTCTCCCTGTGCCACTGGAGGAGGAAGTAAATCTGGGGAGGAGAGATGGGTGTGGGGAAGGTGTTTTTCAGAATTATTTTACTTTTCATTATCCTGCTTTGATTTTGTTAAATTCATTTAATATCTCCAATTTGAGTCTCTTTTGCCTGCGATGGTATTTGGAGAGGGATCTCTCTGAGACCTTAACTCATGAACCGTGGTCATATTTTCTCTCCCCTGTCCAGATGAGGGGTGATAGAGTGGCTTTGGTGGGTGTCTGGTATCCAGCCAGGACCAGCTCACTAAATTTGCTTATGCTGAGGGATGGCTATCCATATTTTGGTCTCTGGGACATGTTACCAGAGTGCACTAGAGTCTGTCCACGTGCTTGGAAGCAGCATGGTCTGGGTGCTCTGTGGCTGCATCCAGCCTGCATTGCAAAGATCTACAAAGTCCCAGGGGGATTGTGAAGCACATGGGGACCTTTCCCTGTTCACAAACTTTTTCCTCCAGAGAGGACCAAACCACTGCAGAAACAGTTCTTCCCCAGGTTCCTTCTGCAAACACTCATTCAGAAAAAGATGTGCAAGGGAGAATTAGAAAACCCTAGAAGTTTCATAGATCAGAAAGAATCAGAGCAGCCGTTCATGTAGGTCATTTTCTTCCTACAATTTCTTTTATATTTTCAAGTCTTTGAATCTTAAAGCAAATACACACATGACATTAAAAATAAGTTTTCTTTGGCTAAATTTTTACTAAGATCTTAAGATACATGGTAATAAAATGCATGGTTTGTTTTCCAATGGCATATGCAGGATAAGAATACATTTTGTAATACATCACAGGCATCTTAAATCAACGTGACACATTTAAGTTAATTCAGTTCCTCTATCAGCACAATATCACTAGCTCTAGGTTGCTCTTATTAGCCATTTCCCTATTCCTGCTTTTGATTCCTAGGGAAAAATTAACAAACCAGTTTGTTTAAACTCTTCTTGAAATATTAGCTCTCCTGTTAACCCAAGTGACTCCGAAAATTCATTGGGAAAATAGAAAACATAGCATACATCTGGATGGCTATACACTATTGTAACACACACATATTAGCTACTCCTTCTGTATTGCTTGAGGGACCAAGAATACATTTATCTTTTATGGAAAATTCTACCTAGCATTAGAAGTAGCAAAAAATAAATACACTGAACATCACGTAATTCCCAAGGCAAACATTAATCAGTTATGAGAAATATTATGATACAGGTATTTCAGCTCTCTTTTCCTTGTGGGACTCATGAGGTACATAATCTAAGCCATTGGATTGATTGTAGAAAGCATTTAAACCTATGATGTCAAGATATTTATGATTTGTGCAGCCAGATATTAATTTGTCAATACTTTTAACTCATGTGATTAGCTTTTTGCTATCTACACAGAGGTTGAAATGATGGTACCTTTCAAAGCTGAAACTATTTCAGTGAGTAATGTGGAAATGGTACTCTACTGACTAAGAGTTGCACCAGGACTCTAATTTATCCACAGCTAGACAGCACTATTTTCTTAGTGCATGCAGACATTTCAAACAGTTTTCTACAGAGAACATTCCAAAGAGAACATCTATTGACCCTATAAGCATCCAAATATAAGTAGCTTTTGTCCTAATTACATACTGAAAGTTTCAGTCAGGAAATTCCACTAATGCCTACTAAAGCTTTCTTCCCCGATAACATTTTTACAGGTTTTGACTTAGATTTCTTTTCCCATATACATAAGTGATCTTTCCCAGGGGAAATGTTTTGTCTACATTAAAAAAAAAAAAAATTTAAAAAAGTTTAGTCTGAAATATCAAAGCATATGCTATCATGTCACTTTTCTCAGTTATTCTGGAAACTTTATACCCATAAAGATTAATTCATACTAAAAATTTTCCAATGTACCACAAGATGTAGTAATCTAAATAGCAGGAATGTTTCAAATAGCATTCAATGAAAAGCAGCTGTCCTTAAATGAGCTATATGTAAATATAGCAAATTAATTTAATATTTTGATTCATGATGGTGTAAAATACTGTAGGCATAATAAAAGTTAGGCACAACCAAGAAATACAGAGGGGAAATTTTCATTTTCAAAAAAGCAGCCTTTCTTCTACATGATATCCTCATATAATGAAAAGTTCTGAAACATTAAATGTTTAATTTGGTTTTGCTCCAAATCAGAAAAAAAAAACATTAAAATGTTTTGTAATGCAAAACAGACATCTCTAGCTTTTATCCACTCCACTCATTAACTTTTGTCAAATCAGTGCTATTCATTATGGGTGAGTTTCTTTGTGAAACAGAAAATAAAACTAAAAAGTCCATAACTCTAATCCTCAAGTTGTTCAATTGCTCAATTTTGTGAAGACCCAGTATGGGTTTTTTTCTTCTGGTTTTGTTCCGATCTTAGTTTTAGACATCTGGCTGTTTTCTGTTTCTCAGTGGGCATTTTCTTTAATGTATGGGATTTACAACACAGAAAAGAGACTTCACCAAGTATCCAAGCACCAACATTAGGTGTGATTAACTCCCATTCAAACACAGAATCTTAACTCATAGCTAATTTTGGGGGGAAAAAAATGTTTTTTGTTCCTGGCAACCATTCCTTATTTCCACTCTCTTTCCCTGCACTTTCTGGACAACCATTTTAATACCTGAAAGAGGAGGTCATTTTGATAATCATCCACTTCAAGAGCTGACTCACTTGAAGTGACCTGCCTGGGTAAATCTTTCTTTCTAAAACAATTTTCACCTTTCCTTTTCCCAATTTTGATCCAACTTGCATGAGATTTTGTCCCACATGCAGCATGACAGGAAAATTCTATTTGAAATCTGTAAAATGAACAAGAAGTGGAGCCAGAACAGCTCTGTATTAACAGAATATCAGTACTGCTGAACAGGACACCTTAAGCAATAAAAGGTGAAAACCAGAGTTTGATTATGGACAACTTAAAATGAACCTTATTCTACTTATTCAACTAGAAAATCATAAGATTAACCCAAACTAAATTTAGTTCACGAAGATGCTTAGTTTTGTAACCCCTTAATTTTAACCTTTCATATTGATTTTATAAACCCCAAGATATTTAAATGACATTCACACATTTCCATCTTTGTTTACATGGAAGTCATATGCACGAGTGTACAGCTGAAATGCATAATAACATAGATTTTTAACCTTTTTCTCCTTCAGGAACTGCAAAGAGTGGTGTATTAAAGCTATAATTAAGACATGTAGCTTTCAAAGGAAGCCTGTACACTCAGAGTTGGTATGTGTTTTGCTTTACAAGCTTACACAAAGCAAATTTAACAGCAAAGATTCTAATTTTAGGTGTTGAAACCATCCAAGTCACCAAACTTTGTCACTAAACTGTGACCCACACTGGGTCAGTGAGGCAGCAAGAAAAAGCTGTGGCGTTGAAACGCCTTTTTGTGGAGTAACATTTGAAATCTGAGTTTCCCACTTGTCCCACCCACAGACCTCTAGTTTTCTGATTATGGATCCAATTTGCAGTATCCCTTTCTATTGGGCTGCTAGGGGTATTTAAATCCTAATGAAAATGTATTTATGAAAATATTGAATGAACTATTAAAAACACCAAATCCTGGGCAATCACTGCCCAAGAGTTCAGTACTGCTACTTCAGGCAATATTATTACCTTAAAATAAAGTCTCTTGTTTCCTAATATACCTGAATTCCTAGACATGAGACCTGGTGATCAGCTGTGTTAAACACACACAGGCCAAATGAACTCACTTAGCAGGAGTACTCAGACTAGATTGTAAAGCAGATTTATCTGTGCTATGCTTTAATATTCCTTTTCATTCAGCTGCCAGCTTCACAAGGATTTTTTTCTTCTAGTCCTTGATGCAAACCAAAAATAGGGATTCACCTTTTCCCCACTGGAAACAAATTTAAACAATAACAATCCATCCTTGGATTTTTCTACGAGCCAGTCTGCATCTATTTAAGACTTCCTGAACTCTAAACAAACAAACAAGGACTAATATTCTATCCAGAATTTTTGTGCTGTAATACTTTACTAGGAACCATATTGCATCTCACTGTCTAATATTAATTAAGTTAGATAATTTTTAAATTACATGCTGACTGGACACCAAATGCCCAAGTGCAACACCAAGTGCCCAATTTTTTAATTGATACCTATTTAATTTTATCTCAATGGTTCCTGTTCCATTATTACCTGAATAACATCTTTTTATATCTTGGCTTTTTTTCACCTACCCTTTCCCTTTTTCTTTCCCCAAATTTGGTCTTTTCATAATTTTTCTTCTACTGCATATACTTCATTGTTCTGGTTTGAAAGCAAAACCAGTGAGAGACTCCAAGTCAGAAATACAATTTATTGGGAAAAGGGGAAAAAAAAGACAAAAATACATGCAATGATACAAAAGGAAGACCACTGACAAAGTCAGAATACAGCCTGACACCCACTTGGCCAGCGTGCTGGTAGCAGTCCAAATTGGAGTGGCTGCAGTCCTCCTGGAGTGGCAGATGTGGTTGCTGTGTCTTCTCAGAAACCTGTGGAAAGGCTGCCACTCTGTCTAGAAATTCCTGGATTTATCCAGGTGGGAATGCCTAGCTCCTCCTCCTGGGCGGAGCATCTCACAATGGACTGATGTTATTCTGAGTCATGAGGTGTGTCCTTAATCACCTGTTAAACAGAACTGGCTCCTGGAGAGTGTTATCTCTGAGTCATGTAGCAAGACATTGATGGGCCTATTAACAGGAGATAAGGAAAACTGTCCAGATGCATCTGCTACTCGGATGGTAATAGGAAACATCTTGGTGCTCAGTCTTGGACATTCATTCATCTGGATTGAAACTGCCTTTTTAAACTCTCATAGACTTCACATTGATTTTATCCGTGCTGCTCCAGAAAAGCAAACCTCTGGCATTGACAGGATGTTAATATACCACAAACAAAAGCAATTATATATAAGAAAAATCTACAGCTACTAAAGTTCAGTTCTTAATGCAATATTTCTGTCTGCACTTCAACTCTTGTCAGTGGTAAGACCAAAGTAACAGCAGTGTATAAATAAAGGAAGCAATCTTTGAAAAAACAGTAGTGGAAAAGTAGAATTGCACTAGCAACAGGCCTGGAGTTAGTAATGGCTGCTCTTATGTTTTTATTATAATTGTGAGACTTATGGGTTTGGGTTTTTTTAACATAAATTCCTTAGTACTCCCTGAAGGAAATTAGAGAAACAGTAATAATACCTGAGTAGTAATATGACTGTAATTCAAAAATTAAGATCCAATTTCCAGTATTTTCCTCTTTACCACAATTTCTTATTAAAAAAAAACCCAAAGAAACAAACAAACAAAAAAACCCAATAAGAACAAAAAAACCCAAACTCAGAACTTCAAGCAAGGAAAAGCCTTCAGCATTGTATTCTAAAGCTTTATCTGTCTAATTTGATCACTTCTTGTCAATTTTTCTTACTTTCATAAAGAGCTGATCACCAAAAAAACCTACCAAAAATGCAAGAAAAAAAGAAAACAAAGGTAAAACCAATTAAAATCAAAGCACACCAATAAGCTGCAGTTCAAACCACACAAAGATGTTTACTGTGAAGGTGATGAGGCATTGGAAGAAGTTGCCCAGAGAAGTTCTGGATGCCCCATCCCTAAAAGTGTTTAAATGTTGGATAGAGCTCAGAGCCTGGTCTAGTGAAAGCTGTCCTTGCCCATGGCAGGGAGCTTGGAACAAGATGATCTTTAAGGTCCCTTCCACTCAGGCCATGCTATGATCATGCAGACTGACAAAACACTGGAAACCTGAGCTGCCAAAGAAAAGTCTCAGCCAAGAAAAATTTCAAATTGGTGCTATTAAATAGAAAATAAAAGAACCTGAAACAAATTCCCAATCTAGGCTGAATACTTAAGTCCCATAAATACTATACCTATGTTAAATTTCACAATGATTACCATTGGTTGGCCAGTAAACCAAAGAGAAACAAAATATTGTACAACAAAATAATTAAAAAGAGTTACTATGTTTCCTCATATGAAGATTCTGTGTCTTCTGTTATAAACATCCCTACACAACATATATGAAAGGTCCATTTAACTCATAAGGACTAGACAGACTGTAAACAAATATCGAACTTGGCCAAGTGATTGTAATAATTTTGTGAAGCAGAAATGAGTTTGAAGCAACTTCCTGAAAGCCATATTATATATGTCAGTTATCAAAATTAATAAAAATTCTGTAAATATTGGAAAGGTAGATGAACTGTAATGTAAGAGTGATAAACTCACCCTGTGCCTAGGTATAGAATGAACCTGATATTACCTTTTACTCTTTATGCTGTTAAATATATCAAGTCAGGGAATTCACATTGCTCATTGGAAGTCTAACTATATTTTCTTTAAACCAAACTATACACACTCAATAAAAAAAAGTACTGCGAGGTGTACTATCAAACCAAGGTGTGACCCTGTATTAGACATAAAGAAGAGGAAAAGTGAAACGTACCTGTAAATAGCAATCATGCTTTGCTTGGTGCCACTAAAATGAATCCCAAAGTTTTTTATGGTTTAATTGCTACATGAAAGAAAATCTTTCTACTCAATTGACCACTGTACACCTCAAATTTATGTTTCGACAGAGAGATTATAAAATACAGGTAAAATAAGATGTTCAGCAACCACAGGTGTTTATCAAATTTTTTGTATTTAAGCTACTTTCTAAGGCAGAGCACTGTGAATATACCTAATATTCTGCAGCCAGCCATAAAGAAATCAATGTCTCTCACATACCTCTTATCTTCTGATGATCTCGTTCATCAGTTTCCTTTAGAGGTACTTTTGAACCCACAATTTGCTAGCTGGTTTGAAATTTTCTGTAATGAGTTCTCTATCCCTAGTTCAAAGTAAATCCAGCACTCAGGATTTGGGAGAGAATGATTTGACTACTGTGTGTACAAGGTAATTATTTCCTTTCTAAAAGTTTAACCTTGCACTTCCAACTTAACATTGTTTAGATTAAATCATCAGTTTTAAATATATGGATATCACAACCAGCCAAAACATGCAGAATATAGCTTTAGCACGGAAAATCTTACTGTACTTCATTAGTGTTCTAGATGTCTGGATCTGCTGTGTGACAAACGAAGGTATTTGTCATTACACACGGGGTTCAGGACCTTTATCAGGAGCAACTGAAAAGTGATGCAGAAGTATTGCAGTGTTCTGATGTTAGAACCCTGCTTACTGAGAATTTTAGACTTTCTGTGCTGATAGGCACTGACCCCCAAGAGAACACTGCATTTGACCTGAGGCCATGGAGAAGGCTTCCAAAACTGAATGAAAGAACTGGGATTATGGGTGTGGAGTTTGAATAGAAGTGTGCAATATCACATGGTGGAAAACTTAGAGTTTTAGAATATAGTAATATATATAAAGCAAGATGGAGATTTCAGGGCAGAGGCCAGTCCTTCTTCTTCACCTTCTTCTTTATGGCTTTCGCTGGTTTTGTGTAACTGGATAAAAAAGTCCACATTGTGGGCCACCGGTGGTTGGTTATTGGGTTAAAAATAAAAATAATTTAGATATCGTTTCTTAATTATATATTATTTCTCTCTACAAGGTTTTCTAAGTTTATCATTAAAAGGCCTTGTAGAGAGAAATACGGCTCCATTTTTAGTTTGTTAGAGTGAAGTGCTGTAGAACTCACAGTTTGTGAAAGTGTAATATAGGTAAGAACTAATAAACATCTGAGCCCGAACAGGAAATACTGCCTTGCGCATTTAATCCCAACCTTAGCAAAAAAGAAGCAAGAATCTACATTCTGCCACTGGAGAGTATTAATACAATGGGGCATCTGGCTATTGCATAATCCTCTGTGTTGGCCATTCAGAGGGGAATAATGCAAAATAAGTAAAATCTTAGCATTTGTGTCATCTGCGAGGTTCTCTCACATCAGCTAACACACTGTAAGATAATGCAATCAAAGACATGTAAAACTGCCTTTTCTCAGCACCACCCTGGTGCAGTGGGAACATTTTGAGCACTACAGCACATTCAGGTTCAAAAGTGGGGTAAAAATAGTAGTAGGGTAGGTATAAGCAGGTATGCCTGCTTATTCCTGAGGCACAGGAGGCATGCATTTCTTCTGTGATAAAATACCAATGAGCCATTTTATTCTGCATGTAGAGTCAGATAAAACATCATAACTGCTTTTCAGGAGGTAGTCACTGAAACCTAAAGTAGAATTCATTTCAGATAAGCTCACGCTGCTTTTGTGTTCCCTCTTCTTAATCATTAGAGCGATTTTCCCTAATTTAAATGGGACATCACAGGAAAATGTTAAGAGTCTTGAATGCTTGTGTACCTGCATGTCACTGTACATGAAAGGGAACTTAAGGGAGGAAAAAGTCCTCATTAATAACCCAACATAGAGGTAAATTGAAAGAATCATGCCAAGATCTGGCTTCACAGCAGTAATACAATGCATCTCATCATTTAATGAGAACAAAATGAGAGAATATTAAACCTTTACCCAAGTAACGTTTTGAAGTTTAGGAAAACTTTGGAGACATGTCTGAGGCAAGAAGCATATCAACCACAAGTGGTAGATCTTCATATTAGTCCCAATTTTCATTCTTAAAATCATAAGCTAATTCTTCCTACTATTGCTTTCTGCTTGTGAAATATTGTTTTATGCAGAGTAACTTGGGTTCTTTTCAATACAAGTGTGACAGCTATGATAGTTAGTGAAAAGGAATATGGACAGCTCAAAGCAATGCTTTCCAAAGATTGCAAAACATTTGCAACCTGGTCCAGCATCCTTTCAGACACCACCAGAGAGGCAGGGAGGATGGCTGACCAGCAGCACCATTTTATGGGAATATTTGAATATGTGGCCTGCTGTTGTCATAGAGTACGTCACACATCACCCTCAGGTAAATTTGGAATATGCAAAACAACAGGTCCAAGCTCACTAATCACTTTCAGTAACACTGTCTCCAAGTTTATGAAATTGCCCCCTTGTGATGACTTTTAATTGGTATTAATTTGACCATGATCTGGCATCCATTACTAAAGAATGCTGCAGATAGAAAACAAGTGAGCATATAACTGAAAATTTGCAGAATTGTTTTCATAATATTAACACTGCCTCAAAATATAACACTTAACCTAGATAATTAATCAACTCAGAAAAAAATAATTTTGCTTAATTGAAATGGCAAATTCTATTCTAGTATTAAACAACTACTGCTCAACTCTCAAGAAAGCGGAAGGACACAAGACATGAAAAAACAACTTGCTTTCCAACATTGCCACAGTCTGAAATTCTTACTTGCTCCGTTAGAAATGGGGAAAAGACCCTTCATGATTTTAAATGGAACTGTAAGAGTCCGTCAGGTTTCTACTGTGGCAGAAATTATGACACTGAACCTGCAAGATGTACACATTGCTTAGCTAAAGTATAAAGTTAAGCAGAGTAGATAAATCCCTGCTGACTCAAATGCCAGCAAACTGTATTCCTTGGCATTCCCAATGTTCCACAGGGACTACAGAATTAGCTCTTCTCATCAGCAACTGCTGTCAGCTGTTGTAAGCAATACAGAGAGCATGCAGTAATGAAAGAAAGAAGAGAATTCCGTTTTCCTTTAGGTTGTTGCATTGATAAAATTTTCTGTTTAAGTACTGGACTGTAACAAAGTCAAAGAAAGAAGCCATTCTGAACACAGAGCAAGTTTGCATGGCTTGTAGCCAAACTGCCGCCTAATTTTACAGGAGAGTTAACTGTTATCTACATTGCAGAGACTGTGCTATGGTAGTCTTATGTCACCCAGAACCCAAGCCCCCCTTGGTGCTTCCAGCCAGCACTTCCAGCTCGAGCATTGCTCCACATGATGAACACAATGTAAATGCTCAGTTATCTACCCCTAGTTCCATAAAATACTTAAGCAAGAGCTTAGACCTTCACAGAAATATCGTATCTCATAAGCTAAGCATTTACTTATGCCCAGAGTTGGACCTTCAGATGAACCTTGAAAGATAAGTAATTTCAATGTTCTCACACAGCGCAGCTGGGTTGACAGTCTCAGCAGTCCCAAATCATCTTTTTTCTCTTCTTACTTGGTACAGCCCTGAATAGAACTTCATTTAATCACAGAAGGAGGAACTGGCACAATTTAAAGATTTCCTGATACAATTTAATTGCAGGTTGGTTTTGTTTTTCTGTTGTTTTGGGATTTTTGGAGGGTTATTTTTTTCTTATACATATTAGTTAAACTTAGGCAAATCAAAGTATAAACCACAATTTTTTTTTTTTAAATACTACTCAAAACCTGACAATACATTTTGTTACAAAAGTAAGGGATTACTGGTGAATTACTGGGGTTTTTAATTACTCTGGGCTCAGTTTTTTCCTGTGAAGTTAATTTTGCTACTATCAGGTTTACTGTTACCTTCAGGAACAGCAGAACATGCTCCTTTATGTATAAATGATACCAATGAGGTTTGCCATCACAGGATCACACACAAAAATACTTGTAGAACACATTAAATAATGCAGTAGTAACACTATCATATATTGATTTGGGCTAAATTTTTTTATTGGGGGGGGGAAACTATCTTAAAAGATGCAATTAAACTAGAAAAACAGTGTGATCTACATTCTAAAATTATATACTTTGCCATTCAATTTTCTAAATGTAAGCCCAAATGCTTTGTCTTCGGGCTTAATTTTAGCTCTATTCTACTGCAGGTAAGTCTTCTGCAAATTCTAGCCTGAGGGTATACTTTTTTTCCTTTGTGTTTAATGCTGTTTGAAGCTGCCTGAGTGGAACTTGTGAAATTCCCAGCATCACAAGAGAGGCTTGTGTTTTCCATTTAACCCCTGAGTTCTAACTTCTGTTCACAAATTGTCTGAGCAATATGCTACATGCAGCACTTTCCACATGCTGATACAGATGCTGGGCTCCATTCACATGAAAGCAGACCATGTTTATTTAAATATTGACTCCACTTAAACATCAATATCTTTGCTATAAAAGCTGCATCTGAATGTTGTGGAAAGTGAGGAGGATCTAGATAAAACTCACAGTACTTTTTTTTTTTCAGTAAGAACATAAGTTCAATGTGAGTAAGAAAACAGAACAACTAAGAATGCACCAACAACCATAGGAAGGAAAGATTTAAATTACATGGGTAGTTATGAGGCAAAGACTGCAGTGGTTTGTTTTTATAGACAAAGTGAAAGCCTTATATAAACAGAAGAGGAACTAACTGTACTAGCTTTAAGGCTTTATTCAGAGAACTTACACCTGAAGTTAATATATTTTTAGAATAGATAAAACAAATGTAATTTAGAGTGCTCAGTGTGCTAAATCTACTTGGCATGCTCTACAGCTTCCTCTTTGCTGCTGTAAGATTCGCTGCCTATAGCTTTTGGCAGTCCCAACAGAGCCAGCTCTTTCCACTAACAAAATACAAAATGCAAAATTAATAAAAGGACCCTTTGAAACTGACAAAAGTGCCTCAGGCAAACTATCTGCCCAGCAGCTGGTTAAAATTTAATCAGTTATTTTTTTCCAGTCCTGTATATCTTTTGTATGGAGCTCCCCAGACCGAGTGTGGTCAAAGTTTGTTAAAAAGGAAGAATAGATAAGTCTCTTTCTTTCAATAAATTAGCAGCAAAGCTAGTTAATTTCTGGTTTTTTATTGGCTAATTGTTTTAGTTTCCCCAAAAGCATCTAAAAGATCTATTGGCAGATTTTTATCTAAATATAAGAAAATTAACCCAGAAAGCCTGATTTGGATTGTGGTGAAACTGTGATTATTTTTTTTTTTCCATCTACTATTGCTTTAAATTTTTAAATAATTTTTGTGGAGGTGGGTTTTAGCAGTCATGCTGATTTTAAGCATTAACACTATCTGTTACAGATGAGGAATATAGATTCACTGAGTAGTCAGATGCAAAATATAGGGTTGCTCTTCAGTTCCTTTAGTTTTCATACTTAAATACTGTTTCCAAGCATTCAGGTGAAAAAGAGGCATTTTCATGAACCACACATTACTTTAAGAGTGGACTTGCATATGTAGATCAGGTTCCTTTCTAGTGTCAGTTTCATCTTTGAAATTTTAGGTTAAACCTTCAAAAGTAACTACATGCAAAAAATGTTTCTCATAGTTTAGGTAAACTTTAATTCCTGGCATGTATTTCCATGCACTAGACTGAACATATAAAAATTTACCTCTGATTGAATATAACTTTCAGCTGCAAAAATTGTAGCAGGTGGCATTTTTTCAGAACTCCCAATAAGCTCACACACTCTATTAGCATATGCTTTATCATAACACCCAGGAACTGTAGGCTTAGAAAATGACTCCATAGCATTTCATTTATTATGGTCACACCATCAGAGTGTGGAAGTTTCCCCAGTATGACTGAAGTAGAAAGACAGAAAAGCTGTTCTAGGAAGCAAATAAGTGAGCATGAGAAGCATGAGGATATTTGTTACATGTATTTACTTATTAGCAAAAGGTTGAGTTCTAAAAATTAACTTTGGGTATGAGAGATGGGTTGGGTTTTTTTAAAAAATTCAGTACCATCAAGACATATAATCAACTAGATGTAAGGCAAAATCTGCACCTTTTTAATTTAATACATCTTTGCCTGAATTACAATTACAAGTCTACCCAAAACATGGATTTAATGGCACTTTTACTTTGGTATACTACCTGATGGCGAAGCATGCATGAACTTTTATTAATAGTTCATAGTATCGTGGTGGTGTCAAGTCATATTTACAGAGCTGGGTAAGGAAGTTTATTGTGATTTATAATGCCAGTGGAAAATTGATTCCATGAAATCTAATGTCCAACAATCTCTCCATATCTGTGGGGTGACAGTCCTCTGCATCCCTGCTGGCCTCCCTTGATTCACAGGTGCCCACATCTGGGTGCAAAGTACAATCCAACGATTTTCTTCTGCCACGATCAGTCACTTCTGTCTAATAGGTTGAATGCGTTTGCATTCTGCAATGCCTTATTTTTTCCCAGATTTTCATTTGGAGAAATGAAAAATGTATAAGAACACTCAAGTCTTTCCAAATAGCTGAACAACTTGGTGTTCAGTAAATTAATGGTGCAGACAGCTCCCTTATTAAAGTCCCCTCACTAGTATATGTCTATCCTACTGTTCTTGCAGTGGTAACTAACGAGTTGCTGCAGTAACATTGTGCTATGTAAGACACTGCCTCAGGCTCTACAAGGAGCCCTGAAGGCCCAAGGCAGGCCCCAGCCTCACCCACACATAAACAGATTCAGCTGCAGGTGGAAATGCTTTCAAGCATTACCTTGAGCAGATCATATGTCTTTCCCTAAATAACCAAGATAATATGGCCAATAAAACCTCCAAGCAGAGCCTGCTTACAGGCAAGGATTTTGACAAATTATTTTCTTCATAATCTTAATGTCTATTCTTTACTGATATGGCTCTCTACTTACTTTTAATAAAACCAAATGTCATTAATTGCAAATTGCAAAGTTGTCTCTTCATTCTTTAAATCTAACAATGTAAAAATAAGGATATGTATACTAAAGCATTTTAAGTAGAGTTATATAAATCTATGTTTAACTCACAGAAACAAACTAAAACTGCAAACTATACATTTTGCTTGAATATTCAGTGGGAGAAATAAATTCCTTTTATCACAACAATTCAGTTATATTTATCCATCCTGGTCTGGTACGCTTGGTGGTTTTTTTTTTTTTTTTTTTTTTTTTTTTTTTTATACTCTGACATTACTCACTCTTCCATTACTATCCTATTATTAATAAAACAAAATGGTGTTATATTACCAGCCAGCATCCACCTTCTTAATGTTTAACTTCTAATGCTCATGAAGGCTTGACAATATCTAATTGAGGAAACTCTGTGCCTCCTGTGCTGCTACAAATGGATGACCAGAATTCTGTGCCCTGTTTGTGCTCTGCTCAGGAATCTGTGCTGGCAGCTCTGGTCTGAACCTCTGCTCCATCTCTGCCTAGGTTCAGTCACAGCCCTGCTATTTTATGTGTCCTACAGACTGAGGGGCTGCTCACAGCAAATTTTCCTCGTTGCTTCTGTAGCTCAGCCAGGCATATTATGGAACAATCACAACCAAAAAGTGCATAAGAAAGAAATGACTTCTTTGAGGTAAACATGAGATGAGCAGGCATTTATACACAGGGTTACTTTAGGATAAATTCCATCCTTTGGCATCTCATTAAATCCACAGCCTAAATGTTGTCTCATACAGAAAGAGCAGCTGGATAAGCTATTCTTACAAGATAGCAAAAGTGACATCCTTCTTGTAGATCAGCATTTGGAAAATTTGTCTGACATGCAAAGTATCCTGGTTCAAATGCCTCTGCAGGTTCTGAGGACACTGATCTGGATGGCCATTAGGAGATGAAAGAAATAAGTTTGTTTACCTCTCTATATAATTATGTGAAGTATAACAGGTTATAAAGCAGTGAATGGGAGAATTCCCAACTAGAAAAACCTTTTTCAGATTGACTGCTAGCATGAGATCTTGTACAGGGAGTGCTCTTGAGATAAAAGGGAAGAAACATCATGTTCTTCTCACATGTGCACTGTGCAAGCCCAAGGTCTGTACAAGTCTTGAATAAATCCTTACCTTAATTGGACCCCTCAGGAAAGACAGGTAGAGGATCCCTTTACTGTGAATTGTAATAGGATCTGTGAAAAGATCTATAAGAGATGTTGGCAGTCTTTATGTGTTCTTGATGGCCCACAGAGACCCAGCTAAGTATTGCAATTCAGCATTCTGTACTTCTGCCAAAGAATGGCTCACCTGCCAAATTGTCTTTCCTGCTGCACTCAGTCCGGATGGATTCCTTTTTTTATATATATTACTAATACTTAGGACATGCCCAAAGGTTTTGTAACTTTGCTTGAAAAAAGCCATTTACAAGCCTGGCTATCTGTTCAGACATCTCAAGAGTTAGAAAAGCTTTTGCATCACCCAAAACCAAACATGGCAGGGAGAGGAACTACCTTTATTGTGTTTCCAAGGACCTACACTCCAATTTCAACACTTCTGTAAAGTGCATCTGACACGTGATCTCTTCTGTACTTACTACAGAAAATGCATTCCTTGGCTCTTTTAGGATATGAACCGGGCTGCTGAAATGAGCTGCAGTGGAATGATCACAGTTTCATCTCTGTGAGTAACATGAACTTGAACTTGTATGAGTAGATCTAACAAATAAGATATTGAAGAAGATATCAGATATTCTGCTCAGAAGTAGCAAAATACATTCACCCTCCAAAAAGTAAATTCCCTTCTCTTTCTTTAACATTGGAAGGACTGGAAAGGGACTTTGAGCATCATATGAGAATCTAAACACTTCTGTTTATTATCAAAGAATTGACACTCAGTCTTACAAAAGCTGTGGGAAACCTTCCAAAGTAACCAAGACTGGATAATTATTTGGCACACATTGATATACCTCTTTAAACTAATAAAAAGTATCTATATGAAAATCAAAGTAGATAATAATAGACATATAGACAAACAGCAGTAAGTACTTATATACCAACCGTAGCATAACTCAGCCACATATCAAAATAGTAAAAAAAGTCCAATTTTACCCACTATCCATTTTATTCCTTATCCAAGGACAACAGGCCTGGGAGGTTAAAGATATAATATTAATCTATAAGCTGAATAGACTGAGAAAAAAATTATTAAAATATTTAAAATTATAGCAATAGCCTTGATGACTGAATTATTCTGCAATATACAAGGAAGGTTTAAAACCTGGTGGCAAACTTTCTCTCAGGTCACTAGGTTTAACGGTAAGATATTTAAGATAAAGAGTGTTCAATCACCAAGTACAATTAATCTGATCTGCCATTCATTTCAGGAAGGTGGAGATTTGAGAGACACACATGAAATACACAAAATGAGTGTCTGATTAGGAAGAGAAATGTGTAATAAATACTTTCAGAAGAATATAATCAAAGACACAATATAGGCATAATATTCTAAAAGTTCTATTTGCTGGAGGATCAATTACAAGTTAGATAAAAACTGAAAGCTTAATTCTGATCTTTTCAGGTCTCTGGAGAGTGAAAGGAGCACAGGCTCAGACTCAGTCTACTATCCTGAATTCAGTAATCCCCACTTGTTACATATCAGTGACGGAATAACCTGAACTCAGAGGCGTGATTTTCATATGCACTTTTACAGGAATAGCTAGCAAAAAGGCAGCAATCCTCACATCCTTGGAATCTGTTAATCTTTATGAAAATTCATTTCTCGTTTACAGAGCATCAGGTTCTATCACCATTAACACAGAATTGAAACTAATTTTTCAGTAGTGCTAATAAAAGTAGTATGGAGGTGCATAAGGAGCAGCAGTCACTCTGGATTTAAGCGACAACATCTGAAATTAAAGGGAGACAGAATTTTAGGCTCTCACTAAACATCACCATTAATTAAGGCGATTCTGTAAAGATATGTCTAAACTCAGTTCATAATGTAAAGACTTTGCAAGTCCTATTGAGTCCTGTGAGCAAACCCACTACATAGAACAGTACACATTCCAAACTTAGGGAATCATACACCCTGTTTGCTATCTCACTTGGGTTTCATATTGTGCGTATAAATAGCTGAGACACATATATTAATACATCAGCTAAAATTAGCAATACAGTAATTTAAATGCAGGGAGCATTTAAATAAAAATCAAAGAATATAAAATAGCCTTTATCTTTATACTGTAGCAGCTTTATCCAGGCTTGTCTCAGTAAGCATCATGACATTGCCTAACAGTTGTATAGAGAACATACAGCAAACTACTGGTTCTTTAGTTTGCCAGAAACCACAGACATTTAGTTTTATTAGCATATCTGAGTTTTATACTAACTTTGTACCCATAGTGTGAAGAAGACAGGTATTTAAGTAACCATCTAAAAGTATAACTATGAAAAATTTGCATATCTTTCACAGTTCTGTCTTTTGTAAAAGGGTGCAGCAACAGTGATCGCATGAATTTCTATCCCTTGCTCTGCTTTCTGAGATTAGGCTTTAAATTATCAAATTGAAAGTGGACATGTGGGTCTTTCATACATTCAGAGGGGAAAAAAAAAAGAGGATCAGGGCAATTTGGTTCTATGTATAGCTTACATCCAACCAACACATCTGAAAGAGCTTCATTCACAAAGTTTCCACACCTATAAAATTTACATGGAGAAATACTTTCTCCCCATTTCCCCCCCCAACCCAAATTCCACCAATTTTCCACTTCTGAACACATTTCCTGCTCCCTAAATGAATTTGGTCTATTATCACACCTTGATTAAACCCTAGAACTGAAATACAGACAGCAGGATGTAGGGAGCACAGTGGCCTTCCCAGAACACTGATCTGTGGCTCAGTCTGTTGTGTTTGCTGTTTTCTGCCAAGAAAAGCAATATGTATCTACTTCCACATGTAGCCAAATGTCAGGATGAACCATTTTCCTTGAAAGAATTCCAAAGGCAATGTCTAGGCTTTGGGAGTGACTTCAGGACCTTTAGCTGTGGCATGTGCTCTACCACAGTTTTTAATGAGTATCCTATACATGACAGTTTGGGAATAAGAAAGTAAACATTTGAGACCATAAAAGTGGAGTTTTAGAAAACACCCAATGTTTTCAACATCAGCTTGGCAATCACTTGGGAAAAAAAATCCATATGAAAATTCAAAAATGTATTATATTATTAACAGACCACTGGCTGACAGTGCAAAACCAACAATTTTCTTGTCTGAAAATTGCAACTACAAAAATCTGCATAAATATATTAAATATTTGAAATCACATTTCAAAATTAACACTTTTGGTGCAGAAATATTGGAAAAGAGAAAAAAGAAAAGAGGTTTTGCTCTAGAGATGAGTGGTAGTAAATTTCAAAATAAACATTAATGTAACTACAAAGTCAGAAATTAAAGCCAATCGAAAAATACTGAGATGGGGATGGTATAAGAATTTAATATTGAAAATGCTAGATGTGTAGTTCTCAAAATTGTAATTTCTCCCTTCCTTTTATTTTTGTTTTTGGTTGGCTGTTATTCCTGCTACTATGTTTTGGGTTTTTTCGTTTTTTTTTTTTAATGACTAAACCAGTATTTTTCACAGGAATCCATTTGATACCTAATGTGAGTGGCTTCCAAAGCATTTCATGCTTTTAACAGCACACCTTAGAGCTTCTGGGAACACTATTAATATGTGAACTGGAGGTTTTTCTTTTATCTGCAAGACTAAAAGTTACTGGTTCAAACAGGTATGTTTGAGTTGATTATTTTCTCCATTTATCTTTCATTCTAGATGCTCATCAAAATCTAGATTTGAGATGAAGTTATAAAATGGATTGCAGTGTATGTCAATGTTAGAGGATTTGATGGACCACTTACAGTTCTTCATGGCTAGACATTTAATTTGTCTTACCTGGTTCATGCTGCTCTCCAGCATAAAATACATGACTTAAAAGCAAAAAATCACCTTTTTGATTACAAAGCTTAAGACAGTCACAAACATGTTGCACTGTGAAAGTGTTATCATGTCATAGACCAAGTTTTACAGCCAAGAACATAGCAAAATCTCCCCCAGATGGACACTCTCCGTACTGTCTAACAGATAATGAATAGGGAAGAGTAAGGGGCATCTCAACTTGAATTAGATCAAATACCTGCTCTGTTATTTATCTGGTGTTTCTACTACTGAGACCCTGCCCTAATGAAATTTGGCTTTTGTTTCTCTCAATGACAAATTAACAAGTACAATTCAAACATCTTGTTCAGAAGTTTTAAATACACTGTATGAGAGGCTTTTAAAGAAAGAGGTATTGCTGAAGTACACACCAAAGATGTTTTGATCTCCTTACGCATTCTTCCATGGATGGGATTACAGATTGGTTTTAATAGCACCATGAGATGAAAGCAGTCAATATTATCACAGTGAATTACAAAACAGATGGCTTTTCCTTCACTTAAAATTAGTGCAGCACAAGAATGGTTATCACAAATACCCTGGCCCTCCTCCTGACCCCCAAATCTTAGTCAGCTGCCTGTCCAAATGAGGCAGGCCAACACATGTTCCAATCTGGGGGAGTTGCACCTACACAAACTGAAGTTTGAGTGAAAAGGTGAAAACACCATTTGAAAATTCATTTTGTCTTCCAGTTTAGACTATCTGTGCCTCAGACATTGATGACTGAAACATAACTTACCTTATTAGCCTCCATTTCAAAAAAAAATACAGATCTGCTGTAGTTTGACTTATAGCCAGGAAATTCTGGAAATCTCAAAGGTCAAGAAAACCTTGACCAGGATCTTCTGTGACCTCGAAATGACTACTTTGTGTCTACTAAAAGGTTGTTCAAATTTCACCCAAATTATCAGAAACATTTGATGAATCCTATGAAAAGCAACAAGTTTTTAAAATGCAGAGTCAAGAGGAAATCAATGCTATGCAGTTTGAGATAAAACCTTCTCTGATAGGACTGGAGCTACAATAAAAGATTCTGCCCACTGTCTAATGTTGCTAAGTGTAAGGAAGGACATAACACATAAGCTAATTATGTTTCACTCAACTTTTTAAAAGTCAGGCAATAGTTTTACAGATAATTATACTGATTATACTAAGAACAACTGTCAAGTGTGGCAGAGAAGGATATACTAAAAGGAGAGATGATCAGAATTTAGTAGTTTAACCATATGAGCTTCTTCAGAAGTCAGTTCTGACACGTGACACCTGAAGGTTTTACTCTGTACTTATGTCTGTAAACTGTATGATTATTTAGTCACTTAGAAAGGCAGAGAAGACATTAAAATGTACATGAGACTGTACTTAGACCAAATAAGGAACAACACAGTGGATATGGCAAGGTTTCCTAAGAAAATAGCAAATGGCTATAACCTCCTGTGGTATGGCTGCAATAAATAAAAGGGTTTTTTTGTTCTAAAAATAAAACCTCATCTCCTCTGATCAAAACAAGTATATTTTTTATATTGTATATACACATTTACAATATTTAAAACATAATTATATTTATATTAAGGAAGGCACTTTACAAAATGTAAGCATCATTTTTAATAGATTTCGGTGATTTGTAAACCCCAGTTTCACTATGGGTACTTTCCTATGGGATCTCTTGTTTTTCCTCTAGTCTTTGAATCTTTTAAAGCCCCTCTCATTATTTTTGTTGTCTGAAGTTGGGAAATAATGTTACTGTGATTAATTAAGCAAAAAGACATGGAAATGGGGGTGTGGTAATCATCAGATAATAAAGCCCTCTGGGTCTTGCAATGCATGAGGTGCAGCCAGGACCCTTTATCCCCAGAGGTCTGATTATCTCCAGGAAAGCTACACCTCCCTGTACTTGCTGTATGGCTATTATGAAATATCTTTACATTTTATAGATAAAGTAAATTACTTTAATCACTGAAAATTGCCAGTGTTGTGAGGTTTCAGCTGTGAGGTTCACAGAGCTTAATCTGCCCATTTCAAGTCTGAAATAACCAATAATTGTTCTAATAAAAGCATCAGTAAATCATTATTTAAATGCTGGGATCATCCCCTCAGAGTGGCAAAGGCACCTTCTGTATGTTTGATGACATGGGGTGCTCGTTTAACCATAACTCTGGAAGTGCAAGCCATAAGGGAAATACTCTACCAGGGCTACTTAGTGTGTGTAATCAATGCTTTGTTAGAACATCAAATTATTTTCTGTCATTCTGCAAAGTCCTAGGTCAGCAAACAATAACATCTGCCCAACATCTGAAAATCTCTTTGGAAAAATTCCAAATGTCTTCGATTTGTCACACTTCCAATCAAGCATTTTTCAGAAAATCTTCAGTGGCTTTTGTTCAAAGGCAAAATATATTTTCCCATTCCTAAATCATTGGAACGCACAAGAAGCATGTTTAGTAATTGCAAATATGATGGGGATGTCAGTGACAACTCTATCCTGACCTCCACATGCTCTGGAACTGTGAACACAGGGCTTTGGCAGGCGCCACAGTCAATCAAAAGACGTGTCCTCCTTCCTGCTGCCAGCCCCAGGATCGTGACAGCCTCACATTTCCTTTCTGTAGAGGAGCACAGAAGTAGAAATCTCAGAATTGCATCCCAACTGATGAAGGAGTCACAGACTGACAAAAAGATCACCTTTCAGGAAGAGCATTTCCAAAACAAAACTTGTTTACACTGATGTATGATCCTTACCTGTCACATTACAGTAATATATTTAAGATACACTAACTATTTGGAAAGATTTGCAAGCAGTTCCACAGGGCTATGGATTTCTACTCCCAAGAGGCTTTCAGTGACCTAATGCACTATAAGAAAACACTGTAGGAAACAGACATATAGCTAAAAAGCACTCCTGAATATCTGACTATCCAGAAAGGTGATCTAGGTCTGAGCTGTGTAAACAGATGAATTAAAAGCAATCCAAGGCCTTTTTGCAGTGTAATGTTCACATACACGTACAAGCTGAAGACCAGTCACCCAGGAAAGCAACCAGTTATATTTATTATATATAACGTATGACTAATGTATGACACAGTTTCCGCTGGCATGTCAAACCGGAGACTAGAAACAGAAAACAATATCCTTAGCAGAGGTGAAAAAACAGAACTAGGAGGCAGAGGAATACTGGTCCTAATGCCATTTATCTTACTTTTTAAAAGAAGTGCTAAAAAGTTGACACATTTCTCATGACAGGAAAGTAATTTTATTTCAGAAGGAAATTGTGTGCTATCAGTAATTCTTGAGAGAAATCTGAGATTATTGTGCTAGAGGCAATTAACCCTGAGTAATAAAAACTTCTAGCAGCCTTAAATGGCAACTTGATAGAAGAGCAGATATTTCCAAGGGAAAATAGTGACTTGCAAACAAGATATCTTTTTCTTCTCTTCTGGCTTTCAACCCAAGCTTTTAAGCTTCCTGCAGTAATTTGTTTACCAAGTTGACTAATGAGAAGAATTAATCAGAAGACTTTTCATTGGAGAAATATGACCAGTAATATGAGCAAGAATTATATGATACAGAAGACCAATGTCATCTGCTTCTGGGAGAATTCCAAATTGAAAGATTGAATCTGGTTACAAGATACAGTGTAGGAGATGAGGAGGAATGCTCTGTGGAAGCTGCATTAAAAAAAATCCCAAGTGATTAGCAAAAATATAAATAAGAATATCAGTCCTAGGAATAAAGATGAGATCAAATTTAAGGCCAGACTTGTTCACTCTTTAAGTATAACTCATATAAAGAAGGAGCTGGTGAAGTCAGTGAAAGGACTGATGTGGGAAAATCACATGAAAATGAGGAAGATTGAAAGATTCTGCCTTCTGGTAAGTAATTTGCTAGTGTTGAAAATCTATTGCATTTTTGAGATACAAAGGTAAATGTTAAAATCCCAGTACTGTGTCCTTGTTTCATCTGGGACACGGTTACTTTTCCTCCCAGCAGCTGGTACAGTGCAGAGTTTTGGGTTTAGGATAACAATTATGTTGATAACACACTGAGGTTTAAGTTGTTGTTTACACCAAGACTTTTCAGCTTATATCGGGGAGGAGGATGGGGGGCACAAGGAGCTAGGAGGGGACACAGCTGGGACAGCCAAGGTGGCCAAAGGGATATTCCATATGGTGTCATGGTCAGTGTATGTCCTAGGAGGAAAGCTGGCTCAGGGACTGACAGGTGGGTGGTGAGAAATTGCACAGTGCATCACTTGGGTTTGATATTCTAACCAAAGTCAGTACATTTCCAAATGAAACAAAGTAGCTCCAAAATTTTTAGCTACATAAAAGTTCATGATGTATCCCATAGGTTAATGCAGTTTCAAAAACTAACTTATATCTTAAAATTTAAGAAGACAGAGTGAACAAAAAATAACTAAACAACTATACAGAAAATAAAAAAAGGTGGGCTCTTAAGAGCTATCATTGAAGTACTGCTTATTGATTTTTAACGTAGGAATCAATTAAAGTTTTGGTAAAGTATATCTTTTATTAAAAATGCTCTCAAAAGTTGTCTATGCCAGAACTGTGCTGTACATGGTAGGTATATTGTGCATCCAGTAATTTTCTTATGCAAACAAAGCAAAAACATGGAGTTGAATTCACCATATCTCACTATTTTTCAAGGTATTTCTTCTGAATTTTCTTCTGAACAAGCAAATAAACCTAAGTTTAACAAAAATTTTGAAAACATGCTAAAAGGAGGAATTGGAAACAGGCATGCAACATGGCATGTAGTAATTTTCAACAAATATTTACGCTATGATTGAACACAGCATACCCAAAGCTGTTCGTGACTATGATGGCCAGTATGTCCTGCTACTCACAGCACCAGAGGTTAAAGCTCATGTAAATTTGAAAAAAACTTCCAAACAGTTCCAGACACACAGTATACCCAAAGTAAAAAAGCTAAGACCATGAAAATTCTTGATTATCTAGAAATGGAAATACTACAACATCTGGCCCCACAGTCTTGGGCTCCAACTCTGAAACTTATTCAAAGTGGGATAGCTCACAGGAGCAGCTCCCTCTTGCCTAAGGTTGCTGAGGAGAATGGCAATGTTTAGGTTTAATAATTATGTTAGGAAAGGATTCACGTAGACACTTGATATCAGGTAAGCTCCTCGTCTAATACGGAAATTGAACTCATGTAACATTCATGCAGAAATATTTTACGTAGCTACAGTAAATATGATCAAAGCCTTTAATTGTAAAACAGGCTGAAGCTTCTTGTGAAGAATTTCGGGTAATAAGCAAATATGAAAGCCAACTTGGGGGTTACCTAAAAGGGTGAACAGCCTTTGAGGTACCAAACTTAAAGCTGCTTGTGCATCAAAATCTATAATATTTAGAAATAAAACAGAGATCCTTGAAGGCATGAAAATCCTGAGGCTTCAAGAATATCTTATTTAGGCTGAAGAATATATTACATAAAATGGGAGAAGGCATGATGAACACAGCATAACAAGGAACACAGAGTAATGTCTCAACATGCTTTTTGTTCAAACTTTATAGGAAATTAGATTCATAATGCATGAGTTGCTTTATGCTAAGGTTACTGGCTCACCCACCCCCTTATTTATTTTTCCTTTAGAAAACATTCTACTTTTACATACAAAATTAGATTTTTCTCATTTTATTCAACACGGCTAGAGCAGACACAGAGCTCTCAAAGGCTTTCAGATAAAGTCACTTTTATCAAACTATGTGGAGCTCTTTTGTTCATGTGAGTATTTTTCTTATTGCAAAAAGTAGACAACCTAAAGAGCAGCACAACTAAGTTATATCTTTTTCCAGCATCACCAGTTCTTTCAAAGATGCTGTTAAAGTAACTTATGGTAAGTTGTGATATTTACTAGATCTAAGGAAAACCTACACCTGTTTGGAAACAAACCTCATTCTTGCTGTGGGGAAAAAGAACAACATGTGGGCTAGAAAACATTTCCATCCTTCTCCCCTTCTTTCTTTGTGGAAAGAGTGTCAGGCTTACATTAGGAGCAGTTTTTCAGCTAAGATTTGGGCAGGAAACTCTTCACCTTGCTTTTATTCTAAAGAGAAACAGGTTGCAATAACACACACTGTCCTTGAAGTCACATACCTCCACCTACTCCTCTTGTCAACGAGAAAATGAAACTCTCTGCAGTCCATATGTCTTGTCTCATGAAACACAAGGCATTTTGGGCATTTCTTCCCTTTAGGGGCAATTAGAGGTAGTAGATGAGATAAAGGCTAGCAGAGTACAACTGTGTACACAATGACTTCTTGAGCACAGTGACTCATGGAATAGCAGAAAGTCAAACATGCACTGTGATATTTCTTTAAATGACAAGTCATCATCAAAAGAAAGCTGTGAAACTGTTGCCATCACTTTCAAAATATAAATAGGGGAGAACAGAGCAAAAGAGAAGGAAGATTTCTCCCATAGAATCACAAACCCCGTTAACAGAACAAGAACAGATAAGCTTTTTGTTGATAAACTCCTGCAATCATTAAGTCAAACAATTGCAGCGAAGAAAAGGAGCTCAGTAGATCACTTTGTCTAAGACCATGATCTGAGATAGAGCTATTTGTACTTAAATAAACATTTACCAGGGAAAGCTAACATTTTTTTCCTTTTGGAAAACTGTTGTTTATCTGCTTAGGTAACAGTACAGTGAGATTTTTTTTCTCCTAAATGGAGATATTCTCTTTCTACAAACTAAGCCAATTTCCTCTTGTCCTTCATCTGACATTTACAGGGAGCAATTCAGGATAGTCCAGTTTAGACATTGAAATGCTACTGTCAAGATTCCTCTGATTTTCAAAAGCAGAAAACTAAAACAGTTTTTTCAGCTATTGGTTTAAGCTTTACATTTGTTATTTTATCAAAAGACTGTGCTTTATCATCAAAAGACTCAAAGTAGATAAATATAGTATAAAGTTTTAGATATATATGTAAAATTATAGTCAAAGGAATTCTCAATTTGTCATTACAGACACTGTGAACTTTTTTGTTGCCTTCACTAGGAATAGCATTAATCTAAAGAAACAAAACAGAGTACAAATCCAGGATGATCTTTATGAATAACAGCACATGGGAAAATTCTGGACAAATCTATTTTTGCAAGACACACCCTTTCCTTAACTTCAGAGAGAAGTTGCATGTAGGAGATAAGTAGGATTTGACTGTAAAATAACTCAGTAACCATGTACACTAATATTCTAAGATGTTATTATCTGGCACACAGGCAATATTAATAAAAAAATACATAATTCAGTTTTCCTTTGCTTGTAATTAATAATTTCATTGCCAAAGTTCTCACAAATTGAGAGAGCCAGCAACAAGAATCATTTTCTGTAGATTATAAAAGTTAATTTCCAATACATTATGTATATCATTCTTTAAATGTCACATCCAAGTGCATTTTTAGTGACTGATCTTAATTTTGCATATGCTTTTAAAGTAGTATTCATTAAAAAGTAATCTCAGTAAATTGATGTCAGGACCATATTTCATTTCATCAATCAAATCCCTGAAATGTTTTGAGACAAATTCTTGCACATCACTAACTATACCTGGGAAATTATTGTTTCACTCTCACTTAAACTACACCCTGAAACATCAAAAAAAGATTAGGAGCTTGCTAGGGAGAGATCCTTCACTTAAAGTAAAAAGGGAGAATGATACTGCATTGCAAGGAGTTCTTTAAGCTGCTTTTGCCAGAGCCTGAATTGCAGGTGAAGCTCCTCATCAGCTGGGGACAGCCACAACAGCCCATACCTGGGGACAGGACCAGGTTTTCAGGACCCTCCTTTGTGAGCTACCAAAACTAAATGACCTTCTCTGCATACACATAAACATTTCTAATTCATTTCTGATTTCAAATTAGACTAAAAATTCAATGAAGAGCAGGTTTTGCTTTAATTTACTGTGAATTTCATAATGTAATAACATCAGAGGAGTTAATGTACAGCTCTATTAATTGAAAGTAGAGCTTCAGGGGTTGGTGGAGCTCTTTGGTTCTTTTCCTTATTTCTTTGTAGAGAATGAACTTTGAATTTTGTATTTTCAGGTCTTGTAGATTTGTGACACAAAACACTTTTTCCTCATTCTTGTCACAACATGACTAGGGGAAAAAGACTTTTTTTTGGCTGGCTTTCTCTTTTTTTTTTACAGATAATGACTTGGATCAGCTAGTCAGTCTGAATACCCTTACAATGTCACAGCCTTCAGGCTGACATTTATATTAATTTTAATATTTCCTTCTGGCTAATAAGGAAAATTGGCAAATAAATACTTATATAAAACATATATCTGAGCAGTTGGTTGTGCAGGGAGATATGAAAAACCAAAATGCTGGAGAAAGGGAAAAAAGCCCCAAAACTTAATCACATTTTAAACAATTTTCCAACAAGAGTTGGAGAATCCTGGCAATCTTTTTTAGATAGATCCAATGATAAAAAAGGTCATTTTCTTTACCTAATGTCGTATCTTGATAAATGAAGATATAAGTAATAATTCTTTGTTCTATGCACCACAATAATTCATAAAAAGAGATGGGACTAAGAAGCACCATATATCACATATATCATAAAGAAGAATACACAGAGAATACTGGTCTGAGATACACAGACCAGTATTTCTTAAATGCACTGTAAGGGATTCTCAGTGGGATGACAATATAGCCTACAATACTCCTGTCTCCAAGCTCAATCTATTTTTTTCCCTAAAATTAAGAGGTTCCATAAATCAGGAAAGGAATTCAGGTTCCCTCTTTCAAAAAAAAAAAAAAAAAAAAAATCATACCCACAAATTAACCCTGTCCCTCCACCCTACAAATACACAGACATCCCGTCCTACAGAAGCATCTAAAAAATTATAGAAACCCTCAGAAATTGCATAAAATATCTCCATGTCATTTCCTCTAAGTATAGAGAAAGGTCATGAAATCTGGCTGCTAAAATTTGTACCTACCATACAAACAGAAGAAAGAAGAAAGCAACATACTGGTCATAGGGTAAAATTAGGGTACTTTACCCCTGTATCCCAAATTCTATAAAAGAGTTCTACAGACATAAAACCCTACTGAAGTTTTCCAGATAATTATTTGGCCTCATCTAAATCACAGAAGAATCTGATAGTGGAACTTGGAGTTTTGGGCTGTTTTCTCCCACCCACGTTCTGGGACAAACATTGTAAACTACTGGAAAAGTTCAGCAGATTTGAATTTTCCTCTGAGGAGGAAAGCATTAAACTTTACCAACCTACCTAACTACATGTTGTACCAAAGATATATGACTCAGGAAATTCTTCTGACTGAGGCAGAAAAAGAATACTCTAAAAATTTGATTTGTTGTCTGTTAACACCCTATTTTATATTCAATTTTCTTTTGTCACATTCCAAGAAAGCAATTATTTTTGCATGTACAGACACACTGTTCTTTCTGAAAAGTACAGTTTCATATCTTTGTCCATCCCTTTTGATTTATTGCCTCAGTGTCAATATACAATGTCTGTGCCAGCATTTTGAAACTCAAAAAGGGGTATTTGCTCCACAGAATATAAATGCTACTTCAAAGAAAATATTTTCTTGCATTTATGCTTTGAGGAAACAGATTTTTAAATCCTGGAAACCTGTTTAAATTTGGCTTACTGGCAATATCTGCCCAGTTATGACATTTACCTCTTTAGCTCCTGAAGGACAGCAACACAGAAAAACCATCATCACACTCTGCAAATTAGTAACATCTGAATCTTAAAAAAAACCCAAACCAACAATATAATAAACAGAGATTTTAATTTGGTAGGTCATCTTAAGTATTAAAAACTGATGTAAAGTCCCAGGTACTGCAGCCACTCGAAGTGCCCAGAGCTTTCTGTTCTGACTGGAATTTACAGAAGTGCTATTGGCAGGTGCATATGGACATACAGTAAGAATATTTTTGCAACTCAACTTTTTTTTTGTCTCACCAACTGTTATTAACTTTTACTGAGACAGAGCCACAGTCTGTTTTTACTTTTGGAGTGGTAATCTGCTAGCAAGTAGCATGGATCCCCTCTGTAGTTATGTTTGCTCAAGATGTTTATGGTTTTTTGTTTGCAAACACAGAAACATTAACAGAATTTTCCCATATTCTGTGCTTAGCTTTTGAAACCAGAAAGAGCTGTTCTATGAGCATGGATGAAAACACTTTTTTCCCTGTTTCTACAGGACCACAATTTTTTCACGTTGGCTACACTAAGAAATTTGAAAGCAATACTTCTATTTTCAGCTGAAATCCACTATTAATGCATATAATAAATTTTCTGAACTAAAAAAAAAATAATAAAATAAGATGAATTATTGCAGACTGGCAAATGCTCTTTAACTCTTCACAAAGAATAACAGCTGTGAATATCAAGCAGAACTCACTCATTGAAAATGCCCCATAGTTTACAGATTTTACAGTAAAAAGGGCTGGGGGAGGGGTGTGCAGGGGCAGGGGGAGACCATGTGAACATTGGCCAAATCCAAAAATGTTTTAGTTTGCTGCAGCATCTTTGAATTCTGTTTACATCACCACCTTGAGGAACGGTTTTGTTTGAAGGGCTTCATCAGTGAACATTCTGGGTTAGTTTTTTAGTTAAAACTAAAACTGCGTGTGAATAACAGGTCCCTGGACCATCACACACCCCTGCAATGTAGCCATGCTGAAAACACACAGCATTTGTGTTCTTAACCCTGTGATTTGAGAACAATAACTGTTAATGTAACTCAGTTAACTGTATTGCTTTTAATTGAAGATTATCTTGATTACAGCCAAAGGGCACTATTAATACTCTGAAGAAATGACTAAGACTAACGCATTTGAATGTTGTAGAGAAAATAGAACTAATTAGCACTAATTTAATTCTAAGATTAAAGAAAATTCATTTTTTAAATTTTTAATTTAAGATAAACTATTTTACTCAGAACAAAGAAAGAATAATAAGTACTTTTTCCAACTGAAAGGCATTTTTTTTTTACTTTTTGCATTATTTCATTAATATGGGAATATGGGAATCATGACCCCATTAAAGATCAAATAATAAGCATTTAATTATTGACAGCAAATAAATTTTTAATAAAGATACAAGGGTTTTGCTGTATAAAAGAAAGAAAACAAAGTACCTCTGACCCAGAAATTCTTAGAGGATCTCACACCACTATATAATCTATAACCCAATTTTAAAAGGATAGGTTCACAAAGGGACATGTCATTTTTCTTTCTTCTGTACCACAGAATGAGGTACTGTAAGTATAATATCTGTGAAAATGCTCCCCAGCAGAACCCCAGTTCTATCTTAATCATGCACTTAAACTAAATAATACATTGAATATGTCATAACCAGGAGGACAGTCATGATAAAAAGTGATTTAACCCCTTTTTACTCTACAAAATAATACTTTCTTTTCTTTACCTTGGGACTAGTTGTCATTTATAATCTCTGACCAAGGGAGACATAATGGATTTACAATAAAACTCTGATGCTTTTCCAAGGAACATGAAGATGCAGAAAATAACCACCTATTACATTAGCAGACAAAAAGATATTTTCGTTGGAAGTCTGAGCCTCATCCTGGTGCTGGCAAATAAATGGACTGTTTGCAGGTTCTGAAAGCATACTTTCTGGCTAATCACATTTCTACAAGGTAAAAATAAAATGAACTTTTTCTGAACTTTCTGATTCAGCACATAACTAAAAGATTCAACATTACTTTTTTCAGCTTTGCATTCATATTCAGAAGGGGCCCAAATCCAAGAGCCCTAGTACAACCAGTCACTACTAAATATTCAGATTAGTATCCTAAAATGCATAGAAATACCTACATGACAAATAAAAAGGAAGGAAAAAAGGAAGATGGATTTGGGAACTTGTTACTGTAAGAAACTCTAACTCTTTTCCCAAATTACTTCTTTTGCCACCTGTAAATCTCATCAAAATATCACATCAAGGAGGGGAAAAATACTCTTAAAAATGTAAAGAGTAGAAGAAAAAGAGAAGCTGTCAGAAGACAAAATATTTACTAAATTATGGAATCTATTTAGTCTTTTCATAGTTTAAATAAAATAGCATATTCTTGACAGATGAGAAAATTTCAAAAGATTCTATGTTGAGATTCAGTTTGAATAACTCACATACTAGCTGAATTTCACAAATTTGCAGAAGTGGGTTGAAGTTCTCCCAGGCACTGCTTTTCTTCAGATTCCCCAGATTTTCAGAAGCAACATAATATATAAATAGGGAGAAGTGAATCACATGAAGATTTAAAAAAAATCCTCCTCAACAATTCAGTCTAAGTTTATGGAGATTCTGATCTGAAACATTAGGAAGAAATTCCTTACTTTGAGGATCGAAGGACACAGGTCGCTCAGAAAGGCTGGGGATTTTTTCTATTCCTGGAAGTGTTCAGGGCCAGGTTGGATGGGACTCTGAGCAACCTGGTCTAGTGGAAGGTGTCTCTGATCATGGCAAGGGGTTAGAATGAGACGAACTTTATGGTTCCTTCCAAGCCAGGCCATTCCATGATTCTATGATCTAGGAATTCCTTTAGTTGTCCAATCCCCATAGTGCTTGTAGGAAAATGGCAGCAGTCATACGCATGTAGCAGCCATGGAAATACTCTGCATTTTGTGTCTAACAGTAGTAGGAAACAATAGCCCCCATTACTTTGCATTTCACAAACAAAAAAATCTGCAAAAGTGCTTTTTGCACAATGCATTTCTCACACAACTTCCTTCTGCATGTGCTCTGGTCAGATTTACAGCAGCACAGCCTACACAGACTTGCTCTCAGCAACACAAACACCAGAATGGGGGAGCCACCAATACCATTTTCAAGGATACCCAGAACATTCATGAGTAAAAGCAAACATTTTGGAAGGAATTTGACTGACTGCTTGAAAAAAAACAGACAGAAACCCGGAAGTGGTTTATCCTTAGTCTCTGTGTTCTAAAATTATGTCCCAATTTTTGTGAAACATCTGGTGCAGGCCACTGCAGGCCACTCAAGGACAGGGTAATTGCTACTCTCTGATTTGGACCAAGCCTGAAGGACCATTTAAAGACAAGTTTTAGGGTGAGTTTTCCCAATCTCCTAGACCAGGAAAACTGGAAGTTAGCAACATCTGCTCTATTTGGAACAAAATTAAACCCCCAGTAATCATGTTTGAAAACACTTTGCAATGAAAAGTTCAAACCAGCATTGTTATCAACTACTAATGCTGCAAAAAAACACCTTGATTTTCATGTTTCCTCTAATACAGTATGGATGTTTATAGTGTGAAATGCACTGCACAATGCCTTTGGCTGGTTTGCGTTTGATGCAAATGCAGTCTGTGCATATTTACAGTAATAAGATTGTTCTGCAGGCAGCTCCTCAGCCTGTTTTCCAGGAAATACACATTGGGAAAGCACCTCCACCACTAAAAATTCCCAGTAATGTTAGAATTAAGGTAAATGATGAATCCAAATTAAAGCAACATTAAATTAGCAACCTATGAATGACTTCAGGCTACTTAAAGCAAGTATTCAAAGACAATGTATTTGGGGAGAAGTCAAAGTTTACCCAGACTTGCATATGGAGTACAACAAAAGTTTTCACCTACATTATAAGAAACTTTCATTAATTTCATATCAACAGAGATGAGAAGTACCACTACCTGAAGCCTCTTCAGAACATGAGCTGTCTGCTGCCAAAAACCAGAGAGAAAACATAGTAGGGATCAATATACAGTTATAAGAGCCTCAAAGTGATGAGATGTTTCACATCCAGACCTCAGCAGGTTAAAATTAATGATTTATAGGAATAATGGAAAACAAAAAGGTGCCATCCTTGATGACAAGCTAACAGCCCAACAAATGAAGTTGGTTCTCCAAGTACAAGCTTGGAGAACTCAATTTCATTTTTTTTCAATTTTTTGAAATAACCATGGCAGATATTTTAGTATGAATGGTACATTTAAGATTCTTTTCCTCCAAAAGGATGTGAACACTCAAAAATACTGACCCAAAGTCATATCTACTGCTAACCAGTGGAGGACTTCAGTCTGCAGCAGATCAGATAGCATTTACTCTAAGAATAATGACCAGAGAGGCTTCAGTTGTAGGGGTAGACAGAAACATTTTTCTACCCTAGCATTTGACAAAAAAAAAAAAAGAGGACAAATTATCAATGTTTATTTCTTACAATGGGGGGAAAATTTGGTGAAGCAAGAAATATTAGTCCTGGTATATTTGATTTCTCCTCACAGATCTATGTAGATTCTTGCCGCCTAGTCACATTTTTCCTGCTGCATTAACTTCTCAAACTAATTTACTGAATGTAGATTAATTTTAAATACAAAGCCCTCTTTTGCTTATCTGTGAAAGTTTCTTAGCAATGTAAGAGATCAAAGAGTTTAGTCTTTAAGTTTTAAAGAGTTTTCTTTAAAAAACAAAACATAGCTGCCAACTTTATCACCAGTTTTATGCCACATTCGGTTCATTTACAGCAAGTACTTACCAGCATCAACAAGAGCAGTCCATTCCTCAGACACTTCCACATCACAGCTTTTGGGGATGAACAGCACTTATCTAAATGTTCAGCTCAGGCTCATCTAAATTTCCCAACTTGATGGAGAAGGCAGGAGACATCAAAAAAACATCCTGTGTGGGATGAGAGAAAAAGCAGTGTGCCCTCTGCCCCTCACCAGCCTCTGACACAGGCCTTTCCAGTGAAGCCTTGTTACTAAGTAATCTGACTAAAAATCAGGTTTTTGCCAATAGCTAGATGAACTTTGAATGAAAATGGGAACTTTGGAATTTACATTATCAGCAAGTTTTGAATATTTCTTAAGGTTAACAGTCAATTTTAAAAAAAATGAATCTTACAAACTTCTGCAAGTCAGTGGCACATTTTATCAAGGAATTTTTTTAATTATTATTTCTTTTTTTTAAATTCATTTTATCAAAGAATTTTTTTTTAGTTTTGAGTTTGCATTCTTTCCATTCTCTTGAGTATTTTCCTTTTTTAGTATTAAGAAAAAGAGTGAGTAATTTTCCTGATCTACCTTCTCTACAACAGTCATCTCTTCTGATCACTTTATCTTATCTCTTCTTAATCATTCTGCTCTGAAATAAAAAGGTTTAGTATTTTCCATCTCTTTTCATATTACTCTTGTTCATATTACTATTGTTGGTGTATTTTATCACCAACAATAACAGTATTGAGCTCTGGAACAAAAAAGGCTGAACAAGGTTCAGTCCGACTCAGAAAAGTTTGCTAACAGGCAGATTTTTTTAGACTGGAATAATCATAGCAGACCTTATTTTGTAACTGAATAGCATCATTCTGATTTTTCATCTTTTTGGTTCTATTATTTTATGGCAGTCCTGTCAAGAAGTTTTGCCAGCTTCAGTCAGAAACAGAGCGCCTAATGCAAAATAAAAGGCAGAGTACATCTAGCTTTTACAAATGTTTACTGCTGACATGAAAGGAATGCCAAGTGGAGAATAATACCTCTGCTGCTGACTTTGTCACAACTTGGGAGAAACTTTAAGCACCATTAAGAGTCACTTTTATACTATAATTTCAAAACAAAGCTGGGCACGTGTAGGCTAGATTTGGAAAGGAAGCAAACCATTAAATTATCATGTAGGTATTTTTATTGCCATATTGGCAGTGATCACCTTTTAATGCCAGAGCTGAAGTATCACCTTCCTATTTCCTTCTCAGCTGCCTCTCACCAAATCAGGCAGAAAGCTGCCATCCAACAGTTAATGCCCATGCAGAACAATTACTCAAATCCTTGGAAAGAGGATGCTTAAATCAGCCTGAGGAGCACCTGCCTTACCAGTTGGGTCTTGCAGTTGTGCACTGAAAGCTCTAATAATTCAGTTGCCTTTCAGCAAAGGGCAGGTTAACTGTGATAAGAAAAGGCAGCTGTCATCTCAGGGGCACAGCAGCATGGGAAGAGATAAAGGCATTTCAGATACTAATATGAGGGCTAGCAAGTGCCTGACCTGACTTGAACAGCTCTCTCCAGGACAGTTTAGTGGAAGAAGATAACAAAGAAAAACAGAAAAATGTAACATCTGTGGAGGAAAATACAGTCACACCACACTGATTAGTTTGAGAAAAAAGTAATTTAATACATCAGAGTGACAAAAATTATTTCCTTAAATAGTCCATTGCAAGCTGATCTTCACAGCTACTTCGTGCTTCTTTTCTTTTTCCTCTAGTAGGTCTCTTACAACCATGATTTCTGAGTTTCTATTTTCTGTTCAGCAGAAACAAAGTATTCTTTACCTCAAAGCACAGTTGTATGTGACAAAAGTAGGTAACTACAAACAGCTGACTACCTGTTACAGTGCCTTTTGTTGGGCAGTATCTCAGCCTAGCCAGTTTTGCATTGCTGTACCCTCAGTCTAGTTTGCACACCATGATTTGGTGTTTAACCATTACAGCAAGTGGACATAAAAAGACAAAAGTTTCATATTGAAAGGGAAAAACTCAAGTGAAGCCTAAAACAAAATGCCAATAGGTACATTAATTTTCTTCAAGAAAAAAATAAAGTCAGCAAGAAGCCAAAGAAAAACAACTTAACATGCACTAAAGAACCCATCAAACTTGAGAGAGCGCTGGCACTTCCACAGTACATGTGATTCACAGCAATAGCACAGGTCCCTAACTGTGGCAAAGAAAAACTAATTCATTTCTCACGCCTGGTTTTCAACATGCAACTAAAAACTGACAGATCTCCCTGTTCCATTTTACATAACCATTCAGCAGATGATAAATCCATCTTCAAGCACTTTGATTTCAAGGCAAAGCTTGCTTTTTGTTTGTTTACTTCTATGTAGGTACACAGACCCAGAGAACAAATAGCCAAAGCCCACAAACAGTACCAGAAAGCAAACTGGTAGACATTTCTAAAACAGGAAACTGGAAATAGGAAACAAGAAACACCATGGGAAGAGACAGAATAAAAGGGCTCCCTCATGCAGGACTCTGAATGAAAATGAACAGTGGCTTATACAGGTAGGATATAGGCAATGGGAAGGGAAACATGAGACTCAAATTATGTGTCAGCTCCCAAAATGTCACCAAGCAGTAATTGAAACTTTAGCAAGGAGCAAATTATGGAGAGGGAAAACAGAAAAGAAAGTGTTACATAGGCTTTTTGTAATTTCTTCAACATCTTGATCTCATATGTTCTTCTAGGTTGGTGCAATCTGCATATTTGCAATCTGAAAGAGCTATTTTTAGAAGACCAACCGGGTTGCTATCTGCAGAGTAAACATCAGTTGGGGTCCAAGATCTAAGCCAAAGCAATTCATTCACTGCTCACTTGACAGAACACAATAATGCCAACAGGAGAATCTTCTCCTCCTGTTTGTCATGTAGGAGCTTTCAGGATTTTTTTAGGTAATCTTCTCTTTCATATGCTCCAGCTGGTAGCTCTTTTCTTCCTTGTCCCCTCCACTCCCTAGACACAACCACACTGTGTCCCCAGGTACATTTTATTTCCCACAAATTCCTCTGTTTGCCTTTGCTGATCATAATGTATCCTTAAGCAAATTGGTTCTGCACTTATAGATATTTTCAACGTCTGGTTTAGTGATGAAATAAGAAAAGAGCAATGGAAAAAAAGAGAAGAGAATCTGAAAAAAAGACAGGAATTAACTTCTCTGCATGAATAAAACCAGCTACAGATCCAAATGCGTTTTCAGACTTAATTTCAAAGAAAAGTTAAAGGAGATTAGTATTTGGGGTGTTTTATCCATACATGTGTATGGATGTGCATATTTATAGATAGACTTATATTACTAAGGCTAGAAAATTCAAAGTATAAAACAATATTTGAAATCCTTTCAAGTTTAAGAAATTAAAAACTCACTGTTCAGGTACCTAAAAAGAAACCCCAAATTATTCTGTCTCCTTACCAAAAAGCAACCACAGAGATTTGAAAAGCACCTCATAGGCACACAATAAAATACCAAATTAGAGTGATTTTTAAACATCACTCTGCTTTGGGATACTTTTATACACACTCTTACTCAAATATTTCACTTCCAACTTTTACTTAATGAAAGATGCTTATGCTATCATCTCTTCCTCTTTATTTAGTGGTGTCATTATGGGTATAATGGAGACTCCACAGCTATATTTCCTAAATATGCATAGCTTTAAATGTTTCTGGAGGTATATGGGATACAGAACACACCTACACATAATAAAGAGTTCCCATTTAATTAAGGAGTTATTCTTGAGGTAACACACAGTCAAATCTCTCTAAGCATCTTACAGAAACTGTTCACAGCTATTTTTTAACCCCACTCTTCATCAGGCCTTAACTAAAACCACAGTTTATATATAAAGAATAATAAAGCAAAAGCCTCAAGAACAAAGCACATCTCACTGAATGGGCAGGTGATCCAAGCTAGTAACATAATTAAGCAGTGAACATCACAAATGGGTATAAGTAAAGCAGCACGTGCACAGAAAAAATACAAGTCTGTAAGGGTAAGTTAGAGATAAGCCTAAAACTCCTTCAACATTAAGGTTTTATTCTGTTCCAGAAGTTCTGATGCTGCTCTGCAGCTTCAAATGGCATGCTCCTACTGTCCCTTAAACAGCTAGGCATAACTATTTAACCATTTTAAGACCAAAGTAGAATATGCAGGTCCAGTTAACACTAATGGGAGCTGAATGTTCATTCAGCTACACCTGCTGCTAAAAATGTATTTCTTGGCCCACAGCTTCAAAGTAAGAAAAAAAAAAAAAAACATTCTTAAAGGCAAAAAGGTTCACTTTTAGATCTTTTCACTGAGTGAAAAAAAAATATTATAGTGTAGTTGTCACAGGCACCATAATCTGCTACATAAAGACAAATCAGGCCTGCAGCAAAAAATCTGGGCACCTAAGAATCAGTGATGTGTCACAGGGATATATAAAATGAATCAAGGCATTTGCATGGATAGCATATAGTGGACATAGCTCACAGCAAAATCCTACACCTGCAGCTATAAGCTTTCTCAAAAAGTTTCCCACTACTCTGCATCATCTAAGCAACAGTATTGCTCTAAAGAGAGAATCTGAATCCATCTCTGTTTGTTAATATGGCCTTAAGTGTTAAATTTGCTGTTGCTGTCTTGAGCTATGTCAAGACTGTTTAAATAAATGCTGTGACTTGCTAAATCCTGTCCCTAGCTAATTAAAACCATGGGTTTGAAGTATGTTGCTTAATACATTCCCTTTACTCACTGTTCACCGTTGATACACTTACTAAAGAATTGCACAATACAGGACACATATTCAGGGCTGCAAATACAACAAAAAAAAAGAGAATATGAATTTGAGGGAATTCTCAGAGTACAAAAAAAAAAATCAAATGTACTGCTGTGATTAAAGAAATGAGAGGCTTCATAAAAATGGAAAAAAATTCTTGATTTGTAAAGAAATCTATTTTTAATGGATAGCATTTATATATAAGTCAGATAAGTGCAGGTTATCATCTGAAACAGATGTTTTATAAAAAGTTGTTTCTAGTGTCAGAAGACTGACAAAATGAAACAATTACAATTAAAAATATTGCAAACTCTATTCTAAGGGGAATTCAAGTAATTTATTAAGTAAGGCACAAAATACCTACTTAATGTGTCGGATCTTTTCTTCTAATTGGGATTTTCTGTAATCCAGAAAGACTGTGTACACCCTTCAGTCTTGGGTGGGCACATTCACTTGATTGCTTTAGCTATTGGTTGGTTGCAGTGAGAATTGGTTTACTGTGTTGGGAAAATGTTTTCCTAAATGTTTTCCAAGGGATCTAAAAACTTCTAGTGCAACTGGTGCAAGACACAATCCACAGAGGGGATCCTGCACGTACAGCTCGTGCACAAGAACCTTAAGAGCATTGATTAGGTTTAGATCTGGAGGCAAACTTCTTCATTCTGTTTCCTTTCCACCCATCAGTCAGCTTTCTGATGCAGCTGGAGCTAATTACAGCTGCCAAAATATTATCTATCAGCCATTGAAAAATGCCTAATGATTGTGCATCAGAGTAAAGGTTTTTTAAGTCAAAAGAGATAAAAACATTCTGGTTCTGTCAGAGTACACAGCACTTTGACAGGAACCACATATTACATGCAGACACAATGTGCAGAAGGGAAACAAATATACTGGGTTATACTCACCTGAGCCAGGAACTTCTTAATGTCAGAATTTTTCACCTTCCCAGAGGCAATGGATTCTTGGCTCATCCAAAATACCTGAGACAATTATCAGTCACAATGCATGTCCCTGGAGGTTTTTCTTTAGCAAGAAGCAGCTTGTGCAACTAAATCACATTCTACTTCTGTAGCAAATACTAGGAATAAAAGTAATAGTTCACACCTTAGCAAAAACCTCGGATAATGGTTATAACAAGGCTGTTGGCAGGAGTCTGGGCTCTCCTTGGATTGCCTTTATAATCTCTAACCAATGTCTTTAACCCCTCTTTCTCTCTCTTCATTTTCTTTTCTGTGCTGTGTTAGCTATTTGTAATTGCAAACTTTTAAATTCAGTAATAGGTTTGTAATCAAGAGTAATCAAGCTGTGAAATAAGAACGGTATTCTTCAGTCTGTGACATTAAGGTCAAAAGGATATTTCTCCATTCAGAAGTTGACATCAGGGATCTCACTATTACCATTGAATGGATATGAGGATTGCAGTGACCAAGCATCCTTAAGAAGGAAAAAAAAAATGAGGAAAAAAAAAACCGAAAACAATGATTACTTTGCAAACTTAGAAAAATTCTCATTTAGAGAAGACCTAAATTCACTCTGATTTTGATGGAATTACTTCAGCTTTACAGTTATGTGATTAAAAGTAAGTTAAGAACTGTAGTTCAGCCTAACTATTTCTGAACTTGCTTAGCCTAATATCCCCATGCACCAGAAAACATGCAGAGGCTTTAACTCAAAACCTGATCTGATATTTTCAATACAGTGCCATTTCTATTATATTGCACAACTTCATTAGCATTAATAAATTCAATCAATACTTCAGGAAATAATGAAAGTCAATCATGCTTCTTATTCATGGCCTCTGAAGGAACTCGGTACTGTACTGGTGACAGCCTCACAGCTTTAGGAAGAAGCCTCTAAAGTAATTATTTGCAGACAAACTGGACAATTTTCTAGATATTTTTAATGAGGCAATTCCTGAGATAGTAAGCCATTTAAGAGCCAGAGAACTCTCATGGGAACTCTGATGTGTACTTTGTTTCTTGGGCTGAACTCAGGAGCACTGTACCTGACTATGCATCCACCAGCACCACTGGAATTACATCTCCTTGCCACAGGGTTGAATCAGAGCTCATGTAATCATGGCAGTCAAAACATTGCTAAAAAGTCAGATTGCTCACAAGAGGAAGAACACATCCCTCTGCTAAGACATAGATCTTCCATACTTTATTTACCATTAACAAAAAGTGCTTTATAGTACTGCATAGAGGTTGCCATAAAACAATGTTTTAAGGCTCTCTCAACCATATTTCAGCCATAAATGTCCTATAGTTACAGGAAGGAAAACTACCAAGGTTCAATATTATCATCTTTATTACAGATGACCTCACTATTGTGCTCACCATAAAGAAAAAATATTAAACCATTAAAATTGTCTGAATCCTAAATTAATACAGGTTTACTACTCATATCTAGATCTAAATGGCCTTACTTGCAGAGTAATTATTTTTCTAAGAAAATTTTGTTGACAGCCTCATTAACAGTGATCAGACCAGAATAAATGTTACCTCTTCTACTAAAAATGTGACTACCCTGGCAGAGTATCCCATATATTAGTACACATCCATCAGCAATTCAGTTCTCAGTGGTTTTATAATGAATGCCACATTAAAAACCAAGACACAAATTAATGAAAATTCAGTCATTGCACTATGTGTTACAAAGCTTAAACAGCTGAAACAGCTATCCTGTTCAATCCAGAGATTTTGAGTCCCCTTTTACACTACTTCTCACTAGTCCTATTTGTCAGTATGGTTCCATAACACAAAAATATTATTACAAGTTGTCCTCATGCAGCTCATAATAGTTCTTATAAAAATCCAAAGGAGACAGTAGAAAAAATAACATTAATTATTGTTTCATTATTTTTTTAAATGAGATTCATATGTCTGATACCAAAATGTGTTTCTGCTTAACTCGTAGTTCTGTACATCCTAAATCTGAAAAATCCCAAGGCAATTTCTAATGCCTTGTGTCAGAGTATGGCAATAGCAACAGTTCTCATTTCTGAGCCTATTCTACTGCACTATTCTACTGGAACTTCACAGAATTTGACCAGATTACTGAAATATTTTCAGACAAACAACACATGATTTATGAAGATGGTCAGTTTTATTTGAACACGGAGGATTTAAATCATTAAACTTGCTTTCTTACATTGGAAATAATTCTGTCTGCAAAAGTCATATTTCACAACAAAGCACTGTTGCTGTGAATATGGTTTCCCATCATAGAGTGCCTTAGAAAGAATTCTCTCATATTTTCTGTGGAAAGCTCATTTTTCCCTGTTTGGACAATAATGATAGCAGCAAATTAGAGGGAAAAATGTTGGTTGGAGGCTTTTCTTTTAAAACTGTTAAAACATCTTCTTACCCATTTAACTCTTTCTTCTCATTTTTTTCTTTTTTTTAGTTCTCCAGAAGATACACAGAATTTCCTCTTCTACTTTTAGCTATAAAGTACTGCTGGAGAAGGCAGATGGGTACAGCCACTGTGTGGTTGCACCACAGCAGAATTGTGAACACTCTTCTGCAGACAGCAACACATCTCTGTTTATCTTGGCAATCAGCTTGCAGGAATTTGCCTAAAAAACAGAACTCAGATCTCACTGCTGTAGCAGGCCCCAGGTTATTTCCTCTCTTTTGGCTGTTGCTTTTTCTCAAATGGGTAAAAGAAAAAATCAATTGCAGGAAGTTTCATTCTTTGGCAAGAAAATGCATGCTCTGGCAACAGTACATTCTTATTATTCACCTTGATACAGCTTTTGTACATTGTGCTCCTCCCAGTTCAACGGTACCTGACAAAACTAATGCCAGTTTTCATCCAGCACCAGCCTGTGATGTTAAATAAGAAACTCTGTGTGAACGTGCTTTTAAGCACTACAGTGCACCAAAGAATGAGCTGTTTTCAGCTAACATTGAGCCACTAATGATTTTAATGAGAGTGCCTTCTGGATTCATATTTTTTTCATAAAATACATCACACTAAAACAAAATCAATGAGAAACATTAATTAGGGCCTTTTTAGACGCCTTCTGTGGTGTTGTTTTTCTTTTGAGAAGCACCAGATGAAGAATGCTGTGCTTTATTTAAGCTAAGTTGTTTGACATTTAGATAAGAGAAAAAAGGGAAAAATACTAACAAACACAGGAACAATTTCTGACAGCTCTTTGTCATGCAAGAGAGAAAAAAGGGGACCGACTGTGAGATACTACTTTGAAGCCCTGGAAATTTGTAATGAAAAATTTAAGATACAAGAGAGGAAGAAAGATGAGCTATTCATTGGGTTCTGCATATATTAACACTTGTAATTCAAACTAAAGGTTTGCTATGTGTTTTCATAATTTTGACTCTAATAAATATCTTGGAGAATTGCTTTGATATTCTAAGATCATGCATGTAGCTTGCATCCATTAAGAAAAATGGGGAACAATCATCATCAGCCCTCTTGGCGCTAATGAGAAGGTCATTGCTCTTTAATTATCACAGACATGAAACTGAAATATTTCAAAGGGTTTGTGGAATACAGTGGCTATGGGCAAAGCTGTGTATCTGTTTATAAGTCTGTCTGACCCAGAGCATGTAGAGTAGAACATGCATCTTCCATTCTACAGCCTTTCTGCTTTTGTGTATATTAAATTTGCAGGTTTGTATCACTCTTTCTTGCACATCAGATTAATCTGGGAAATTTAGACCAGCTATTAGCGGGGGCTGAGTAGGAGGGAGGAGGGCAGGGAAAGGCGGAGAAAAAGGGGTAGAGATGTGAGAATAGTAAAATGTTCCTCATCAGGAGGTATTGTGAAATAAGTACTACTGTGTTGTGTGACCTTATTTCCCACAGTAGGGGTGTTATGAAGAAATAGAAACGGTGAGGTGCTGCAGGAAAATATTAGCAAATTAAAATTTTGTGTTTGCCATTGGCTGTGATCTCACTCATATTTCCACCCTTGCAGAAGAAGTGACTACAAGGGGAACAGACAGAGTGGAGGAGTTGGGGAAAAAACAATTAAATTTAAATAATTTTTTCCTGCTGGTTGTGATTTACTCAAAACAATTTCTTCCTACTCTGGTAGAGAACTACAATAAATCCTTCCCTCACTCCTAATGTTTTTGCACCAAATATGTTCTATTGATCCATTAGCTAAAATGTTGATTATTGCTGGATTAAATAGACCATTTCAACTCTAGTAATAGGTGAGCAACCCTGTCTTTCATGGGAGTGAAAAGGCTGAGGAGTAGAAAGGAAAAATTTCTTGCTGTGAGGGAGAGAGGAAAGAGGAAGATCCAATTTTGCATACAATTTTGTTTTATATAATTTGGAATACTACTGCTGAACAGCTATCTTCTCTCTTTTTCCTCAATTTTCACCTTTGGGAGCAGTCACATTCCCAAAAGCACTGTCAAAATATGAGTGGGAAGAGGAGGGGTGGGAAGAGAAAGCATTCAAAATACTAGCAATCAAAAATTGGTCTCCTCTGAATGCTTTGTTTTAATAAAGAGTTATGGCAAAAATGCAAATTTAGCTTCTAAGTCTAAAATTCACAAATATTTCTCATAATTAAGAGAGTTTCCATTTCCCAGCTTTGGAAGACTGAAACTGAATTTACAATACAAACTGACTTACAGAGTTTGGATCTCTAAATATTCATTGCTGGAATCTGATGTGAACATTTCAGCAGAGTAAAACAGCAGCAAATCTTTATGACAGATAAAAAGTTTACCTTCCTGCAGTAACCTTCATCTTGAAAGGCAGCTTAGGTGGAATTACATTAGGCAAGGAGGAAATTATTTTCCAAGTTATTTCCGATAGAGATTCCAGCTAATTCTTTTCATAGATTTTTACCTTTCTGGGGAAAGACAAATACCCTTTCCTTCAGCTGACAGATGTCAGGCCTGAAAAACTTCTTGGAAATTTCAGTGAAATTACAAGAGGAAAAAAACACCCCCCTATTTTTTAAAGTATTTTATAATACTTTTCATGCAGAAAGCAAGAGAGAAACTCAAGGCCAAAAGGACCATGTGCTAAGCCAGTATAGAATGGTAGCTATTCAAATTTTATCTGTTCATCTTGTAATCCAAACAAAAATCACCTAAAACTGGTTAATACCCTGAAACCAGGTAAAGTGGCCTAATCTCCAAAGGAGGCAAGCCACCAAGTAAGTGATTCTGACTAAAAAAGTAAGATTGCCCCATTAAAAACCAATGTAAACATTTTCATAGGACCTTTCTCCTGAGATCTACATACATAACTCTGTAAAAAAGATCAGAGTGCCTTTTTCAAAGAAGGACTTGAGTAATCATTTCCAGAGTAACTAAAGTGACTTGATGTGGTTGAAGCCAAAGCAGAGCTGATGCCTGAACTGAGATATGCATCTGAATGCCCAGATCAGGAAATGTTTTCTGACCTTTCTCCTTCCCACTCTCCCAAGAACCTGTAAAAACAGTAATTTGTTGCAGCAGCCAGATGGTGACCAGAGTGCACCTCCCACAAGCACTTCAGATGCAGTCAAGGTTCCCCTCTGACCAGACTTCACTGCAGCAGAAAAATGGAGTTAAACAGAAGCTGTGCTGACAGTGTCAGCTCTCTCCCGCAGCTGGACACCAGCTGATCTAGTGATTGCAGTGACCCCTTCATTAGCTGGAGAGCCCAGTGCTTTCTCTTTTCCCCATTACCATCAAACCTTCAATTCAAGAGGAACACAGAATCTGGTATCTCATCAGAGAGTGTCATTATCTTGTACTCCTATGACTGGTATTTATAACTCTGGTAATTCTCACCTGCCCTTCTAACTGGGCCATTTTAAAAAGAACCAGAGGAAAACCACACATTTAGTCAGTGGATAAAATCTTCAGTGTTGTGTCAGAAAAGAGCCTGACCCTCCATATTTAGGAGAATTGGCTGTGAGAGGTACTCAAAGGAGACCATTTCCTAATGATCTTGTTCATGAGGAAAGAGGGACATTAGCTGGATTTCAGGATTCCATGTGAGAAATCTACTATCCAAACTAGACTGACAGAAACATTGTGTTGGGCTTTACTTGCTCTCTCTACTTCTGTAAAGAGCATGGGGAAACTTGCAAGTGTGGTCAGGCAAGGCAAGCATGAGACTGGAATCTTCTAAATACATTAGAAATAGCAAAAATATTTTCTGGAATTATGAAAAAAAGTCAAAGCAAATAATTTACCTCTCATAATCCTTCGACTCTCTCTCTCTTTTGCACAGGCTTAGGGAGAATGGCATCATGCAGGTTCAAGCTGCTATCACAAAACATGTAATTAGGAAGTGCTCACACCTGGATAGAGACAATTTTCATCTGTAAATCAAGCAGCACAAAAAGCACCAGGGAGTAAGTTTCCTGTTTCAAGGCATTATGCAGCTAGAAATATTTAGCATATTCCCAAATACTTCTCATTTACAGTATTTTCTATCCTTAAAACACAAAACAAAGGCATAACTTGTCATTACAACATTTTGTTTATATATGTCTCTAGCTTTATACAGCTCAATATCCAGAAATATAGCTACAGAATAAGAAATTAATTTATTTTATCTGAATAATTCTTAATTAAATTGCCTACTTTCTTTATTTTGACATTTTTTGTGTCTTTGGCATCTTAAATCCTTTGCCAAATGCTTTTTTGTCTTGACCATTAAGGTATAAAGTAAATTGAATTAGTCCTAAAACTGTTTCTTGTGGTACTTCCTTTTTTCCCTTTTTTGCCTTTGGTATCAATGCACTTAAAAAAAAATTCATCAGTTCATGTAGTAGATCCCTTCACAATATTTACAAAACTTTCATGTAATTAGAAAAGCCCTTCATGCAGCACTGTATCAAAACACTGAGAAAGGAAATGAAAACAGAAGAATGCTGACAACGTTACAGGATGAAAGATTATACAGCAATTTTTAACAGGGGAAGCTGCATGAGCTTTTGACAGCCAGCAGGGGAGAATTTGTTATTATTTCAATCTCTTAACAATGGAAATGACACACACTGAACAAATGGCCGCCTACTCAAGTTTTGTATGGCCTTAAAGCACCTCTCTCCTTCTGCCACTTATTACCAGCTCTTCTTCTTCTTAACCCCCATATCACTCACAACCCTGAAAGCAACATCTTCCATTGAAAAGAATACTTTACCTCCTAAGTATCTGCCCTTCTTTTAGTGGAATCCCCATTTGACTGCTCTTAAGAGCACAGAGGATGAAACTGGTAGGTGGCTGCTCAGTTCATCTCCATTGCTCTCACAAGAGCCAAGGATCTTGGTAGAGACATTCATGGGAGGCACAGCATGCTTCCAGAACAGAGCTAGTAGAAGAAATCAGACAGAAAAATATCACAGGTATAGAGAAACTGAAACCACCTGGAAGAGCACAGAACTGCACAGAAAAGGTACAGCTTTAACAGGGCTCTGATTAAGTGTATCTGAAAATCCAAGCAGTGAGATCTAATCTGCCCTCTGGGAATAGCTTTACACATAGAAGGCAGAGGTTGTTCTGCAGTTACCCATTCTCAGGGTTAACTGGTGTCTGAGGTAGACAAACACACTAGTTAGAGAAATTCAGCTCTTACTCCAGAGGTATCCTGAAAAAAAAGTGGCACACACTTATTTAGAAAAAGAAACACCATGAAAGTTCATGAAAATAAGACTGCTGGAACTGTAAGGCAATGGAAAACCTGAGCATGAGGCAATGAATTTCTAGGCCAGTGGGGGCCTAAGGGGCCAAACCCCAAACTCTGCACCTATTAATTTCATGCCATTGGCTTCAATAGGGCCATATCCTATAATGATGAGTGATACTCCTGGTGAGGTTGTTTTTATGTTGTGTTAATACAGTGTTAAGCCAGTTGTTTAAAACTGCATTGCAGTAATTAAGTAATGGCAGTTACTGTTACATGTGTTTATTAGTGAAAAATAGTAAAGGACAGTTGCTTTTCTGTTCTTTATATGTGGCCTTAGGGACTGTACCTTTTGTAGTCCCCAAAGTCCCCTCTCATTATTGGACTAAGCTTGCCAATAAAATACTATAGGGGATAAAGAAGTTTGTTTTTTCTTTTTCAGTGGGGTGTGAGTTCAGCTGAACCTGAACATCACCAGAACAGCAGCTGCTGATTTCTTGGAATGGGAGAGGCAATCCTTACAGGGAGGGCTCTCTGTGCCACTCTCCTCTCTCCTTTGTGTTGCAGCCTCACTGTGACACAAGAGGTGTGTGGCTGGATGCTGCAGTTTTCTTCCTGCTTTTTTTCTCTTCAAGAACAGTAAACAGGGCTGGAATCAGCTGTGACTTATCAAAAGAAGTGTTAGAAGTCTGTAACACAAAAAGCATGGGGCTTTCCTAAATTCTACCAACTGGGCAGAGATTAGAAGAAACTCATTAAAGGAAGGAGATTTCCACATGGCATCAACACGAATCATGGCCATGCCAATAAAATATGGCAGACAAAATGCAAATCCCAAATGGGTACCACTGACACATGACATAATTAAAAACGCAGAGACGTTGAAACTTCTTCCTGTCTGCAGAGGCAACACTCACAAGTGTACACAAAGGTCACAAAACCAAAATCCAAATCCACTTTTAGGCAAAACAAGCCTGATTTTCCACTACAACATACCTTATGTATTTTCTTAAGAGAAATCTGAGGTTGGCAACACAAAAAAGCTCTTCATTCACCATTCTGATATTTGCTCACTAGACAGAGAAAATACGGAGAATCTGCCTGAAGTCCCAGATGAATGGAATGATGGCTGTTCAAGGCATGTCTTATGACAATTGCATCATAAAAAAAGGAGCACAACTTATATCCCACAAAGGATGACTATCTAAATTGCCGTGGCACATTCAGGGATCTGTAAATCAAATTACTCCATTTTTTCACTTAAGAAGGGATGCTTGCTTTTTTTTTTCCCCCAGCTTCTGCCAACTACTGAGCAATATAAAGCTGAACTTCTACCCCAGGTATAACTCAGATAACATGATTAATACAATTATCCCATGTGAAAAGGAACATTCCTTAAACTTACTGACATTCCACATCAGTTTATTCTTTCAGTTTTCATATAAGTATCTTCTATCTCTCCAGCTTTGACATATCTTGCCACAAGGAGAACTTCAGCAATTTTGGAATAAAAGTCTGTCAAAGATGAGATTTGCCTAAAGGTAGCCTTTTCAGCAAGCTGAGTAACATGCCACTGTCACAAGATACTGAGATGATTTTTCTGGTCAAGACTAACTTTCAACAAATCATTGTCCCATAATGCCAGGGCATCAGATTTTAACGACACATTTGTCATATGTTTTAGCTGAAATTCTGCAAATAAGTAAATCCTATGCATGTCTGACTTAAAAAATTCAGGAGGAAATAGTCTTGAAGATTCCTGTTAAACTGTTTTCTTTCTTCTCAACTCCTTATTTGAAGCATATTCTTAATTATGCATCATTTCCCACACATAAATTCATTTATGTATATTAATTTTTGCTCCACTTAGCAGTGGTCACTTAATTAAATGTCTTCAGTTGTTTTAATGAAAATAAAAAAAAAAGGATTTAACAGAATGTGTAACACTGTACATTTAAACATATTTGTTGCCTTTATTTCAGTCCATTTGTAACACTGATACTAGAACATTTGTGGAACTGATATTAAAAAGTAATATACTTTTCTAAAGCCCCCAGACTGTTTAGCAGATTTTTTAAATTGAAATCAAAATTATACAGATTTTTCATTCTGATAATTTTACCAATTCACTAATTCTTTAATCTTTACAGGTCATTGAACAGCTTCACATTAATGAGATGTAGTTAAGAACAAATTTTACAGTTTTTTCTCTCCTTTTTTTTTTTGAAAAATGTTGCATATCGTTTGCAAATTAGAAAGAACTTGTTCCATTTATGGTACATTTATTTAAAATAATCAAATGCATGAGAGCCAGCTGAACACTGTGTGCAATGATGCTTTAAAACAAATTACCATTTATTTATAAGGAAGAAATAGACTTTTAAAAAGCTCACAGACTGCATTTCATTATTAATGGTCCTCTCCACTGATTTCTTGCAATGAGATACAGAAACAAGAGAAAAGTCACAGTAAAACCAGGAAAGAAAGCTTTTTTGGGGGACATGCACTTTATACCAAATATAATATAAAATATAACCAAAAATTGACGGCACCTGAGGTGCATGTATGAGGAATTTCAGTGGCAATTTCTCTGCAGCTGCTAGAGAGTCTCAAACAACACAGTAGATAATGTATTTAGGAAGTCAAATTAGCCCATATCATCATGCAAAAAACTTCACTTTCTTCCAGTGAACCCAATACATTCAAGAAACACTTCTAACATCAGAAGCCTGAAAGGATCAATATCTCAAAATTATTGTAGACTGTAATTTCATGCTGTGGAAACAGTGAAAGGTAATTACTTCAGCTCAAGTATGTTAAATTACTATTATTGTCTTCTGAATTGAATAGACTCTTTATCTTTTTAAACAGCAAGTTAACCACCGTGGGTTTCCCGGGCCAGGTTTGATGCACAGGCACACATGCACAGTACTCAGGAAAGTCAGCACTCGGTGCTGGCTGAGAGGTCCATTGTTATTCACTCCAGAAAAATCAACTTCCTGAAGATTAAAGCCACATGTCTTAGTGAATATTCTGAATGCTCTTCAACCATTCTCTAGGCTTGCTTGTAAAAGCCTGAAAATTGTGCATTTGATTCCCTCTGGAAGTCGAATGAAAACCATTTCAGACTGTTCATAAACAACTATTTCATTACAGAAGATCAGCAACCAGAAAAAAGATATTTTGATGGGTAGGCAGCAAGGTTCATCTTCTTTTTTTAAAAAAAAAGAACAATTGAAAACTTTAGTCCCATGAGTGTCTATTATAATATCAGCTTGCTCATCCACTTGCACTTTAGCTCCCTCTTTCTTGTGTTACAAGCTAGGATCTGACCTGTGGCTTCATAGCTCAAGATAAAGGAGTACCACAATTTCTTAGCCAATTTTAACAGTAGTACAGATGGAACCATAAAAAAAAGGTCTGTTAAATCAGTTTTTGAAACAGCTCAGAAAATATTTTAGTTTCAAAAATATATGAACTGTTTGACAATAATAACTATGCATCTGATAATTCCACAATCTTTATACAGGGGATGACACACATAAAGCCTAGAACTACTGTTACTAATGAGATTGCTGTTAACAGGCAGCAATATCAATGCCTGACTGCAAATTCCTATCTGGCCAGTGATCTGACAACAATTCCAAATGACTCATTAGTGATCTTCACTTCAGGAGGTGCTTTGTAAAAACCTGAGCTAATTCCTCTTCTTTCATTGAAACAGCTATTTGCATGAATCCTGAAATTCGACAATTTAAGTTTCTCTGTAGCTGCCAGCTATTGCCATTGATGAGATTTGAAGGTTTCTAATAAGCTTCCTCACAAAATTTCTTAGCAAAGAAAAACACAAAGAAAATGTGTGTGCTCCTGGGGCCTGTTTCCAACTCTGCAGTCAATCCCTCTGATGACCTTGCTTTCCAGCCATTCTGATTTTTGCCTCTTGCAGCCTTGGGGAATGACATGGTCTCTTGCATAAGTTATACCCCACAGTGAAGAGCCACTGAGATGGGGTTCCTTTTCTGTCCCTTTATTCCCTGTCTTACTCCCAAATGGAGCAGGGAGGAGGTGCACAGGGTTAAGTTGTTGACAAAGAAGTGCACAATGGAGAGCTGCCCTGGCAGCAGAGCTCAGGATACAAACTAGACCGCCAGGAGCAATATCCATCCTCCCCTTTATCACTCCTGTTTGCTTCCATTTCTCTAGACATGGGAAGAAGGCAAAGAAATCTCAGAGCCTGTGATGAAGAGACACAAGATAAAGACAGAATGGGGGGAAAAAAATGAGAGGAATGTGTTCCTAGGAGAAGGCTTTGGAAAATTCAACTTTCTCACCCCTGAGCCCAAATAATTTAAGAGAGAGAGGACATGGTTACTTCCATCCTGTTAGGCAAAAGGAAAACACACACTGCCCTGACCCATTCTCAAAGATAATGGCCTGCACTGAAGTACAGTAGCTTCTGAATTTCATATAATGTCTACACCACTTCTGTGTTCAAGTGAGAACTAGGAGTCACTGACAGGAGCCTAGGATGAGTATATTGTAGTGACTATAGTATCTAGGAAGCAGTTAATTACACCACAGAAAAAAAAAAGTGTGAAAAGGGACTTGTCCTGCAACAGGATAGCTGACAAAAAATTTCAAACTGCTATACAACAGCAGACATTACAAATAATCTATAGCAAAAATTAATCCATTGGAGGCCTTTTACACGGTGTGTCTTACATTACTGTGTAAAATAATGCTCTACTTTTCAGATCAGATCTGCATTTTAAAGCTTACAACTTACTGTGATATTTTCCACTTGTAGAGGCTGCTATTAGAAATATGAAAATGGATATAAAACAGAAGGACACAATAACTTAATTCAGAAGAGAGCTCAGAAAGAGCTGTGGTCCAAACATACCACTAAATGCAGGGGCAGAGATGAGGTTAGAGACAATTTCAGAAGTTACAACATGTTTTTCAAGGCCTTGCTTGGTGGTGTTTTGATTATCCCCAGAGAGATTTCACTGCCCCTCCTGCCCCTCACCTTGAGCACCTTCAGTGTGAAAATTCCCTAATATCAAAACAGGATTTCATATGTTGTAACCCGCATCCATTGCCCTTTTTTATTTTGCTGGGCATATTGAGGAGTCCTTTATCTTGCTCATAAACTTGTTAAGCAATTGGAGACAGCAATATGATGCCCCTTCTCTTCCTCAGATTGAACCAACTCTCAAGACGCTCCTTGTACCTGTGCTTGAGCCTCCACAATGATGTTTGAGAACTCTGCTGGACTTGCCTTTCTACCACTGTCTCCCAGCAAGCCCCAAACTGGAGACAGCACTTGAAATACTCCCTCCCTTTCACAAGAGGGAACACTCACCTCCCCCAGCCTGCTGTCTGCCCTCTGGCTGATACAGCAGAGGTTTGCTGACCTTTCCTGACACAAGTACACACCATTGGCTCAGATTTGATTTGTCCCTGGCCAAGGCCCCAAATTCTTTCCCACAGAAGTGCATCCTCAACAGTCTGCAATCCCAGGTGCAGGACTCTGTATAAAGCTACGTTGAACTCCATGAGATTCATGTTGCCCAGTGCTCCAGCAAGCCAAGGCAGCTCTGGATTTCTGGACTTGCCTTGCCTGACACAGTGTCACCTGAGAACTGAGTGCAGGTACACTCCATCCCACCTCCAGCTGAGTAACAAAAGTTATTGAAGCACCCATGTAGTGACTCTTGAAGAATGCCACTAGCTGGACCCTGAACGGACAGGTCTTTAAGCCTGTTGGTGCAGCCAGGTTCCCACCCACTTCAGAGCACATCCAGGCAGTTCACATCTCAAAAAAAAAAAAAAAAATTTAGAACATTATATTGTGAAAATAATCTGGAATCCTTTCAAGTAGACAGAAACAGATTTGCCAGCCTGAGAAGAAAGGACTATGCTACTCCTAAGGAGACCGGGAGCCTTGGCTGTCCCAGGGGAGAGCCTATCCCTGTGCCAGATGTGCTGCCAGAACCAGGTGCAGCTGCCAGCTGCCAGCCATAACCACAGTGCACAGCATGTTCTGAACTTCTCTGGCAACATCAGGCAGCCAGAGCATTCTGGGGCCACCTGCCAGTGCCAGGGTGGCAGCAGGGCCATTTGGTACCCACGCAACTGCTTCCTGCACTGTGGCAGTAGCCAGCCTAGATGCTATTCCTGGTGCAACTTTCCAGCCAAGCAGTCTGTAGCTGTAATGTGCAAACTGCAGGCATGTCAAACAAGTTCTCAAATTTGCCAACATAAGTAAGCATTAAAACTATGATGTGCATGAATTTGAGGTTTACTTTAAGGATACGTATATACATATAAATTCTTATTTATATTATTTTCCAGGTAAAATAATGGCAGTGTTTTCTTGTGGTTTAAGAGAAACATGCCACTTTACCAAATGTTAAATAACAAAAGAACTTGCATGTATTGATCCTTCCTTTATTCCCTAGAGATATGAGTTATTGCAGTGTTTTGGGCCAACTGCAAAATATGTTTCCAGTCATTTGCCATTGAAAGCTTACAGTCTACTTTCTAGGACCCATATTAGTGCCTTTTTTCCTAAGGAAAATCATTAGAGATCTTCCACATCTCCTTTGTGAAATCTGTGTGCTTCCGCTTCACTTCTCAATCGAATTTAACATGTACAGCTGTACTATTTTAGCAGTTGGTATCTTTACCAAACACGGGAAAAAAAAATAAAAGTAATATATGATACTTGGTTTTAAACTAAGTTTAAGACATGAATAAAAATACTCTTTCTTCAAAGCTCAAAAAAGACCCCTTCATGACCACTCTTGGCAGATCACAGAAGATGGGACCTAAACATCTTCTAAACAAGAGGTTGCAGATGCCAACTTTATTTCTCAAGTGGCTCAACCAGACATATTAACTCAGATGGAACAAGAAAGAGATGCCTTCCTTGTCCCAACAAACATATTATCATGAGGAATGTGAATACTACGTGTTCAATGTTCTATGTGAAAGAATGAACAGCAAAAGCTTTCAAAATGTAGTCAGCTGTAAATGCATACTGTTCCTTGAACTTAAGATGTAAGCTCCCCTGGAAGTTGGTCTTTTAAAAAGTTAGAGAGCTACGTTTGAAAAATGAAGGAACAGCACATATAAAATTTCCATATTTTTAGAGCAAATACAAAAATTAATACACCATAATCTTGTTAAAATGAGATTTTTCAGTATACTTCTAGTTGTACTAATTCAGTGTTTAAGGATGATCTGTCAATGCTTTAAATTCTGCATATTTCAAAAAACAAACTTTGACTGGTCCCAGTTCTAACAGTTATCTTGAATTTCAATATATTTGTTATTTTTTCCAGAATCACATACTTTGAAAGCAGCATTCATTTCAAAAGTGACAAAGACACAAAACTCTAAATTCATGGTAGGAGAGAAAGGCTGGAAAGCATTAACTAAATACACAGATAAAATTTCGGAAATATATTCCAAATGAAATAAATTGTCTTTCCCACAGTAGTTATTCCAAAGCAAAATGGGGTTTGTTTCATGATAGAGCAGCCACACAGGGACAGCAATTAGGAAATGACATGCCACTTCACATTTTTTGCAAAATACCTTCAGCTCTTTATTCTAATCATGTAGATTAGACCTAGACCTTCCAGACTACACCTGGAAATAATGGAGAAACCTGTCTAGACTCACAGGGGTTTGGGGTTTGTTTTGTTTTTGTTTTTTTTTTTTCCCCAATCAATATTTCTTAGAGGAGGACAATTTTGGCCAGATCTAGGTATAAAGAATTTTGGCCGCTTCCTAGGCTGGCAATCAGCTTGCACATCAAGGATGGCTGCTATCCCTGAACCTATTTTCTTTTCAGTCCTACAAGAGCCCCAGCAGGAACTCTGGGGTGGATCAGGAAACGTGGTCCTCCCACTGCAGCAAGACCTCTGCTGCCCTCATCCTTTCCATCAGTACAGAATCAGGGGGTCCAGCACCTCAGTGTCCCTGCCCAGCCCCTCTCTTTCTCATAGCAGGTCCTTGACCTGCACAGTAATTTCTGTTCCACACCCCTGAGCGTCCCTGAGCTGCAGCTGAACACTGTTCTCCACGTGCAACTGCTGACTGTTCTGGGGAGTTCCTCACTGAGGAGCTTTGCAAGGGGGAACTTTTACAACAGGACCCAAGGACTCACTCTAACTATGTGCAACGTGTGAATTACTGCACTTGCCTCACTGAGGGTAAATAATGCAGCTCTTTCTGAAGAAAAACACACAGCCCAGCTTAAGCTTTCCCTCCTTAGTTACACAGGCAGCCTGGAGTACATGAAAATAGGCCAGAGTCAAAGTGGACGGTAATAAAGTCAATGGCATTTTATCAGACACCATAGCTAGGGGCAGAATATGATCCAATGTGTACTTTTTGAATAGAATTCTTTTAGAAAGCACTTCAGAGAAATGAAACAAAACCAGTTTGTTTTCCTTGATAATATTCAGTCCATGCAGTACAACTCACAAGAGACCAATAAATGATTGTTACTGGAAACTTTGAAAAATCATGGCAAAAGAAAACATTTATGCAAGGTTATGGAGGCTTCTGAAGTATGGCTGATATGTTCAGGTCCAAAAAGTCTGTAAAGTATCAGGATATTACATAGAGTAATGCTGATGGTCTCTACTCTATTTATATTGAATGCAACTTAGTTTGCTTTTTGTATATAGGAAAGGTTAATTCTATACTGAACAATGTTTTGATTCCACTCTAGTGAATTTCTTATAGAAACACTAAAGATTACTTGGATTAATAAGAGTAATAAAAATAGTCCCCACTTTATAATACTAAGATAAACATATGAATTTGTAATGGGAAAACGTGATTTATGGAAAAGATGTAAAATTTAAATCCTGGCAATCAGGCTCAGGGAAAGTAAAAGTAGTCCTGAATGGTCACCCAAAACTGGTTTTAGCCCCTATATTTGCTTATAGCAGAAGTAATTTTCTTAGGCCATTTCTGGTTTAAACTTGCTACTGAAGATATTTAGATAATACTTAGGGTAAGGCTACAGCAAGATTTTAATTATAATGTGATGCCTCTCAGTGCGGCTTCTCAGGCATATTTGAGCCAAGTTTGCAAAGTTCATAAACCTTTTGATAAAACTGGGCCAAGTCTAGAGTGAACACAGATTGATTTATAGCATTGCATGTAAAAAGGAAGCACCTTGTTATCTTCAGAAAGTTCAAAAATGAAATAATAGTCTCAATGTTATAAATGAGTGGGATGCCCTCTTGTGAAATAATTTACCATGTTCTGTCTATTCAACTTTGGAAAGAGCACAGAGAAAAACCTGGGCCAATGACAGGACTAAAAACCAGGCAACAGTTAAGACTGCAGTCATAAAAATACATCTGCAGAAGGAGAGCTTGAAATATTAAAAATTTTGTTTTGAGTGGAAAGGAGGAAGCAGGAGGAAACATACTAGAGCTACTGCACTGAACACAGTCTGAGGGATTTCAGATGCTCCCATGTCCACTATCAGAGTATGAGAAATAAAGATTGCAAAAATACTCCTAAACTGCAACACTCTTTTAAACTGTAATTTCAAGTTGTTCTTTTTTATATTTTTTTTAAACAACATATTATAAATAACCTGTAGAATTCATTGTTACAATGAAAAAGTTTAGTTGGTATGGGAAAGTACAAGTGATTAGGTTGAAAATCTCAATTAACATAAACAACAATGATTAGCACAAAAACTGATTGGCTAAAGACATGAACCTGATTCAAGACAAAACAAAACTTACCTCTTGGACAGGTTGCCCTTTGTACCAAATAATACCAGTACTATTACGAATGTAAATTTTCCCATTATTAACTCAACATTTTAATTTCCTTATTATGTTACTAAATTTCCAATTGATTTAAAATTTTTAATTTAATTTTTCACTTTAATTTTTATTGACAAAGGATTGCTCTCAGGTTAATAATCTGCAAAGATACTGTGTGTTCTTCAGCACACAGGTTTCAGAGAGAGGCCTGCAGAACTTGAGAAGGCACTTCATTCATGATTACTAAGTATATCTCCTTGCTTTGGAGCCATCAATAACCTCCTTAAAAATAAAGATATCATAGGCAGATAATTCATTTCATTCTAGCAATAATTGATCTTTGTCACTACATACCACCAGAGCAGTCTGGATACCATCTAGGAGCTTCACTAAAGTATTTACATAAATCATCATCATGGAGCCCCTTTAGGCATTTGTTGGGTTTGAAGTAATTGAGATGCAAAAAATCCTCTTTGACTAATAGTCAAGAGACAGCAACTGACACCAATCAATGTCTGGAACTGAATCAGGTGGAACATATTTCTCCAGAAATCTGGGCAAATACAATCTGGGGACACATAAAGAAATCAGGAATGGCATTGGGAACATGGAAAAGAAGTAAGAATATGTTTGCTGAAAATATTACCAGGGAGTGTAAAATGTATGCGAGAATGCCAAAATAGTATAGATTAACCAGAGGAAGCCAGAAGAGATCAGAATTCAGTTTCTGTGCTCAAAGAAGCTTTTATTCTTTCTTCTCCATCTTCTTCTGATGCATCAGAGATTGGCCACAACTACAAAGAACATCTTAGGTAAAGGTGGACAGCTCTTAGACTCCACAGAATACTAATTTTCCTAGACACATAGCACAAGGTATAAAAACCAATAAACTAAAAGCCTCTGCTATTTAGAGAGTCACTTTAGATCATCAAACCATTTCTCTTCTCCTGATTCTAGATGTTAATCATGTGCTTTAGCCACTTTCCTGTCTGCTTCATTCACTGTGTGTGACACATTGTATATTGGGTATGGGGAATGGGGGCACTCAGAGCAGAAGCAGCAAGAAACATTAAGGATTTGAATTGCATCTTGTACCAACATCCTTCCATTGAATACTCTTGCAGTGTAAAACAAGTATGCCTCAGGTTTAAGTATGAAGGCTAGAGCATTTAGGTTTACCAAGTATGAACTTGGAGCAGGTATCCTGCACAATACTTGCTTAGTGTTTGTGGCAATCTTTGACAAAACCTTGGGTTGTTGTTTCTGTAAAAGGTATTGCCTCCAGGTGCACAAAGCCCACAAAACATTTTTACCTTCCTCCCAACACAGCAAGGAGTCAGCAACAATCTGAGATGAAAAAAAAAAAAATAGGGAAGTATTTTTGAGACCTGTATATTTGGGTGTCTCATAAACCACTTGATTAGGAGAAGGTTGGACATCACACTGGCAGATAGTCAGTGAAGACATCAACATGTTGTAGGATCATCCCTCCACTTCAGAAGGGAAGCTCAGCTCACTGTCCTGGGCCACCTCTGGGGAAAGGACGAGCACCAAGCAGTTCTTGCTGTTGCTGGACTTCAAGATGCCAGGCCAGCCCATGGCATTTTTCAAACAATACTATATCAGTTCACATCTGTACAGCAGGTTATCAAGGGAGTTCAATGTGGCCACTGACTGTGAGTGCTGAGATTTGACTTGCAATTCTCTTTCTCTCCACCTGGCCTACCACAGTCTGTCAGCCAAGGAGGGAAGCCTCTCCTGAGAAGCAGTTTTTGGACAGCTCAAATGAACTCAAACTCACTGCAGGTTCCATGTGGCAGAAAGTTAACTCTGCTGGACAACTTGGAGCTTGCAGAAATGGCTCAGATTGAAACATACCCAACAACTAAGCCCCACTTCTGTGCATGAACCCAGTAATGTGCCAAACCTCACATGTCTTGTGGGAGCAAGGGGAAGGCACTCAAATGATATTTTTTGGGAGGAGAGAAAAAAAGAAAGTGGAGCTACTTCTGTGATCAGCTTCAGATGACAAAGCTATTGTCACAAGAAGAAAAAAAGCTAGGGAGTTGTTTCTCTTCAAAATATTAAATTTAGATGAACCTTGACATTTCTAGGTGAGAAACCAAAGTTTAGCTCCAGATAATAGTACATATGCTATGTATGTCACTAATGAAATATATAAAACTAAGACACATTAGTTAAGAGAGGCCCATTAATCATTTGTGTGTTTAAAATACAGTTCCTGCTACTTGAACGTAGTTCCTCTGACTTGATGAAGTATATGCAGAGCACCATTGTGATTTTTCTACAGAACACTGTAGAGCTGGCATCGAGAAAATGCAAATACCACATAGTGCTGTGAGATCCAGATTCACAGAGTACTGTGGTAGCTGAATTGTTTGAAAAGACATACGGCATCCCAAGTGTAACAGATAGTTGAATCTCAAGGGGGAACCATTGTTCATTCATCTGGACCAAGTGACATTCTTTATGCAAGAATAATTCCTGATTAAAGGGTGAGTTTTAATGGAAACTAATTAGGCAACCTCTTTAGCCTGGGCATAATGATCAAATGAGCTGTCACACAGTACCTGATACAATGATCTCACTTGGTACAAGATTTTATTCCTTAGCAATTACACTCCCACGTTGCACTGCATGTGTTTATTGCCTGGAGCACACATGTCAAATTAAAGAGCAGCTTATGCACCTGATATTTAATTATTGCCTAGCACTACAGACAACCGGGAAATGTCAAAGTGAGCAGTCCTGCACTGGAGCAACTAAAACGGATATCTTCTCTGGCAAAGAAAAAAATAGAGATAAAATATGTATGGATGATTCAGTTGTCTTACAATTCACAGTTACAAAAAATGGCCTCCCCAATCTTAAATAATTTACCATCCTGCTCAATGCAGAGAATACTCCCTGAGCAGAAGGGTATGTGAAACAGGTTCGTCAACTCACATAATTATTTGTATTAGATGCATTTTTGCATGATTAGAGTGTTTAAAAGAAAATGTTGAAATTTGAGCTGGTTTATATCAACTTCAAATACCAAAGGGATCATTTATTTATTCAGGTATGGACTAATTCACAGGTGTTAAAAGAAACATTCATTTCTACAACCCTGTTATCCTGCAGTTAACTAAAAATCATCCTTAGCTTACTGGAAATTTTCCTAAATTCCTTCATAGTCAAATCACTTCCTTAATCCTAGCTGTAATAAGGCTGAAATGAAAAGCCATCAATACTAAAAGAGATGCAAGTGAAGGGTTTCCAGCAAATCAAGACAAGCTAATCAAAAAAGAAAGTTTTATGGCTGCAACAGAGGTGATGACAATAAGGTGAGGAAAAATCCATACCGCCCCAAGTTTTGAGCACAATTTTTAATAAAGGAAAAATGTGCACAATAAAAAAGAGTTTTTCTTAGCCATTGATCTGTAATGGAACACCCAAATAGAGATACGATGGCATCCTGTGGCTAAGAAAGTTGTGTGTGTGTGTGTGTGTATCTTGGACAATTCTACTCCCAATAAAGGAATCTAATTACCCTTAGTCTTAATTGCACAGTCTAATACTAAAAAGGCTTAATAAGAGTGCTTTTGTATTTACAAAACTGCACAGCTTGTGAAAGAACCCTCAAAACATTTGGCAGGAATCCCAGCCGAGGTATGACTGACTGGAACCTCTAATGACTACAACATGTAAACAAGCGTTTTGTTTCCACTGATAATCATTAACTTCCAGTGTCAGACTTATCCCACAAGGTTTTGTTCACTCCTTCACCAGGCTGCTTTACAAAGGCATCTGGTGCTAAGGGAAAGGGCAAGGCGAGCAGGTGGGGGGGGAAGAGGGAAGTGCAGAGTGCTATACAGTGTTGTCACTCTTAAACTAAAGTGGCAGTAGGCAAATGAAAGGGTCATGAGGTAAATGCTTCTAACAAGGAGCAAGCTGCTGTGATAATTCCCACCATTCTTTGATGGTCCCTCTTACTGTGTGACTTAGTGACATAACGTGCTAGACCTCCTGGTTATTTTATTGTATTTTATTTTTTAATGAAGAAAGGTCATTAGAAACAGAGCCTCTCTGAAATATTGTTTCACACCAAGGTAGCTTTCAAAATTAAACATGGGCAAAAAGAAAAAAAGTAAAATGGAAATTTGGTTTCCCTTACTACTGTAGTACTGGAACAATCTGCCTCCAAGTGCTGCATTAAAATAAAAGAGGAGCTGCTGAATACAAGTCCTATTAGGACAAATCTGGTTGCACACATAACAGAAGGGAAGCGTGTCAGAAATGACACAAACTGCCCTGGCTAGCTAAGCAACAGTCATTTTAAACATGAATTTCAGACATCCAGACCCTCAGCTAGACCAACTCTGCTAAAATGCATACACCCTGAGAAGCCTAACCCGGACTTCTCATCATACACTTACTTTATTTTTAAAGTACTTTCCATTCAAATAATTTTATGTAGAAACACTGAACAAGTTGTAAAAAATTATGTCCATTATATATAGCATTTAGTAAAACTTTGCAGTCTATAAACAAAACATTGAATAGCCCATATTTACATTCTCAAGCCTTTCTTAGCCTGAGAAGTGCAGCTAATTTGGTAATTTTTAACCACAGGGCTATAGACAGCCAGTGGTTTCCAAAACAGCAGGAGTAGCTTGCAGCCTGCAGACCTAATACTTCTGTGGCTACCTGCGAGCAAAAGGTCGTTTGTAACACCCATTTAACTGTCGGTGTCACGGAGGCTCCTTTCAAAGGTTTACACTTATTTCATGCCCTGCTAGGATGCTGCCTGTGAAGGAAGCATTTCCTGCTCAGCCTCAGTAGAGCTCCTCACGGGAGCTCTGTGAGGAGCAGGTTGCTCACAGCTCTCACCACTGCACCAAGAAATTGATGCGTGCATCTCTCCAGCAGTTCTGGTATATACCCCTGCAGAATCAGGTAGGAGCTGTGAAGCAGCCCAGCTAAATTTATTTTAAAAACACTTGGCAAAGCAAGTTTGCAATTGTTTAATTTTCATTATAACTGCTGCCTCACGAGATAATGAGCCCTCATAACAGTGTTTTATATAAAAGCACATTATGCCTTTACCCAGCGCACACAAATGGCCAGTGATTATTAACAATGTTAAAATGTCAGTAGAACCAAACCAGCAGAAAGCATGGATTTAGATGCCATAAAAGCTGCAAATGACTGTTACATTGTTTTAAGAAATCATCTTTAAAAGGCTCTTACAAACAGAGGAAAAGAAATATTTGCTATGCGGAATAAAAATTTATGAAGAAATGTCAATCAAATTTGACTTCACGACAAGCATTAGGCACTAGAAGCAGCTAAGCTCATCACTGCTGCCACTTTTCAGTTTTAGGATTAGAGACAAAATGCTCCATAAATAATTGTTGATTTTACCTTTGGCTTGAATTTTTTTCCCTTGCCATTCCAGGATTTCAGTGTTTTGGAATGCTTTAAGAAAACATTCTCAAAGTAAAACTTCAGAAAGTCCAAATCTACACATTTGCCACTGATTTAAAGTCAGGAAAAAAAAAAAATCCAACATTTAAATGAAAGTCTAGTAAAGAGTACAAGGTCTAGACAGGATAATCACTATCTAAATTATCACAAATATTTTGGAGGCTTTTAGCCTCAAAACGTCACTCACAGCATCATCTCAGATACAAATGGGTCTTATTCCCATTCACTGAGGTGAAAATTAGTGTGGTAAAGTCTGATTCACAAAGGATTTATGTTTGGCTGTTGTTGGTTATTTATGTCAATTCTTCAAAGTTATTCACATGAATTTAAACTTAGTAGGCTCTATTTAGGTTAGTTCAATTTTTAAATTAGAAAGAAAGAAAGAAGAATTGTGGTGTAGGGTTTTGGGGGTGTTTTTTAATTTGCTTTGGATTTGAAGTTTTTGTGGGGGAGTGGGGGTTTGCTTATTTATTTGTGTTTTTTAAGTTACCTCTACCTGGCAAAGAATATAGTATCATCCAGGATTTGTCAGAAGAATTACTGTGCTTGTCTCCATGTAACTCCAAAAGCTCTACAAATGCATGTAAGTTAAATAATTTTTAATTTTAGCTTGTTCAGTTGCCAGGTCACATGCTGCATTTCAATTCATACATTAACAAAAGGTGTTCAAGAGCAAATGAGTCGTGAATGTCAATGTTTTCCCCACTAAAGATATACTTCTAGAAATATAAACCTACAACCTCTTTATTAAATGTGAACACAAACAGAAATGTGAAATCAAGTGTTTCAGACTTGCTCTATGTAATCTATTGCCAATAATATTCTTTTTTTCATTTCCAACTATTATTATTTTATCTTACGCAGACAGTAGCTTTTTCAAATAAGATATTCAATAAATATTTGTACATCCCTCTCACTAACCACAGGCCTAATTTCTTCTCCTCAGTTATTATAAACCAAATACTTTAGAAACTGATTTAGATAGCTCACAGAATAAATTGGTATGTCTGTATAATTAATATAATATAGATTTTTGAACCAGATAGATGGGAGATATTTCAAACATTGCTCTAAAATATTAATATTTCATTGCTTTCATTGGGCCTTCAATTGTGAGTTTAGTTTAAGGCAATAAATTAGTCTTCCTTGAACATGCATTAGATAGACATTGTTTCTCTAAAGCTGGAAATCTATCATTCATCTCCAGTCAGCTTTAACACTTAGAAGGTCTGTAATAAATACACACACAAGCAAGAAAAGCCTGAACATTAGCAGAGATGCTAAGAGGGCTATTAATTAAGCCACATTAGTACAATGTGATCAAAAACAAGGCATCAGTATCCTTAGGGCAAAAACACATTTCAGGTCAAATTTTACACACATGCATATAGAGATAGATAGATATAGATATAGATATAGATGATATATAGATATAGATGATATAGATATAGATATAAATATAGATATAGATTAGATATAGATAGATATAGATAGATATAGATACCCCCACCAATAGGCACACATAAAGAAGTATATACCAGACAGACCCTTCCTTTATGCTAAATATATTAAAAAAAAAAAAAAGCATCAAAGTAACTATTTGCACTGGCTGCTTCGTTTATTTGCACTGTGAATTATTTGAGACCAGATTTTAAAGCTCGTTTGATTTCTGATCTTCTCAAAGCTCAAACCATCGTCTCGTACTGTATATACTGATGGCCTGGCACCACCCTATGGTAGCCGTCAGAAATGCAGACGGAAGCTCTTCCAGATGCATGGAGAGAAACTAGCAACACATAAACATATTAGAGAAAAGAAGCAGTGAGTGTTTTCTCAAAAACAATCAGCAGGTATTTATTCAAAACTAACTAGCTTCTCTTAAATATGCCTTAAAGTTGTTCAACAAGTGTGATTCTTGCGAAGAATTTAGTACTGCCTAAAATCCATAGCAAAGCAATTTTTTTAGTGAATGCTGCATTTGTTTGTTTGTTTTAATACCATTAAAAAAACACAGTTCTTGTGATATCAAAACTCATAACCAGATGGGAATTATTGTCAGGTCTGCTGCGACAGGAAGGCTGACCTACAGTGTGTAACTACAGAGTAAAGGGTAAAAGTTAATTAATTCTAGCAACTGGAGAAAGAGAAATAGGTGGCTTCAAAGCAGACAAGGAAAAAAAAATCTTTAGTGATTTCCTAGCCAGAGCAAATTTATTCAATCCTTACTTGCTCCATGACATATATTATGGATAATTTAAAAAAGACACAACAAAATGCTAAATTCCTTCCCCCTGCAGAAAAAAACTCTATACACTGACTCCTCAATCAAATGTAAGAGGGTAAACAATGTCTCCTCCATTCCTCAGACAGAATAACAAACATTACTGCACTATCAGGAAAGCTGGCCATTCCCAAAAAGTGGTAAAGTCACAACTTCACCCCCAGACATCCTACTCAGTCACAGCCTTTGTGCAACTCCAAATTAGATTTCCAGCACACAGAATTACAACAAAATGTAAAGGCAATATAAGAAGCCGAAAAAGCTTGTTCAAAAATCCTTTGAAACAAGTCAGGTTCTTTTTCTCAGAGAAGATTCTACTAAAAACCTTCTTGGTATTGCAAGTTTAAGCTGTCTTATGCTCTGGTGCATAGTTTGGTCTTCATTGCCTTCATTATAAAGGTTGAGCTTTATAAGTGTGAAAATAATTTCCTGCCGCTCCCAGAAAATTATAAAAATTATAAAAGAGAGCAAATAGCATTTAGACTTACATTTTCTTTTTTTTTGTTTGTTTTGTTTTGTTTTGGTTTTGTTGTTTGTTTGTGGATTTTGGGATTTTTTTTGGGGGGGGGTTGGGGTTTTTTTTTTTTGGGGGGGGGTTGTTTTTGTTTAAACACATACATAGGAAACTTGAAAAGGATGAACTGGTGAGGCATATTCTTTAATTGACAGACTGTTTTACTATAGACTTTGCAGGAAACTGACTGTAACAAGCATCTCTAAATTTAAGACCTCCTGGATTTCACAAACACAGAGCACCTGCAGGATTCCACAGAAACTAGCAGTGCTTTCACAGGAGAAATTAAGTCTCAAATGCCATCATAGACTAAAAATGCTGTGGCAGCGTTATCCAATTTCAGATAAACAGGATTTTTCAAATGTAAAATGAAGTGACTGGAATAACGTGTAAAATTTTCTTGCTACTGTGTTTAAAGAGATTTTTCAGGACATTTGAGTGCTGGAAAAGGAAATACTTATACAATATATTTTTTCTGCGGTTCAACACTGACAATTAAATCATAGATTCTTGACCACAACTCCCCATAAGGAGAGTGTTTTGCAAGGGAATTTAGAAAACCACAGAACACCTGTGTTCATGAGAGTAGCATTTGTGTTTCTAGAAAAGCTTTCTTAGGACAGAATCAGTTTTCCTCAACAAAGACACAAACAGTGCTCCATAATGAGCAGATCCTACTACATGCCTTTCATAGATAGAATGGAGGTGCACATTCCTCTGGATGAAATGGCAGATGTGAACTATCTTGTATCTTACTCACAGAAACATTCTTTCTCTCTTTATTCTCTAGGCAATAAACACACTAATGACAGAGGTTCACAGAATTCACTGAGAAAAATGGAAAAGACACAGAACATGTTCTTCCTATGGTGAGTTTTAACTCAGAAGACATTATTTGACAGAAATTCCACAGCTTCAAAAGGAAAAGAAAACTAAACAGCAAGAGCAAAGCTTGCAACACTAAATATAATAGTACAATTTATATGTTATTTTCACAAGGATAAGCTGTTTTCTAAGGACAAGACAAAATAATCAACTCTATAGAAGCAGCTTGAGTAGTCTAAATATGTCCCAGTTAAATTTTTTAATGAAGCTGCAGAGTGAATGCAAATCTACAAGTCCCAGAGCTGGTGTAGCACCACATAATTTCTAAGTAGCAGAGCCTGAGAAGTCCCCTAGCAGCACACCACAGCTCCTGCTGAGGAACCAAGTACCCTTGTAACACATTAGGGTCCACACAGCAGCATCCAATCAGTCCCTTTAATCTGAGCAGTGCCTTTTTACTTTGTGAGGAACCTAAGTCTGCTGGGGGGGGTTGTACTGGAGGCTTTGGGATCTTAAAAGCAGCAACATTATCAATGCCAGCAAAGGCAAACCTCCAGGACCTTTTAGGGGGAGTCCTGAGAGGCCTGTAAAAACAGTGAGAGTGTCTCCCTTGCAGGGATACCAGTTATAAAGGATAAACCCCTCAGGCAGGTTTAACTGTAACAAACAGGGCAGGGAGAAAAACCCTCACAGGAAAAAAGGATGCTAAATTACAGAGGAACAGTAGCACATATGTTGTATTCATTCCAGGTCAGAGTTCACAAGGAATTATATCCTGGCAGAGCCTGAGTGCTTTTCAGCTACCATTGGGCCAAATCCTCCCGTCTTTCATGTTTTCTTAAAAAACAGCAAAACTGCCAGGGACTCCCAAATTATTTTTCCCTACTTAGAAGAATAGCTGGAGTGCTAAAATGAGAGGAAGATATGACAGAACTATTCTGGCTTAGTGACAGAGGTTTCTTGGCACATCTTCTTCCCCTTAAAAAGTAGGAAAGTCAGACACATATTAGAACAAGCCAACAGGAGAACAAACATTTCTCAAAAAAAATATCAAGGCAAAAGATTACTTGTTTCCCTGCTTGCTGGGAGGACAGCTTCCCTGGCTGCTGGAAGACTTGGAGACCTTGCACACTCCTTCCCTGGAAAGAGCTGTCCCTTCCCGCACCCTCCTGCTGCTGTCCTTCCAGGTGAGATCAGCAGCTCTGAACCCCAGCACACCGGGCTGACGGGAAAGCTGAAAGGCTTTCCTGGGGTTTTTGGCTCACGACCTCTAACTTTTTGGGATGATGCCAAAGTACAGCTCTTTCTGTGCTTGTTGGCTCAGCAGCCCTAACAGGGTGAACTAAAGCCCAGGCCTCTAAAGGACAATTACTCATTTATGCACATTGAACCTACAACCTTATAACAACCAGGACAAATACAGCACTTCAGGGTCAGACTCTGCTTTTGGGTAAACATGAGGCGAGTAACACAGAGTGCATGTCATTTAGATGGCTTTGAGCAAGTCCACAAAAAGCACGTGCTTGCACAGAGAAGGGAGCCTTACCCCCACTTGACACCACACAGCAAACATGGCTCTGTCGTGCTCTGTTTCTGCATGGAATTTGTTGCATCAAAAGGGAGAAATTTTCACTGCCAGCCAGAGCTCTCCAAGAGACACTCAGGTTCAGAGAACAGAGTTCATGCACTGACAGCCCGATGGCTCCTCGAAACCCCTCTGAAAAGGCTGCACAATAAATAGGGAGCACTTGGACCCAACATTTATGTGGTAATATAAAATATTAACTCCAGCCAGGGTGTGCAGACTTTGCCAAAGCTTGATTGGCGTTAGGTGATTTCGGCATCATTGCTAACAAAGATTTCAATGGAAACCTGGGTGACTGAAAATTAAGTGTAAAAAAATTATAGAGACTAGAATATCTACCTTCAAGTCCTTGTGCAGCAGAAGGGGTCAAGCAGGTAGCTGCTATTCTAAAGGCAAGGAAGTGAATTTAAAAGCAGCTTGAAAGCTTTGAATAAAGAAAATAGTGGTACAGAAAATACCATGAAACCTCACCTGGCTAACAGCTTGTTCTGAAAAGCAAAACCAAAGAAGGGAAAAAGTGTCAGAGGACATGGGAAACCAAGCAAAAAAAAAAAATGTAGCTGTAATTTCAGTTAATTTCTGTGTTCGTTATTCATTAAGTCTTTTGTCTACATCTACTGTTAAAAGGCTTTAATCTCTACACTTCAATTCCAAATCTCTATGAATGACAATTTAAGGCATTTTATTTACCCCACATTTTTAAAGATGTGGTAATTAAAATAATCTGTTTTACACTTATTAAAAATAAATTATTGCATATTTTAATGTTTTTCCTCCCTGCAACTTTTTCTTAATTAGTTATTTAAACTGCGTTGAAAATCCCAAGCCAATACATTTCAATATTCATTTTTCTATTTTAATTTTTCAGACAAGAAGAAAAGTTTCCCTCTTTAAGCTGAAAATTCAATTTAAAAAGCAGATTAAATACTCATTGGTGTTATTTTACATCGTTCACAGAGAGCTTTCTTTTTCTTCAATATTTATTAATGACGACATTCTTGCATGTACACATTATCTTACATCTATTAGCATCTTTTATCTGGAAGGAACTTGGAGAGCTCTTACAAACAGACACTTTTGTAAATACGATGAGGGACTCATTCATTATTCGAACCCAAACCTCCCTGGAACACAAATCCTTTTACTGTTTAAAAGTCCTCAGCAAAGCTGTAAAAAGCAGCAAAGAGCACCTTAGTGAACATCAGCAGAACTAATGCAGCATAGACCCATTGAATTCTATTGAATCTTACCATAGAACTCACAAGTAAATAAATCAAATACTGAGGCTGATTGGCGAACTGTTATTAGTTCTGTTGGATATCAGGCCTTGTATCCCTCAATAAAGGATTAGCAAACTGCATATTCCCCAATCAGAAATGGCTGCATATACTTTACATAATTTAGTAGCACATACCTTCAATCATGTTGCTGTTTTACCCTCTAAAGAGCATTGGATTACTTCAGTATTAGTAAATAATAACCAAAAATACAACCAAAATCTGGCTGCTGTCTCAGCCAAGACCCTCAGCAGATATCAGCATGTTCTATCTATACCATGGCCACACAGCAATGCTAGGGAGGAGGCTTCATAGGGATACACATACATATGTACATGGTTTAAATTTAATTGTAATTACAGACTTTGTGAAAACAAAGCTTCAGGGGAAGACAGAGGCTTAATTTCAGCTCAGTTGGAACTGAAGCAATCATTACACAGTGGGGATTGGTACAAAAAATGAACTCAGTAAGCTTATGCAGAAAATTACTGAGTTTAAAGGGTCCCTCTACATCTTAAAAAATAAAACAATTTTGCTCTTTGACTGTGTTTTTCTACCATGACATAGTATAAACCGACTTCTTCCAAAAGTGAGACACACACTGTGTTTGGCTGGAATAGAGTTAATTTTCTTCCATCTGTAGGCACAAATGCTGAATGTGTTTAATTTATTTTCTAAAATGCAGAAATACATGTTTTTCGTAATATCTGGTTTTCTGAGTAATGTGCTATTAGAACAGCCAGTGTGTCACCACCATGATATTGGTGGTGACTGAAATACTTCTAGTTTGGCCAGCCTGCTTCTAGTTTTTCAGGTAGATGCCCAGGCCAAATTTGGGGAGGAGGGAGGAGGGGAAGGTGAATGGAGTTGGTTTCGGGGTGGTTTTATATTGTTTGGTTTTGAATTTGATTTGGGATTTTTGCCTCTCCTATTCCACTGTTTTCCCTTGTGCAGACTGGTGTTTTATTCATATAGGAAGTAACAAGGTGAAGTATGAAAACATTGCCTTGGCACAAGGTGTTTCCCGACTACAAGCATCATTTTTACTGCCTGCACTGTCTAAAGCTTCCCTAATAAATATTGTCCTGCTTTTTCACAGTAATCATATAATGGGCAGTGTACACCACTTTCTCTTCAGCTGGCTTAATCTCTTCAGTGTTTGACTGGTACAGTAGCTTTCCACATCAAATCCAGTTTAATTCAGGGCAAGATGCCACAACTAAAGATGAAACTTTTACATAATTGCTGTGAAGAACAATGCAGAGGTATATAAATTCAAAGGTTTTGTCTTCCAATGTCTCCTTCCCAGTTTTCATAAAATTTTTTAGGTTGGAAAAGACCTTTAAGATCATTGAGTCCAACCGTTAACTCAGCACTGTCAGAGCCACCATTAACCAAGTCCAAGGTGCCACATCTGCATGACTTTTACATACCTTGAGAGGTGGTGAGCAGTGTCAGAAAGAAGCAGCAGTTTTCTCAAGTTCACTTTAGGAAGGAGAAGCAGAGACAATCCAGTACTTGCATGCACATCTATCTGTAGCAATGCGAACTCCACATCAACCTGACACTCAACAGTTCAGCAACAGGAAAATTGGAGCTACACAACTATGAATTGCAGCTGTTGGGGGTGAGGAGATTTCTTGTCTAGCCTCCCAGAAACTACTGCTATCACCTCCCATATCCTGATTAAGTAATCACAGCAATCCTCTTTGCTCATACTCTGAGCACACAGAATAAATGGCTTTCCTGGTGCCCAGGGCTAAGGTTTAAAGAGCAAGGCAAAAGAACCCTGATTAAGTTTTGTTCAACTTGGGATGCAGTATTCCATGTAATTTTCCAGACGTATACATTGTACTAAAGTGGAACAAAAGCGGAAATAAGAGATTTATAAATTTATTATATTGCCCGGTAAGTGATGTCTTCTCAGTCATCAACCTTATTTCCTCCTAAAAATGCATCAGATTCTTCTTCATTCCTGGGGGTTTTCTTTCTCTGTAGTTGAAGTTTGATGGTCAAGCCACAGGGAAATGATAGAGTACATTATAGCCATAAAAAATAATCTTAGAGTCCAACAGCATGCCCAAGACATTTATTATTTTACTTCATATGTTCAACATGTTATTGCTGCTTTTGACTCCAAATTAACCCCCAATAATTTTGCAAATTATCTTTCTATCTGTCTCAAATGTAATACTTATAAGAGAATGGTAGCTAAAAAAACTTGGGTTAGAACTGGACCAAAAGTTTCAGTCTGAATGCTGAAGATCTGGGTTTAAAGGTTTTGATATCTGCATTGTGACCAACTGTCTGCTCCAGTAATTTTGTGAATTTACAACTTTGAATGAGAGCAGAGATCTGCAGATTCCATTGCCAAATCAAAGCCAAATATATCAACTGTCAGCATAATGTCTTTATTCACAGAAAGGGGGGCACATTTGTGCACACAGATAGTCTATGCACTGCATGCAAACTCTCTTGCTATAGGAATTACATTGTTGCAAAGCAGAGCTAGGAAAGCTCTAGTATACTAAGGCTACATCCCTGTGGAAATACTGCATGAAAAGGCTTTTCATTTTTAAAGATAATTTTTTTTTTTTTGTATAATTGAGTCACACTTTTCATGTAGCACTCAGCCTAGGGATGTCTGCAGGAGAAAAGAACAATATCTTACTAAATCCCTTTTAGGATCATTAAATTTAGATCACAAAACTCTCACAGGCATGCAATTCCAAACATGTCACAGAAACAAAAGGAACAACAACAAAAAATGACAAGCTTCTCTTACATTATTTTCCTTCTTTACAATGATGTTTAAGGTAGCAAAGTGTTAATGAATTCAGTACAATGTATCATGCATTGTGTTAGAACTTTTATATTGTTGAAAAATTGTCATATTTGGCTAGGCAGCTGCATGGAGAAAAAAGCTCTGACAATATCTAATTGAGTCTATTTTTACTGTCTTTCAGATAACATTGTTAGAATTATGTACTGTACATATTTCTTATTTTTAGTTTCATAGTCCCTCCCCCTCCCTCTTCACAGCCCCTCTCTGCAACAGTATTTTATTACTGCTTATAGGAATCCAGGTCATTTTCACAAAAAAAGAGTGAGTCCTATTCTGTAATATTGAACTGGGGCTACAAGCTGTTATGTAAATCACTATTAATAACAGAGTATTCAGGACATGTGCCTCTAAAAAGCTGGTCCTTCTTTAGAAGGCTGACTGGGACACAAAGGCTTCGAGCTCTGTCTCCTACTTTCCCATGTGCTTCCTGGGCATTTCTGAGCTGAACGTCTCATATCTCACTTGCACTTTTAAGTAAAATGGGAATAGCAGAATATTTCCTTTGCTTTTTTCTGCCTTTGGAAACAAAGTGCTTCAATGCAAAGCCTGCCTCTTATGTGGATAGATTGTGTCAAATGCAACTGCTCCAACTCGCACACAAAATTTCTGGTATTGCCCTGGGATTCTTCCAGCACAACAACCTTTCATCTCTCATCTTTACCCAATCAGCTTATTCACTTGGGACTTTTCATGAGTTTCCCAAGCCCCCACAGCCTTGTAGGAAAATCAGGTTGGTAGGTTAGTCACACAGACAGAACAGTTTTCTTCAAGGATAGAGAATGTCTTGAGCCTCATCCTTTGCAGTAGCCTCGTTAAGAATGTGGCAGGACACTAAGCAGGGACTATCAGAAAGTCTTTTTAAGAGGAATCAAATTGTCTAGGGCAGCACACACCAAGCAGCACCAGCACTGATAAAGTCCAGGAGCAGAAAATTACTCCTCTGCACAGCTAGCCAAGAGGACTGGATCTTCAGCCTTTGCAAATGGAAATACCATAGCCTGCTTCCATGCAGGAGAACAGCACACCAAACTAGATAAAGCAAGCCAGCCAGGGGAAATAGCCTCAGGTCTCCACATAGAAATGCATTTGTTTAGAAATGCTACTGTTGAAGAGAAACTACTTTAAAAATATCCCACATATTAAAAACAACATAAAACTTCACACCAACATCATCCCATTCCCTACAATTGTTGTTTAAACATTATTTTATACCCAAATTTAAATATTATTATTTCTTGAACCCAAGGGATCAAGAAACAGACTTCTGGGGACAAAACTCTTTATGAAAACTTCAACCAGCCATGATCCAAGAGAGCATTTTGCTATGTGTACAGTAGGGACACTATCAATAACTGGGCTTCACTAGGCTTTGGAGGAAAACATTTTACTGAGAAGAAAAATAATATTTCGATGACAAGGTACAGGAGACGAAAGTAAGCAAACAGGACTTTCAAGATGGGAAAGAAAACTACATCACTAAAAAAATCCCAAAACCACCAAAAAACACTTCTCAGCTTCTTTGGTTAGCTCCTGTTAGCACCACCAAGATTTTCCCCAAAAACTTAGAGAAAAATATCTCCTCTTGAAATCTGAATGACATTGATTCATGTGGGTAAAATGAAACACTGAGCAAAAAGTCAAAATTCCAGAAACTGAAACGAGTACATTTAGTAGAAAAACTAAAATTTTCCTTTCTATTACTTTTTTCCCTCCCAGCAATAGAAACATTGAGTTTAGGATGAAAAGCAAGGTACCATTTTGCAGAAGACTGACAAAGTAAGATACATATTCTCTATACCTTTCCCTTGGCCCTTACCCTCCAATTCTGTCTCTATAAAAACATATTTTATTATTTTTCTGCATGACACCTCAGATTCTCATGATAGGAACCTAATACTGAGACATTGTTCTGAGTGATTTAAGCTTGTGTAAGCATTCAGGTGCCCACGGGGGCACTGATTATTAGAGAAACAGGAGTGAAAAAAAGGAATGAAAATGGAAAGCATGGCATTCTCAGGGAAGAATAGTTGGGATCTAATGAGGAGCTGTACCTGTGAAACCTAAAGGCCAGAACAGAATTGGCCATTCAGGGGGACTTACTCAAAATAGTTCTTAGAGCAGGTTTAACAGAAGAAGCGCTCCAAACCAATATAAAGTGCAGCTGCAGATACAAGTAACAAATGCATGAGTTAGTAGGACCTGCTCCTCTGTTACAGATGCCCAGAGGCTATGGTCAGACATCCAGGATATGAAAATGGATACACCTACACCATATAATCAAGACCATAATGCCCACAGCATTCACTTCCATTTAGCCTGCAGGCTTCTGAAAGTACAGGGAAAAGTCTGGTCGATTATGGGAACTGGTATTATACATGTATGGCCAAAGAGAGCAAAATTCTCTAATATGATAACACCACTTTTCATTTTTCATGAGTTTCCTGATTTACAGTGCATAAGATACTGGTTTGAACAGATGGATTTATGAATCAATTGGCTTGTGCACAAACTTTTCTGTTATTAAAAAAAAAAAATCAGTATAATTTTCATGTGTGGATCTACGCAAAGACTCAAAATGGAATGTCACCAACTTTTCAGGCTGAACTATAACAACCTTAATAAAGACTCTGCCCATGTACCTCTGCCAGTTCCCACCAGAGATGAGGACTGGGTCTCACATGAAAAGTTCTTAAAAAAAAACCTAATTAAATCTGCTTGACTACTGCCACTTACTGTCTAGAGTTACTATGTGACTGCATATAAAATAACAACTGCTAATGACAAAAACCCAGAAATCTTAGTAAAGAAGGTTTAACTTTCTGAATGCAAGATGAACTGTAGTCTCATAATGATTGCTATGACATTTATTATTAATCACATATTTTTGGAAATAAATGACTATTTTGAGGGGGGGTTTTGTGCAACATTCAATCTAACCCTTACCTGTCTACTGTTCATACTCATGTTTGCAGTTTAACATGGGAAAACAAGTCTAATATGGTTATTTTCTGTTCAGTTCCAAGCTAGACAATGATAACCATATGTACAAACCTCCTGCAGAGACACAGAATATGAGAGTGCTACCTGGACTATCAGATCCTGGCCTCATAGGTGTACACTTCACATAAAGTCTTCCAGAAGAGGCTAAATCTCCATCTTGGAAACTGCACCTTTGGTCCATAGGGCTCGTGGCAGGCAGTTCTAATCTCCCACTGCTCTGATAGTTAGTTTAGTTCCTGACTTTTCAACCTGAATGTTCTCATGGCCAACTCATCCCGTTTGTTCCCGAGTGTTCAGTGTTCTTGAAGCTACACTTCCTCCAGCTAGTCTGCTTCCTCTGCTGTTCAATTTTTCTCCCTCTTCTTTCCTTCCTGTTTCCCTGCTGTCCTCAAGAGTTTCTTGGGTAAATTACTGTTTGCAAGGACCTACTTGACAACAAATTATTCATTTCCATTTTGCACAATTATGCAAGTAATTTATTTAAGGATCCTGTTGAATGTGTGTACATATAACACACACAATTGTTACTAGTTACTGAATTATCAAACAGCTCAACATGACACAAGCCAAAATAGAGACTTTATTTTTGTGTCAGTAAGAACACTTACACTAAAATGGGAATTTTTTTTTTTGTGTTAGTTCTGTTTATGGCACTCTGTCTTCAGGATGGTTTCTTACCACAGTGGAGTCACAGAAACAAAGACTCTTCTCTGAATTATCTCTGCTTCTGGCAATTGTCAAAGAAAATACACTGAAATAACACACCATTCATTTGCTCCAGCAAGTGTCATGCAAGCAGCTCTTACTGCAGTTGCAGTCCTGGGCCAGTGCTCAGATCTGTGAATAAGTTCCTGACACAGGCGTCAGTCCCACATCATCCTTCATTTTGAGAACTACCTTTAATAAAATTAGCAGCGGCTAACTGTACATTCTTCTCTCTCTAAATACTGAAAAATCATTACAAGAAAACAAGGACATCCATAAAGTGGCAAAGGTTCAAAGAAGCATCTATAACAGGATGGAACCATTTCTCTATTGTTGTCCCTGCTTGTAACCCCGGAAACTAACTGGTAGGACATGATGTACTAGAAAGAAACTCAACTTTAAAACATCAGAAGCGAAGTTGAACTTCATTAGCCAATGTACGAGCCATCTTGAAAATATGGAAAAATTAAGCCCTGTGCATGGTTTGAGGCTTTATGAAATTTACACCCTTAATATTTAAAATTATGCAATTGCTGCAAGGCCTCCCTCTATCTCTTTTGGAAAGTCTAAAACAAAACTTTCATTAAAGGAGACTGCAAGCTTGCCTGTGGAGCCAAATAATTTCCTCGTATCCCATTTAAGAAAGCTCTTATTTTACAGGTCAGCTCTGCTTACCACACATGCCCATTTTGTAAGATGTATAACTCATGCCAGCTAGACTAGTGAATGGGATGCAATAGAATAAAGAGATTATCCTGATAATTTGGGAGAAAGGAATTCATCTGACTGCTCCATCTGATTAGAAAAATGTATATTTACATTTTGAGATTTACTTAATTTCTTCCATTACAGATGTTTTTCCTTTCTCTGTTCTCTCTTCTGTTCACCTTCCTCTCTTCTCATGACTCTGTATTGTCCCCCTTCCTCCTTGACAGGTGCTGTCTCACTGGAGACACTCATTTGCCTGCACTTCTCTCTCTTTAAAGTGACTCCCACACAAGTGAGTCCTCCTTCCAGGAGCTTCTTGTTCCCACCATGTAAGGAAGGGCTTCCCACCCAATAACCACCTTTCATCACACACACAGCACAAAGAACCCCTCTGGATTTCACTCTGACGTTCTCCACACCAGGTGTCTGGATTTGCCCAGCACTGGGGTGTCCCATGCATTGTGAAGGTATCAGCAAGACTTCTTCTCCTACAGGCCAGGTCCTTCCCTGCCAGGATGGAGAGCAAGTATGTCACTGCTGCTTTGATTCACCACAGATTCCCCAGATATGGAGCCAGAAATACAGCCCAGTTGTGTTCTTTGACCAGAGGTCTTACGGCCCACAGAAGGGGCTCCCAAATCACCTTGTTCAGTAGGAGTTTTGGAGTGTATTTTTTAAAACTAGGATTTTTTTCCATGTAGGGCAGCCCAAGAAAGAGAAGGAAAAACCAACACCTTTCCATTGAACCCCAAATCTGCTCCACTGAAGTGAGAACATACTTCAGTCTCAGGCTATTTAATGTTTGATGCTCCTAGAGATCCTTGGCCAAATACAACTGTTTTACCATTCTCCCTTCTCATATCCCCTCTTCTCAGCAGAAGATGCTCTGTGTACTGGAGCTTACACAGAGTAAAACCCCTCTATGCTCGCTCTCTCCATCTGCATCCAGATGGAGTGGCTTTTGTCCCTTTCTGCTGCTTGAAAACAAAGCAAAGAATCTTCCCCATTTATTGATTTCTAGAACCCTAAAGGTTTTTGAAATAATGCCTTTGCCTTTCAAGCCAGAAGGATTGGAAGCCATGGCATAGGAAACTGGCAACAAAGAAAACATTTTTTTGAAAGCATTCACTCAGCAATTCAGAATCGATCTGCAGAGTATGTTTCACTTGTGCTTGCTTTTCACAGCCATTAGAGCAAGAAAGCTCTTTTTGCATTCATGCCCTGCCAAAGGGCTGGGAGGCTGCAGGCTGTGGACTCCTGGACTGTGCACACTCCAGCTCGTAGGGCAGCCTGGCAGAGTTGGAGCCATTGCATAGAAAGGAGCCAAGGCCTGGGCGAGAAACCCACCCTGGTTAAAGGGGAGAAGTCTCAAAAAGGTCACATGTTAGGGAATTTCTGTAAATCAGGACCATACTCTCTCAGGTACAAAAAAAAACCAGGAAAAGGCAGAGGAACCTTTCCTTACATCACTTGTTGGCTTATACCGGGTACTTCAAACAAAAAAATTACAGCATGGAAACATACAACTGCCGCAGGGTAAGTAAGGGAATAACTATCTGTGTTTAACCTCTAGTCAAGGCCAGCTCAAATTGCTCTATCATTTCTACAGACATGCAATCAACCACAGAAAAGAAGCTATTGCAGAAAAGAAGTTATTTATCTCAATGATCTCTTGTAAACTTCACATTTTCTGTGTAATCTGAAAAGACTGCCAAAATACTGTTTATTTCTTTCCTAACACAGAGGCTGCTTCAATGGACCTTCCACAAGCAGAAGAAAAAACCAAGCAAGCAACCTTTTCCCTGGTCACAGAGCAGACAACTTCCTCACTTCTGGAACCCAGGACCCCAAACTTCCTTGACATATCTCCTGCACATTGAAACAAAACAGCACAGGAAGGAATAGCTGTTTGACCTCTCTCTCTACTGACAATAAGCACAACAAACATATGGGATGCATCTGTGTGGTGAGAAGAGCAGACAAAGTCTTAATTTATTTAATGTTATCAGTGGCTGGAAGCATTCTGTGTCTTAAAGGTCCCCTAAAAACTCAGGCTTTTGTTAAGAGTTTATTTTATCACCATGGAAAGAAATGCATTCAGAGATCTGCTGCCCTGAGACTTAGGAGAAGTGTCGGGTAACAATCATCTTTAGGAAATTTGAATCAAAAGGAGCTCAGAAGTACAGCTTCTCAGAATCCATTTCATTACTTAAATGTTTCTAGACAAAAAAAAAAAAAAAGCTTGCAGATTTTAATTTTTTTAAAAAATAAATGTAACAGTCCAAGACTCCATGGCAGGAATATTTGACAGCACAATCTCTCATCTTTGCATTGAAGTCTTTATACCACACCCATGGCACATCAGAGACCTTCACCCTTAACAGCTGCCACTTTTTCAGTAACCAGTAATGAAAATACAAGAATATTGTAATAAAAATAAAAGATAATATAATAAGTGTGAAATATAATACAAGAATATTGTAATAAACAAAAATCAAGCAATGCAATCACTGGAAAGACCCACTAAAGAGTTGAACATGTGAAATTTCATTGCAGCAACCAGTGTGGAGGCACCTGATCTTCAAGGTGGAATCCATACCCCTAAATTATACCTCTGGGTAATGACTAAGGAAAGTCAATTTTCTCAAAAAGACAATGTCATCTGTTTCCAAACAGCTGTCATCTGTGCAGCTGCTGAAGCCATAGAAGGGTGTTTGCTCTCATTTTGCAGCTATTCCACTGTAAGGTGCCAGGAGATGGGGAGAGGCTTCCATCCATGGGGATCCCCTTTGCAGATGGGCTCATTACCCATCCTCAGCCACTATGGGAAATCCTTTCCTGATCCCAATCAGGTATCATTATAGCACACACACACACACACACACACACACATATATATATATATATAAAAATCATATTGAGTGTGACATCTATGTATTCTGCTGCCTAATTTGTCATACAGATTCAAGTCAAGTCTCATGCAGTGTTTCTAAATATTCTCCATAGGTTTTTGGCATCCCATTCACACTATTACTTGGTATTTTTCTTTTAAGTTTGTTCCCTCTGTTGGCCTAAGAATCATTAATATGACAAATGAAAAACAAAAAGTAATTTCAAACAGGTTAATTTCTACATTTGCATCTACTCACAAAGCTTCCTCTTTTTACAGAAAAAAAAGTCATCATTAAAATTCCATGGAACAACCACAGTTATCAACTGTAATGGAATTTTAGATGTGCTGTTTCTCAGGAGAGTTGGTCTTAGGCCTAGACTTTGTTATCAGCTCTAGGAGAACAAACCAGAAACCAGTTAAACAAACCTGAATTGATGCTTTCTTTCTGACAAGTTGTGACTGTACAGAAAGATCTTTTTAATGCTTTGGTGTTACCACCATAATTAAACATCACAGATGTTCACTCAGATTTACAGCAACACAAGTGTCATTTTCACCATGCCAAAAATACAATATTGTACTTCCTACTCATCTTCTGGCCACAGCATGACCACAAATGAAAAAGAAGAGAGGGAAAAAAAAAAACAAACCAAACAAAAAACAAAAACCCATTGAGGGAATTGTCTCCTTGGGAAAAGGCTGGAATTTCAAGTCTTGGCACTATTTATGCATGCTGTGATTTCTTATGCACAGTCTCTATAGCATGAAAAAGCCTACATCAAATACGACCATCTTCTGAAGATTCTGTGTGGGTTTCGAAAAATCACTTTGCACATTCCAGTGCTCGTAGGTACCCACACTGAGTTATGAATAACTCCCAACATGTCTCAAAGCCAGCAAGCCTCTGGCACTACTTCAGGATATTCCTGGCAAGAGAGAGTTTTCTTACAGCCATCATATTAGACTCAGGTAACATTTTGGAAAAGGATATTCTACCTACTGAGCAATTTTTTTTTTTTTTAGGAAGGGGTCACCCAAAGAACTCTTCTTTGTATATAGAGATATGCAAATAGATTTTTCATTCTGGTTTCCCCAGAAAACAAGGCTGATGCAATCACATTTGTTTATCTGTTTTTCAGCAAAGCTTCCCACATCAGCACATTTGCAAGTAGAACAAGTATCAAAGACATGTTGAGTGAAAACAGGCTGTCAATAGAAGGAAAAGTTCCAGGCTGGGCTTGTGCACTTACTGGTCCCTAGAAAAGTTTACACTTGGGAGACCAAAATAATTTTCTACTGTTGAAAAAAATATGGATGATAACCCTAGAGTAAAACCAGGAGATCCTTCCAAGCCATGGGAAAATGTCAGATTTCACTGTATGCAGTTCCACTGCAAACCAGTCCACAATTATTCTTGTACTCCTGAAATTATTTGGTTTTAGCTTTCATGTTGTTCTTTTGTATCAGAGTAGCTCAGCAATATTAGAGCTCAGAAATAGCCTGTTCTTGGTGTACTTGTGCATATCTGTGCATTTGCAAAGCTACTTCATTGCTTTGTTTTTTGTTTTTTCCCCAGTTGGAAAGGGAATTTGCACCAGATCCACCAAGAAGCAATCTGGGCAGACAGGTCCTGTGCATCAAGCTCATTTATTATGCAGGCCTCTTAGGAGATAGCCCACATCTTCCAGCTCCTTTATGCATAAACATTTTCTCAAGATTTATTTTTATAAAACATACTTCAGTGACACTACAAGTGGACAAAGCTCTCAGGCATAGGGTGTGATTATTGGGGAGTCCTGTGCAGGGCCACAAGTTGGGTTCAAACACCCTGATGGGTCCCTTCCAGCTCAGCATATTCTATGATTCTATGACTCTTCTTCTTTCTCAGGCAATGTGGTAAAATCAGTATGACCTGACTTCCAAAAAGCAAGGCCCAACACCAGTATTTTGCAGCATAGAGGAGACATAATCTAGAGCTTTAATTCACTCTTAAATCTAGTTTAGAACTCTAAAAATACATCTATATTTGCACTGTGTTCTCGTTTTGCAGATAAGTGATAAAAACTCAGTTTTCTTCATGCTTTCAGCTGACAGTAGGCAGATTTTACATGGTTTTCTTCATCTGATTCTTACTTTAAATATATATATATATCTATATCTATATATATACAGGAATGAATGAGAGCATTAGCCTCCACACATTCTGTACTTTATGCTATTTACTACTGGATAGCTCTGGAATATTTGCAGCTGGCTGTACTGTGTTTTGTACAATGTAGCTCTTTATCATGTTTTTTATCAAAGAGCTGTGGTTTAGCACAGAATGAGGCAGAACTGCATTGAAGATGTAATGTGGTTCAGGTTACCAGATTGCATTTTTGATGATTTGGTATTAAAGTGTTCAACATACACACAAAAAAAAAATCAACATTTAAGAAATACAAGTGAGAAAAGTTCTAAAGAGAGACCGTATAAACTATACCATTATGGAGATTTTGCCTCACTTTCTATATTAAAACAAGTAGCTTTGAATCAATATGAGCAAATCTCCTTATTATTTTCTTTCTGAGGCAAATCTTACACTAAACTTTTGCTAGTAGAAAGTCAAGGGTGTGAGGACATGGGATTTGCAACCAGCACAGCTGTGCTGGCAAAAGGCCCTAACATAGATGTGGTTTTACTGGCGAAATTGAACTTTTGCCAGCATAGCTAATTTCTCTCTTGGGAGTTAGTTTTGCCAGTACAGCTGCGTCCAGACTCAGGATCAGTGACTTAGAGACATTTACAGAGCTGCCTTCCAAGCATGGGCACGCTCAGTCTCAGCAGAACACTGGTTTGTCAGCACCTTGGGCTGATATTGCAACCATGGCTGTCTAACAAGGAAACAACCAACCAAACAAAAGAGTTACCTGGCTCCTCCAATGCTGCCTCCAGGGCCATGAAGCTAACTCTTTTTTTCTTTCCTTTCTTTCTTGTCCTGACTCCTTTCTGTAGGGGTAACACAGAACACTAATCCTATTACCACCTCCCTCTCTGGCAACCTCAAGCACATCACCTTCTCCCCATTCCCTTAATTCTCCATGAAGCCTTTGTGTTTCTCAGCTCAGCTCTGATTTCAGTTGATGCCTGTGATAAAAATTGCTATCAGCTGCAGCTCCATCACCTAGTTATGGTCTTTGCACAGCTGCCTGTCTCTCATCCTAAAGGACTCCTGCAGTATGGCATTTCTTATATGCTGCTGAAAGTGCTGATCTACTACCACCTACACACCCTTATTCAGCTTTTCTGTCTTTCTCAAGCATTATTGCTTCCAGCTTGTAGTCCTCTTTCAAACTGGGATCTCTCCTTTTTCTGTGGGAAACAATTTTGGCTCCTGCATCAGATATCAGGCAGCACTGCTCCCCCTGCACATTTAACACAATATTCTGCTCTAGTCAGAGTGCAACTTTTGTAGTTGGATGATACGGAATATAATTTCCCTTGTGCATCTTCATCACTAAAAATCTGAAGAAGTTGCTCTACATCAGTGCCTGCAGAACAGCGTTTTGATTTTTCAATAAATCCTCTGTCCTTAACCTACAGTTGAAAAAAAAAAAAATGGTACTATCCCTGCTGGTAAGGGAGAAAGGCCAAGTGTAAAGTAAGGGATTATTTTACACCAAAATAAGTAAAAAAAAAGTGGGAATATTCTGTTTTGTACCACTACTAAAATCAGACTTCAGTGAAAATGGGAAGCTGTCTCAAAAAAAGATTTCAGCATCTCAAGCAGTTGGCAGCAGGAAACAATGACACTATTAAAACATTGAATGTTTTTCCTTGAAATATTACTTTTAATGCTTCTATATTTAGCTGATTTAAACAACCACAAAATACACTACCTTTTAAAAAACTGTTGTGCTCTTTCTTGTGATTTAAACTGACCCATTTAAATATGTTATTTAACCTGAACTTTTGATAAACAGAGCAGTGTGAAACTATAATTCCTAGCATCCTTTGAGGAACACTTGCTTTTGGGTTTGGTTTCCTACACAAATACACAGGCAGCAATTAAATTCCAGCAGGGCACTTTGTTCTGTGTCACCCACCATTGAGAGTGGCATAGCCAGCATCTCCAAAGAGGCTCCCATACTCAGCAGCTTTAGAGTTGCTCTGCAAACATGCTCAAAAGGTTGCTTTGTTATAGTCCCTCAGCACAGCAATCTAATGCCTTGGTTGCTGATGTCCTCAAATAAGCAAAAGCAACAAGTTGCATTGATAAAGAGTAAAAATATTGAGTGAGATTTGAATATATATCAAGTAGTTAATAAATGGCATTTCAGAATTTTTTTTTCCTCCTATCTCAGATATGTCATTGTGTCATTGTAGGTAATTTACAAAATTGTTCCTTAAGAGATCAAATTCAACTTCAGAAATCTCATCAAGAATTTCTGAGGAAATTATTTTCCTCAGAAATAAAGAATAAAATAAAGTATAAAAACATAAAGAAATAAAGAATAAAGTATAAAATAAAGACTAAAGTATAAAAGATAAAAAATTCAGCTCTGATGTCAAGCACCTTGCATCCTTTTTGGCACAGGGGTACAGAGATGACAGAATAGCGCTTGCCCTGACCTTGCAATTTTTATCACCATGACTAGGATAATCTCCCAGGAGACGAGCAATGTGTTTACACATCATCTGCATGTGAAATGGCAAGGAGAGCCAGCCCCTCAGTGAGGCTGCACTTATCCTGAAAGGCAGCTGGAGGCACCACTTTGCAAAGGGGATCCCCATGGATGGAAGCCTCTCCCCAGCTCCTGGGACCTCACAGTGGAATAGCTGCAGAATGAGAGCAAACACCCTTCCATGGCTTCAGCAGCTCCCTGCACAGATGACAGTTATTTTGAAGACTGTATTTTTTTGAGAAAATTGACTTTCCTTAGTCATTACCCAGAGGTATAATTTAAGGTTATGGATTCCACCTTGAAGATCAGGTGCCTACAAATTGATTGCTGCAATGAAATTTCACATGTCCAACTCTTTAGTGGGTCTTTCCAGTGATTGCATTGTTCGATTTTTGTTTATTACAATATTCATATATTACATCTGCCTCTTTCAAATTGCTGACATATAATTTTGACCTTAGCTCTGCCTTTCTGCAGTGTTTTTCAGAGAAGCCCCACAGTTATTTAATATCCAAACAAAAGCTGTAAACAAGCACAAGAAACAAGCTTGCAATGCTTCCAATTATTTGCTATTTAGTATTGGCATTGCAAAATTTTATTCCTTTTGGAGGTTATTAACTAATTTGCTAAACACACCATAGCCAGTTGGTTATCAATGAGGCTTATAGCACTTTTAGATGTTACAGCAAGCATATAAGACTACTACAGTGCACAGGTAAATCTGGCCTTTAAAATGTAAATCTATTTTCTTCTCCCTTTTTTTCAGAGAACATGCACAATGGAGTTAGAACAAAGACAGTTCCCCTATCTGATTTTTCCAACTTTTTTTTTTTTTTTTTTTTTTTTTTTTTTAATGCTAACAAGCAGTGCTTATGTAGCCTTGAAGACTTAAAAACCAAGGGAAACCATCCAAAAAATCTACCAGGAAAAAACACTGTGTGTTATGTGTATCTTGCCCTCCACACCCTGGAGCTCTTACAGCAAAATGTGATGCTGTATTTCCTTTAGCCCCAGGAAAAGGGCACTGAGAGAGTCACAGAGGTTCAACTTGGGAATCCTCCACTCAGAATTCTCCAGGTTACTGGCCTGGGCTGGGCTGTGAACAGCTTGGCTTTATCACACTTTCTTTTCTCGAGACTTAGTGAAGATGGAAGATGCACAACTGACACCAAGTAACAGTTATTCAGTGTTTTAAATGCTTTCAATTACGCATTGTCAAAACTATTTGAGGAAGTTAAACATATGCTACTGTTGTGTGATTTGGTTTGTTTTGTTGGGTGTTTTATTTTTTTTTATAGGGAAGTTTTCATTTCTATTAAGTGCAAAGAAATTAAGACACTGATTTATCAATTCTTAGATATCTATTTCTAACTTAAAGAAAAAAAAAAAAAAATACTGCATGTCCAGAGAGGATATTCTGCCTTTTCAGGGGGTAAAATGAAAAGATGATTTCTAGCCTCAAGTTCACCAGTTCATCATTTTATGTTTTTTGACCATGTGAAAATGCACACTTGATTACATATAGCTTGTCACAGGTAAGGACAGACATGTAGTTCAGACCAACAAATACCAAGAGATTTTTTTATAAATCTAGGACTTTTTACATGCATTTGTGAGAGATTCTCACACGAGACACACCCGCAATAGCAGCCATATATTCTCCAAGTATCTTAAAAGTACAGGCTGCAGATTCAATTTCTCCTGAGCTTTGCACTTCTCAGCTATTGTCAATTTGCATCACAAGCATAAAGTTATTTAATATACAAAAGCTTTAATGCTCTTTCCACATCATATAACAACACATGTTTATCTGAGTGCTAAATAAAAGCTTTCAGAACTTTAAAGTGACTTTATGAATTGTATGTACCATAAAATAAACATTAGAGTATAATAATATTCTGTAATTTGGAAAACAGCAACAGAAACCAGTAGAAGACAAAAGAACAAATGCTTGAATAATTTGCTGCATGTCAGAAACATTAAATTAATTTATGCAATAATGTAAGCACAGTGATGTTAAGGTAATATGGAGGACATAAATTATACATTATTATTGTCAGTTCTAGCACTTATCTTAGTGGTATGTCAAAATAAATCCTGATGTGTTAATATTTATAGAAATGAACAAGTGTTACAGCTCAGGGATTCATCTGTGATATTTTTATATATAATTTGCATTTGCATATATGGGTGTCATTGTCTTTTCTGTAATTTGAGAGGTAAGCATCATGCAATTCATTTCTAATGCATTTTACATTACCATGAAAGCACATTATGCTTCCTCCACTAACACTTTTCAAATAGATGGCCTGCAATGATTTAGAGATTGCACAAAACCACTCAGCAAATGGGTAACAATCTACCTGCGAAATCTGCAGTAACAATGGGTTACGGTGAGCAAAGTGCACCATTTGCTAATAACAGATTGTCTCTGTAGAATAAATACCTCCCAAAGTTCTTGCAGTGGCACATTTGCTAGGAATTAATATCTCCAAAGGATACATCCTTCCATTCTTTATATTTCACACAAATTGGGAGAATAATTCACCCTCCTCCCCGTAAAATATGAGAATCTGTGTTTACCCCCTTTTCATCCAGCAGATCAGTTTCTGGATGAAGATAACTGGACCCCACTTGACTTGGTGTTTGAAGCTGACAGGAGAAGTTTCCAGAAACAAAGTAAAGATTTCCCCCCGGATTAAGTACAGTCCCATTTGTTGCTACCTCAGAAGCAAGAGGCACACATTCTTCCCTCAGCAAGAGACCTTGAGTAAGGCTGGTTAGGGGTTTTGGCCCTGGGCCACGACTTCTGGGTTCTGGGAACCATGCTTTGAACAAAAAGGTAGCTGTAGAGTTCATATACTGCTGAGTCTACAAGTAAGGCTACTGTTTCTAATTACCCAAGAACTTTTTGGTGTTTTCCAGAAAAGAAGTGTGAAAATACTTATGCTCCCTGATTCAGCAGTAAAACTCTTATTGTGAGCCTTAGGTTCATGTTCTGGTTATCCAAGGACTGCCATGTCAAAATTATTTGGCCAAGTCTGATGATCTTGCCTTTTCCCAATTGCCTCACACACAGCTGGTTTTTTCCAAAGTTCATCCATCAAGATTTTCAGTATGGAAGAGTTTAAATTCAAATTTTTGTATTTTTATTATGGAGATGGCTATATTTAAGAAACTCAACAACTGTCCCCATTACCAACCCTTATGCTTCATCCTATCTTCTGAAAGAGCTTATCTGGAAAAGCAGCTTCATGTCTTTCTTTGTCCCTCCAAAGGTATTTCTAGGGTCTATCTACAAACCCATGAATATCAGTCTAAGGAGTAGTTTTGATGCCACCATAGGCACAGAAATCAGAGGACTGGAGAAACTTAAATAATAAGCCATAAAAACCCTGTAGGCTGTGGCCTTACACACAACCAAGCTCCACTGGGCACAGTATGAGCATACAAGAAGATTAGCATGAGTATGAGCTGCAAGAGAAAATATGGGGAAGTGTCAGAGGGCAGTTTCAGATCAAGACACGCTAAAATCCACCTAATGTTTGAATCAAGAGAAGGGACTGCACAGCCATAAATTGGGAGTATAAATCATCCCTGTAAGCCTTTTGTCAGACATGGCAAATGGACAAAAAGTCCTGCTTGATCTCACCTTTTGACAGGAAACAAAAATAAAAGAATTCAATGACCACATTTTTGCAGAACCCATGTACAATTCAGGAGAGTGAAAAATGACACAAGAAGTACAATCTTTTCACATATGAAAACCATACCTGAAAGAATGCCATAGCAGTACAGGCAGCACACTGTATACACAGAAAATATGTAAGTAAAGCATAGTGTGTGGGTCGAATTTATCACTTGCCTTTTGTTTATAACATTTTATGCTCCACAGAAGTATAGGATTCTCTTCCATCACTGAAACGGAACTCGTGTCAGCACTCCAGTGAAATGAAATACTCTAAAAGGCTGCTTGACGGTTCTGGGAACAGAGAGGAAATAGTCTTGGGGTAAATGTGGGAAAAGCTTCTAAGCATGCAACTTTACAATAGCATTCAGTCTCTATGGGATATGTCTTCAGCTACTGTAAATATTATCACTTCACTGAAATCAGTGGAAGAGTAGCAATCGATATCAGCTGAGGATTTGTCCCACTGACTTCAAAGGACATACTTACAGTGCACACATTTAAAGGAAATGTATAAACCTTTCCAGCACTGGGGACTTCAATGTAAGCACTCCAAATCCTGAAATCCTTACTTAATATTCTAAACTACTTTTATTCAGAAAACTCTCATTGGAATCAATCAGGATAAGTAACAAACAGAGCACTAAAAGGTATTTTCAGACCAAGATAGTACATATAAGATTCTTGCATGTCAAAGCTCTTTAACAGAATAAGGTGCTTAGACTCACGTAAATTTGTACTCTGGAAATAAAGTATTCCTTATGTCTTGGGCTTACAAAAGAAGGGGATTTTTTTATTATTATTTATTATAATTTTCCCAGCGTAGCTGAAGCAGAGAAGAGAGACTGAAAGCAGGAGAGAAGTTGGAGGTAAGCATTTGTAGACAGTATGGATTTTAATGGACTCAGTATCAAAAGGGAAAAATATGAGCAACAGGGAAAAAAACTGATTTGTAAAACAGTAACTGTGCTTTGAAAACAGTATGCATTTTTCAACCTTATAAAACAGAAATTATGTCAAATATTTTATAGTATTCCATAAACTGTTCTTCTACTTTCCAACCAGATCTTATACATATAACCTTATAGACTTTATCTTTACTTTTAGTAGAACTTTAGGAAAACATAAGATAATGTTAAAGGTGTTTTGTGTGGGCCTTTCCTTCTTGAACACTCATAAATCCTGATAAGGGGAATGGAGGTTTTAAGTATAAGAGCATATTGTATATTCCCACTACTTTCTTACTACCTTGGTTTCAGACAGAGTTCTGCTTTATATATTTATATGAATTGTGCAAAGTTACCAGAAAATTCCAATAATGAGCATACAGAAAAACAGAGTAACTGGGACTTGCCAGACAGAAGGGAGGGAGGAAAAGGTCCAACTTATAGTGTGCTGCTAGCGCTAGAACTGCCTCTCTCTCCTAAATCTAAAGGACCCTTTACAAAATGGTCACTACAGCATATTTCATCTTGCTGCCTAGTGGAGTTTAAGTGGCAGCCTGATGCATGCTGCTTGTTTCTTAGGTTTCATTTCAGCTTGCTATCACTGCACTGCAATGTATTTTTTTTGACTCATTTCTTCTCCCCTCTGCAATGTCTCTAGCTTTTTGGTTTTCACTGCTGCTTAATATGGCTTCCTTGCTGCCTCTGGCTCTGTCCATCCCACTGGTTCTCTATTTTGTCTTCCTTATCCTCCTAAACACTTTTTTTGTTACTTTCTCACATATGACTTTTCTTCTTGTTTATCAAACAAAGTGTGCATGCTAAAGTACCCCACAGTGTCCAACAGCGCTCTTACTCAAAATCTAACAGGACACACCCTCAGCAGTGAGGAAACCAGTAGGCCCTCCCAGGCAAGGTTCCTGCATGGAGACAATCCTTAACTGGCATTAAGCTACTAAATCAATACATAAGCACTGGCTTTTCTTGACCATGGAATACAGAATATGTTTAGTGTAAATGTCCTGACTGGACAATCCTGGTGCAGTATCACTCCTGGAAGAATCTGCAGGCAGTCAGCCAGCCATGAGTTAGCACAGTCTGATGTTATCCTAAATTTTACTGGCTACCAGGAAAGAGCTATGTGATTTGGGATAGGCATACATGCACAAATCTGCTGCTGCTTCAGCAGTGCCAGCTTCTAAAAGCATTTACTTCTGCCTCCCTACACACAGCTATCACAAATCTGTTCTTTAGTCTGATACAGTGCTCGATCTCCAGAAGAATTCTGTTCTTCTTTCTCTCCACAAAACAGAATACCATGGCTTTCTGTTCTCAAGCACAATTTTCACTACAACAACTTTTACATCTCTTCAGGGTCTCCTGACTGTTCTAGCTTGTCTAGACAAAAGCAGTTTAACACCACAGGGCAGAGAAGCACACGTGTGGCTAGAGAAGAGGATGAGAAGTCAGAAAAACCCAGAAAAAGGTCTAATAACCCAGCTACAAAACAAGCTCTCCTGCAGACAGTATCTACTGTAATACCAAATCTGTATTTAGTGAGTTCTAAAGTGACACATCCCTTTGTGAAGGAGAGCAACATTTCTCAATTTCACATTTATTTATACTCTTCTACAATGTTCTCCACTCTCACCTGTGACTATGTTGAGAGAAATCAGTTTGCTATTGCTTCAGAGCCTCACAGTTACTTTTCTCTCCATTTTTTTTTTGATCTCTCATAAATATGGAGCAGTCCTAACACCACTGGTAAAAAAAAAATCAAAAATTAAAGCAGAAATAAAGTTCACACTGAGATTATTTTATACCAGCATGCTTAGTCACGTCACGTGCACCTGTAGCTCTCTCCTTTCCTGTCTTTCACAGGTATCAGGCTTTGATAGTAAACACACACTCCAGACTTTCCCAGGGTGGTATGGGATGGGAAGGGGGTGGTGACATAGCCTGTGGGTGCTGAGAGCAGCCAGGCAGGGTTGTGTGTGTCAGCACCAGCTGTTCTCTGCAAAGAATGCATCTTATCATGCTAAACAGGATGCATCTTTTCTGCATTTGGCTGGTAAAGCTTTGCAACTTTGTCAACCTTTTTAGCATTCAACAAATTCTTTTAAACATATGACTTTTAGTAAGTTAATCCATTCATTGTCTGGAACTGTGCAAAGTGACATAAAAGCACAATGAAGCCTAATTAAACTTGTTCTGTGAAAGCTAATTTGTCAAACCCAGAAGCATAGTTCATAGATAAATGCTAATATTTGAAAGTCAAATTAAAGTTGAAAAGGTTTGTAATAACAGTTAATTAACTCTTGTTTTGTTTTCCTCTCACAAACTTGAACCAGCTGAAATATTGCTCAGTTCATCTTTAACATTTTGGACCACAAAGATAAAATTCAAAGCTTTGAGATAAGCCTTTGATGTTGGTATTCTCTACAGATTATATATTATTTTAAGATCTCTTTGTTTAAAAATTCATTTTTATTATCCCTGCATGAAATGCATGGCAATTCCCCAAATAACTAACCATCAGGGCAATTAACATCTTCGATCGACACCATATTCCTGATAATTAATACAGACTTTGTACCTCCCCTGTGATAGCTGCAAGGGTTTGATTTTTCAGAGCAACTGTTCATTTACAGAATCAGTTTCATCCTAATGAAAATGGATTGTGAAACTTTAATGAACAAGACTTTGCTGTCATAATAATAAAGACTTTGAAACAACACGAAGACCTACATAACAAGCATCTCTCCATGCTTGTGTTGCTATTCTGTATCAAACCAATTAAGCCATACAATGAATATTAACACTAGCGTTTGTCTAAAGTGTGTGACATCAGGTAAGCTCACAAAAACGTGCATTATTTTGCTCTGACAACTTCTGGCATTATGGCTTAATAAACTTAAAGCATCTGTAGAGCAGGATGCTTTGGTCTGCCCTCCTCCCTTTGGTTTAACACGGGTAAACCAAAGCCTGGAAAATCAATTTACAGATTGAGATTGTGTGTTTGCTGTGACAGGCAGAGGATTGCCTCTTCTGCTTGCTTCCAGCACCTTAGGAAGTACACACAAAAGCAAAAATGCTGTTTCTGGCATGCATCTAAGCACCTTTACCAGCGCCTTGCAGGATAAATAACTGAACTATTAACATGTAGGCTCTCCTGAGGAAGGAGTTTGCTGTTCCAACACTAATCTTGGATAGCCTTGCTAAGGATTCCCTGTCAGCAAAGGCTGAAGGGTTTTCAGCTAGCAGGTGACCCCACTGGAATGAGCCCATCAGCCTGTGGTTCATCTTGAAAACCAACCAACCAAGCAACCACCTGCTGTAAAAATAAAATAACTGGGGGGCAGAGAGGATTAATACTTTCATCTGCTGAACCAAGATGTCAGGGTTTCTTTCCAGCTCATCTGACCCCTGTGCAGGTCTCCCTGGAAAGCTCAGAAAGGAGTCTTATGCAGCCTCTAATATCTTGGTAAAAGGTCTTTCAAAGTTGTGATCTGAGCTATAATATGCTCATAGTTTTCCTTTGGCTAAATCCCCTTAAACATGGAAATAGCTGATAGTTCCCACTTTAAAAAAAAATGGTGCACAGGAGAGAAGGGATAGAGTCATTAGTAAATAAATGAATGGGATGATTTTAAAAAAGAATAATTTGCTCAATCAAGAATAATTTGAGCAGCATCTAAGTAGTCATGGAAAATCATAAACTATTACCCTATATAGTGCTCTGTTGACTATTAAATGCCTCCTTTTTCACACCACTGGCCTGAATGAATAACTTGGCAGCACAAAATTAGCCAGGTGGCAAAATGTGCTTGTGTCAGCTATTGGCCAAACAAAACAGCAAAAAGCAAAGCTCATTTTGCAATGTCACATTAACTCCTTCAACACTGGGGGCACGTATTTCATATCTGCTGTTTGGAAGTACCTGGAAGCAGGCCAGGAGAGACCTGCTCACTCCCTGCAGCACAGGTGGCCCTGCTCTTGCTCCATTCGTTGCTGTTGCAGGTTGAGCTGATGTTTGTGGCTGTTTCCAGATGTGGCATTTGAGATTGAATGGAAAGGGCTCCTCTGTAACATCTGTGTCAGCTTAACATCCCAGCTTAGAAAAACTGTATTTTCAAATGCTTTTTACTAGAGGGGATTTTATGCACAACTTCCTTTACCTTTATTAGAGCCATCTCTTCACATTATCATAACACATACCGATATTTCTGTTTTCATACTGCCATTATTTCATGTTTGTCTTTAGCTTCCAAGTGACCTTCAGGAAACTGATGTAAACAGCATTAAGACAAGCAGTAGATGACCAAACTTAACTCTATTATGTTCCTAGTAGCTTCATTGGAATCACCTCAGGGATTAATCTGGAGTTTCACTTACACAGCATTACTAAAATATTATCTATGACAAAAGGACACTTATCTCATTGATGTCAGCAAGATCCTTTTGAGAGATTTCACAGAATTTATCAAGAGCAACCAATGACCTTTTTCATTCTAGAGGTTAATACAGGGGAACAAAACATATTATTTTATAATTAGCAGTCTTTCCCTGCTACAGAAACTCACCTTCCCATTGCACAGCTAATAGTAGATCCCTAAAGTTAAGACTGGGCCTGGTTTTTGTTAGCAGAGAATTTATTTAACCTTAGTATGTAATATTTCCCTGAAGTACCATGGAATCCATTAAGAAAATAAAGGCAGTATTTTATAATTAAGTTGCTGGTTTAATATTTTTTTTACATGAGACATGCTTTATTGATAAAACTGCCCATGTCATTCACTGTGAACCCGAAGCAGAGAAGGGTGGGATATTGGCATCTGTATTTTTTACAAAGGATATTTATAGATTTTTTTTGTCCACAACATATATATCTCATATTTCAGATTCATTTTATTTCCAAAAATTATAAACACATTGTACCTAGCCAAGGATGATGTCCTGTTCTTATCCAGGCAGTCTCTTTTCCAGAGGGTTGTTTCACATGCCCTAGGAGAAAGACGTGTGAATATTTTCCATTAAAAACAGCAGTGGTGGGAGGAGGGAATCACCAGTACTGTAAGTTAATGAGATGGGGGGCTTTAAATACACTTAATAAACAGTCACTTAGGCTGAGCATAATAAGTCATGGAAATTTATAAACTATTACCCACTATAGTACTTCATTGACTATTAAACATCTATTTTTCACACCACAAGCCTGAGTGAATAGCTTGGCAGGAAAAAAAATTGGCCAGGTGGCAAAACGTGCTCAGTACAACCCATGTCAGATATTGGCCAAACAAAATAGTCCAATAGAGGCTGGTTTTCAAATGCTTTTTAACCCTTGGTAGCCTACAATGAAGATTTCTAGTAGCAAGCACACTTATTTTCCTGGAAAGAGTAATCTGTACAAGAACTGTACACTTCTTTTTCCAATGTATTGTGGTTTTGCCTATCCTGGATACCTGTTCTCAGTACTGCCCCTCTGTGATCTCCAGTCCTGCTGACGGTCACAGCCTGGGGACAGAGGCACTCTCTGTCACCCAAGGTGTGAGGGTGCACCCAACAGAAACTTATCCTTTCAGGCCTTTAACACTGGGCTTTGGATTGTGCTCTAATTTCTCTGCTGTTTAATAACAAACTCCAAGCAGGACTGGGGGAATTTCCAGGCTAGTTAAACACATGAGCAAATGGACTTTTTCTGCTGTAGAAGCAAGTGTGGATTTAACCTGTGGATTTAAGACTGTGATGTGCCTGGAGTCACATGGGACAAGGAATGTCTGAGGAAATCTCTGAGCTTGGTTGCATTGCTGTATATTAGCTCTGCTGATCTTTGTGGAGGGATCAAAACCCTCCATTTTTAGAAATTTTCATCACACTTCAGCCACTCCAAGGCTGCTTAAGCATTTTGAGGTATCTCATGCCTGGCTGAAGAGCCCCTCTATAAAAGAGGGTAGAAGGGCTAAAGCTGGGGGCACATAGCACATTGGAAACTATTCAGTCTAGATGAAAAATGAGAGGTTTACACTGTGTCTGACCTTTCATCATCCTTTGTGACTTCAATTAGGCACAGCAGCAGAAAGGCAGCAACCTTGTTTTCCATTATGTCCTCAAATCTGTCAGAGTAGAAGATATAAGATTTTGATTCAGCTTCTAATGCATTTCATGTTCCTCATGTTTCTTCCTTTCTTCCATCTAACACTGTACTTTTGCCTTCAGTTTGCTCATCTCCTCTCTGATGAATTTTGGAAATATCTTACCAGATTACACAGAGAGACAGAATTATCTGTATTTCTTGCTGATACCACCCATCAGTACAAATCCAACTGCGCAGCACACGGAGGGTTACACTCCTGCCACAAGCTGACTTGAGAGTATTCCTGTGTATAGGGCTAAAAAGCAGTGTCAGAAGAATGGCTCAGCCACCAATGTCCAGTCCCTAACAGATAATCCATTCACCTTTTGAGTTCCTACTGAATATGGCCTTCTAGAAATGTCCCCCTATCAAATATTGCTGGAGAGGTGGTAGAGACACATATGAAAGCACATCTGAAGAAACTGTGTTAAGCAGTAATTATATTCTTGGGATAAAGGGCTATATGGGAGGGAAAAGAGCGCTTACAGTTGTTTTAGTGCCTGTTTGCATCAGTCTAGTTAAAAAAAAAAGAGGGCCAGTGTGGCAACACTGAACTGAGCCCAGCACACAGAACTAAATGAAACTGCTGAAGGAATGTGTGTAGGTAAATAAAAAAATAAAAAAAATCCAATTACTGGCACTGGAATTAGGCCAGAACACCTTCACTAACACCTCTATTCATGAAAAAGGAAAAAAAAAGTTATCCTTAATGACCACAAATGATCACAGACTCTGTTTTACATCTCTTACAAAAGACAGCATATTCAGCAGCATTACATTCCCCAGAGCTAGATGGATAAAGGGGGAAATATGTCATTGATTTTTTTTTCCCCCCAGGAAACACATGATACTGTTTGCGCTAATTTGAACAGTACAGAGATTTTCAAAAAGGGAATCAGTCTTGTTTAACCTGGAAGCTAACAGTATTGAAAACCTACCTTGTCTCACTGCTTTCATTTGCAGAGGCAATCAGGATCTGCTTCTTCTCAAGCTGTATTCATGAAAAGCCTCTTAACTCTTAGACTGTAACACTATTACCTGCAGCAGAAGGGAAACAGCCTCTCTGAAGGTTCCTTGCAACCTCATTCCAACAGGATGATGTCTGCACCATCCCAAAGCCCACTGAAGTAGATGGATGGGGCTCTGTGGGTCTCAGTGTGTTTTACATCCAGGTGTAGATACATGTAGAAAAGACTTCATATTTTTAATTTCTACTAATGAAGAACTGTCAATTTATATCCTTCCTTTCTCCATATATCTATTATTCAGTTCCTTGCTGCCTGAATTTTGGGTACACAAGAACAAGGACTCATTTCCTTTACTTACCCATCCTCTGCTCCATTGGAAACGAGGAATGAAGAATTAGGAGATCACTTTTTCCCTCACTCATTTGCCAGTCTCACTGGGATTCAATGTCTTGCAGGACAATTCTTGGCACTGTGTAATATTTTTCCCAATAATTTACTCATTCTATTGCCTACTAAAACCTCACCTTTGCTTTACATGGAAGTTACTGAATCAAAACTAAGAGAACGGCTCACATGTTTCTACATAAATTCCTTGGATTACTTGTTCAAAGAGATTGATATAATTCTGCTGTCAAACTTACAATTGGCTTAACCCAGCTTGGAGCCTGTAGTGTTGTTCCAACATGTTCTACTGGGAAAGTTTTCTCTTTCTGAAATTTTATTTTCCACTGCCAAAGCACGCAATGATCCAGTGCTCAGCTGTGGAAACATAATGAGTGAAAGAAGAATGCTCCTGAAATCTGAAGAACTTATTTCATATTCCTTTTCAAATTGGTTACTACTCTGAAACACTTCTTCCACTTTAATGGGCAATAAAAAATGGCCAAAATCCTGCTGTCCTTAGACCCTGGTTACATAAAGCAAAGCAGTATTCCAGCCTACATGTTGAAAGGATACACAAGCCTTACTTCAAAAGTAATTTTGCTTACGTGCTTGCAAGGCAAGAGTGTTACGGTACCATCATCATAAGGTTTGGTATTAAGTTTGTCCAGCCTGTTCTCATTTTTAGGCTCACCATTCTTGGGAACAAAATCCTACATCTGGCACCCTAGGCTGGCAGAAGAAGTAAGCATGAAGGCTTCTAGCTTAATTGCTGAGAGGGGTCATCTTCTGCTGCTATACCAGGGCTCCTGTGATGGATCTGAGCAAAATACTGGGGAATTTTTAGAGTGAAGCTCCACTGAACCTCTTCTAGGAAATGGTGCTCTGAAATGGAGGGGTTGCTTTGTATTTAGCTTTTTTATTAGCTTTTTCATTTCACCTTTTATCAAAAAAAATAATTAGTAGCACTGACCAGATATTATTAAATGGAATCATTTCTAACCCTGACCAGGTATTCCTGGTTCTGGCAACATGATCTTTTCCTTACTCTTTATTTACTGTTGTCTTGGAACTCACTGCATTCTGGATTTCATTTAACCAAAATTCAGAAGATTTATGCTCATCTATTATGTTTGTGGTGTTCCTTTCTTTTTCCCCTTATTGTATGCCATTCGTGGCATCTACACGAATAGTTTCAGCTATGGAACAAATCCATAAGACACCACTGTAGATACAAACCATGTACCCAAATGAGTTGATTTTGGCACCCAGCATGCTGATGAAATTTATGCTTCATTAACAAATGCCTAATGTATATAATGCACATATTTTAGAATTGACCTCAACCTGGCCAGGGAGGCTGGCTGACCCCATGAAAATACAATTACCTAATGAGAGATTAGAGTTTTGCTTATTGTATTTACTATTTATAGGAAATTACTTTTTGTCTCTGTAGCTGCGTCAGCCTTCTTGCTTAAAGTGTGTTTTAATGTTATTAGCGCTTGCAAGCTAAACTAGTGGAAAGACAGGGAAAGGCAGCACAATTTCCTTTCAGAAAAGAGTCAATGTTTCTCCAAAACCTTAGCAGGCTGGGTTTGCCACAAGATCAATGCAGCTGAACACTCCACCTGCAGAATGAGCTCACTGTCTGTGCATTACACCAGCCCTCTGCCAGTCCAAGTACTAAGGCTCCTGGGGTTGGTCTTGAACCTGCTACTCGCCACACTGGAGAGCTAAGCTTTGCTGCCAAGACACCAGGCCAGGTATTAAATGCATTCTTGTTCCTATTACTTTCCAGCACTCCAGAGGACCACGTTAGAAACACCAGAAAACTTAATTGGAAAGCAAGGAGAATGCAGAATGCTTAAAGACCTTTTACAGACAGAAATATGGTCTTTAAAAAAACCCTACAAAACAAAAAACAACAACACATGGATTTAAGTATTCAGCTCACCCTTCCTTACAGAGGCATCAAAATGATAAATCCTATTTAAAGCAAACAAGAAAAAAAAGTTTCAGGATTAATTTCATCTTCATCACTGTATTAAATTTTGTGTGGGCTGCTTGGGCTGCTCATTTCAGCATTGTAAAGCCTCCATCTTTTGGAGAAGGGAAGTCTGTGGACACTGTAGCTCAAATCCCCAGGTGTCGGAGCCCTGGGCTATGGAACCCACCAAGGACCTCCAATTTGGTCTCACTCAGGATTTTGGATGGAGCATGTGCACCTTGTGAATTCCTTGGAAACCACAGTGAAGGGCAGAAGTGCTGCTTTTAATTATTTGGAGTAAAACTAGTGAACAGGAAAGTGAGGTCCCTATAAAAGTGATTTGGCAGGATGGTTTACCTTGGTTTTTATAGCTCTTGCAGGGGAGAAATGAAAAGCCCATTTGTGGTTTTCTAGTTGTGATTATTGGAGGTAAAAACTCAAGCACCTCAGGTTTATCATTGTATAGACTGCAGGCATGGGAAATAATGCACAGTAGAGTTTGACCACTATGTTAAGTAAAGCTTCTTGCACGTTTTCCTAGGATCAAGCTACCAAAAAGAAGCAATTCAAAGATTGTGACATGCCATGAGGAACTCAGAGGCACATAGGCATGAGGATACATTTTTTCAATATAGCAGATTGTTTAAAAACCTGTTTATCTGTTCATAGCAGATAGTTTAATTGTTTAAATTGTAATTTAGTGTTTCTGAATCAGAGTTAAATTTTAGTCTTCCATTTTTTTCACAAGAGAGTTGAAAGTAGCAGTTAGTTTGTTCCTTTTGTTCCCTTGTTACAAGGGATTTCCCTACTATCTGTGCTTCTCTCTTTCCCTACATTTCTCTAGCCAGAGAGGACAAAGAAGTAAAAAAAAGAAAAAAAAAAAAAAAAGACAAAGAAGAAAATCCTTCCATTTGTAGTAATAAATCTTAAGAGGAGTATTTCTGTGCTACTTTAAGCTCTCCTAAACATGGCAGTCCCTTTGAATAAGCCACACAAGTCGGGGACTTAAGAGGAAGCAGTTACATAAATTTACATAACTCCCCTCTTAATAAGGGAACTGCATTGGTGTATCTCTTCCTAAACCCTGGGTATGGCAGGGAGACACTACACTAAAAGTTACTTAGCATGCAAATAACAAACATTTGTAAAATCTATAAACCTTCTTCAAAATACATGTTAACTCCTCTAAACAGCAATTTCAAGTTCTCTATGCCTTGGTTTGGAAGGGTTTTCCACCTTGAACAAGAAATGATTAATGAACAGTAATTAATCAGATGGCTTTGACAGCTGCTACTTATGTTGAAGTTTGATATACAGCCCAGGTCTCTTACTGGTGGCTCCACAATAAGGTAATTGATGTGGATCCAGACTGAAAGGCAACTGTGTCTCATCCCAGTCCTGCCATGTCAGGCCTCAGTGCAGAGGGCAGCAGTAGCTTAGAGAGCCTGTCAATATTTTTGAATAACTTACTTGAAATGTAAGCTGATAAAGTTTTGCTATTAACCCTAATATATCAACCAATTTTCATCTGGAGGAGAATAATGATTCTGCTTTCCCCATGAGTCAGCGAGGAGCAATGCCAAAGCTTGGGGTGCTTTCAGATTAGTGCAAGGAGAAAAAAGTATTGCAGCACAGCTGCTCTACACACTTGGAAAAACTTTACCATGGAGAGGAACATCTCTCAACAGGATTGATGCTCCTGTCTCCTTGGGTAAGTCAGAAAATACCAAGCAAGAATACCACAGGCACTTTGTTCTCAGACCTGACATTAGTGAGGTCTTTAGATCTAAAACAAGCAAACAAAAAAATCCCACCAAAAAAAAAATCCCCAAAAAATGCAGAGTGTAAATATTGAAATGGTTAGAAAGTTATAAAAATGTGAAATCAAATGCAAAAGACACACAATGAGAAACACCAGAAGCTTTATCTGTGTCATTCAAAGATTTTGATTACAGCCCAGTCACACTTAGGGAAAGTTCTCCACTAACACAAGGTTCCCTGATGTAGCATGACAAGACCTCAAAGATGATTAACTCCAGCTTTTAGCTGAAAGAAACTCGCATAGGGTTTCTTTTTTTTTTTTTTTTTTTTTTTTTTGAGCATAGATCACCATCAATCACTGAAGCAATTTAAGAAAGTAATCAATTTACTGTTAACCCTACAGTAGTTCAGACAATCTAGGAAGATCCCTCTATACACAACTCAGGACATGCAGAACAGATGCAACTTATTGTCTTCAAGTGGCAAGGCAGACCAAAACATCCTAAAATATCCCTCCAAAATCCATGAAACCAAGCAAAACAAAATCAGTTTAAATCAGCGGAGTTGTGTACTTGATGCCCCTTAAAATATGAGAATCATTAAAGGAAAAAAAAGAAAACAACACAAAAACCCACATAGTCATTGGTTTTGTGTACTTGTGAAAAGAGACACTGAAAAATATTTACAGGGTTACGTGCTAGGCAAGGGACCTCCCATCCTATTCTGACTATTACAGTGTTTGGATGTTGACAAATAAATTACATTAATTGCATTCATTCCAGCAACCACTTAAACACCATTAGGGCTTATGCATACAATAACTGTGCCATTAGTCAAATCTGGATACCTCACTGCTGGTAATCAACATTCTGTCTTCTTCTAGTACAACTATCTTAATTTCTTTTTGCAAGCCTCCTTCAGAACCATTCAGCTTTTGAACATGAAATTAAGGACATTATCATTTTGCCTAATAACATTACATGGTGTTCTCTCAGAGTTACAGCCTACTGAGCTACTTGTAATTATGTGCAGTGAAAAGCTGAGGTTTGCTGACTATTCTACTATTCTTTTTCTTTTTTTTTTTTTTTTTTTTTGCCATGCTGCAAACACCTGCTGCAATACTGTCCTCGGATTACTGCTATAATTGTTGCTTTGCTTCTTTCTTAATCTGGGGGGAAGTAAGAATCCTCTTACTTCCAGAGGACTGAAAGCCTAGGCCAGGAGGAACATGAGATTCAAAGGACCAAATATTGGAAAAATATTTGTCTCTTGTATACACTTTGAAATAAAAAAAAAGTGGACAGTGGAGTGGGTGATTTCTTAAAATCTGTTATCCTTTCTTGCCCTTCAGCTGGCTATAGGAACTGCCACCACAGTCCTGGGATTAGGAAGATGATTCCTTGCCAAAGCTGCTTGTGCATCCTCTCCCAAGGGCTGATCCGGGGACATGTGGTCCCAGCAGTCCCAGAGTACCATCTCTAGGAGTTCCCAGCTTTGTCATCAGTGTAGCTGCTTCTGCACACAATGACCAGGGGACTATGAGCCTTCTTTAAAGAGTAGGCTCTTGGAAATTCACCAGTCCTGTATCAGTCCATAATCACAAGACTAAGCTGATTTATTTTTCATTTTTACACCAAAAACTCATCTATGCACTAGGGAGGAATTCCTTGATTACTTGCGTTAGAGAGCTCCTTTGTATAAATGTGGGAAAAAATTAAAAGGCAGGGTAGGAAGTTATAAAACTGATTATTCAGGTCAGAGAGATCTCTATTTTTATCATTTCATTAGCATTTGTTTGTGTTTGATCAAGGCAATAAAGAAAGGGATGAGCACACTCAGCATAGCAAGAAACATTTGGGAGTGTGTCTTGCCCACAGCTTTAAGAGAAGCTCAGCAATAAATCAGCAGACCAGAAGAGATGAATCTTAGGGAAAACATCTCACTATCAGTTCAAACTCTTCATTCCACAGCCAACACCTGGCCAAGATTCCTAAATTCAGCATTGATAGAGCATTGCCTTAAATGTAACAGTTGTTCATTAAAATCAATTTCTTTCATTTATGTTCATTCTCCCCCCTCTTGTGGTTCATTATAAAATCACAATTGTTGCTTTCAGAAACGTTCCATAGTTGGGCTTTTGTGCAGAAAGGACAGAAAATGAGCCACAAAATCTAGCCAGGCAGTACAACTAATAAACTTAACAAAATGCAAATATAGTAAATAATGAGCTTGTTATTCAGGATAATTCTTACAGCTAATTTAAATGTTCTCTGTAATCTCCTATTGAAAGCAACTCTTGCCAGAAATGATATGGAGTCTATTTCAGACATATTTACCACAACTATTAATTGGATATTATGTGCTATTGTCTGAGGAAGATTTTAGTACTTGCACCCTCAATCATTTATTGTCTTACTAGCTTAACATAGGAGTATTTTTACTTTAATGCCTTCAGCCACATCTTCAGCTTGTATAGGTGGATGTAGTACTAAAATACTCTGAATATGTGCCAGAAGCTCTGCCAGCATCAGAGTGCAGGCAGCTTCTGGCATTTCTAACATACAGGTATGTTTCCCCAGCAATTACCTGATCCACTAAAGTGTAATTATGAAAAGTACTAATTGGAAATATACAATAATTTGCCCCCACATTTTGGATACTGGAGGGTCTACAACAGGAGCAGATTTAAGCCTCAAAAATGGTTAGAAATGGATGTGGATATGCATACAGACTCAGGGAATCTCTTTTCAATTAAAAATGGGTTATTTTGGATAAATTTAGAAAACTTGGGAGCAGCAGGCCAACCAAATGAAACTGATATATTGATAGAAATGTGTCAATTTAGTAAATCAGAGACACAGTGCAGGAAAGTCAACACTTCCTAACAAAACTGGTTGATTAAAACTTATTACTAAAGTCAGAAAACAGTCATGTGAGCATTTCTCACCATAATGCTGACACCCAAACTAATCATAATGAGCAGCAGGTAAGTGAGATTGTCACTTGTGATCTCTTTAACCAGACAGTCTCAGAACCAGAGCACAGTGCAAACTGTGCAAAACAAACCCCATTACTGAGAAAGCTGTGGTGACTGGGATCTCCTTTGATTCCCAGGACCCAGCTGAAGGCTGAAAGAATAGAATATTAAGGGTAAGACTGGAGGTAAATGTGCATTTTGATGAGCAGCAAATGGTTCTCTTTTGTCATCACAGAAAGTTTCTCACAGATCTGACAATTTTTAACGAAAGAGTAGTGTATATATATATATATATAGATACACACACAGTACACACAAACCAATATTTAAAGCAGTTCTTAGTAAGACTAAAAAAGGGTGGTGGGACTTAACAGGAACAACATTCTCCATTTTGTCCATGGCATTTCTTGTGTCTGTTACTCTAAATATTGCTGAGCAATCATTTAACATTGCCCACCAGAAATCACACCATTTATTTTGCCCATTGTATGCAAAGGTTTACAATGCAAAGAGCCCAGTAAAATAGAGAGTTTGTGAAACTCTGTGGACCAGCCTGTGAAGTACCAATGTACTTCAAACATTGTTAATTTGGCTTTTAGTCTAAGGTGAGTGGGAAAACTCCTGTTTCTCATTTTCAACAACTTTTAATTGCATGACACAATCACATCATACAATCAGGTCATAAACTTTATAAAGTCATAAGGTCTTTGAACTTTAAGGATTAAAATAAGGCATAGACTGAAGGGCATGGGACATGCAAATTGCAGTGGCACACAGATAACACTGGAAAACACCCCTTCAGGCCAATTTTACCTACACCTTCCTTGTCCCAGCAGAAATTATTTATTCACTGGTTCATAGCAGTAAAATTTTGGGAAACCCTGACCCTCATCCAAACCCAGCAAGCCAGGATTTCTATATCAAGAGGGATAGCTTCCCCTTCTGCAATCTTATTCCCCTTCCCTTCCCTTCCCCAGGCTTTCTCTGGGGAGAGAAAGGGAGCACATCCAAAACACTGCTGCTTCTGCAGGCCCAGTCCCAAGGTCCAAGCAACCTACATCAGGATGCAGGAAGAGCCTTCATGCTCTTATTGAGCATGCAGGACACATCACAATCTAGCCCCAAGAAATTAGGAGATTAAAGTTAGAACATGCTTTAAATGGATCTGAATGAATAATTTTTAATGAATGCATTTAATGATGGATGAGTTTCCTTCCTTCTTACCATGAAATGTGGGGAGTGGGTTGCAATTTCCTTCACATATTCCTTCCTCATTGAATTCTTTTTTAATTTCTTTTAAAGTAAGGAGCTGCTACTCCAAGCACAAACTCACTGTTCAATTGCAGTTACTCCCATAAATCACTTATAATATTGCTTCCATCCTCCAGTCTAATGAATGTAACTCATGGAATCAGACAGGCTTACAGAAAGCACATTAGAAATTCACTTTTCATAGTATTCCTGTGTGAGCTTAACATTTATTTTCTGCCAACAGTTATGAGATTAAAGTTTAATAACTGTGAGTGTGTGCAGGAAATGACACCAAAGGCAGCCCCAAGATGGCTGAAGATTTGCTTCCAAATTTGCACAAATATAAGTAGATATTGTTTCTGCATTATTCATCCAACTTTAGACCTAAACCAAATATGTCTCACTAGCAGCCTTGGAAACATATGATGAAGTGTTTTAAAATTCCAGTAGATGTCCCCACTTCTCCCCCAGCAAGTCCTTAAGTACATCTAAAAGCAGCTTTTGAAAACTCAGTTTGCACTTCATCATGAGTTGTGAAAGCACAGAGACTCCTTTTGCTTTGGGTTACATTTTGTTTTGACAGAAAAAGAATATATCCATTTTCCTCATCTGTGCCAATGAATTAATGAGCTTCTAGAACTGCCACTATTGCAAACCAAGGCACGTGCAGATCAGCTGCCAATTGTGATGTTGTTGCTAATACAAAACAGTACCTAGTGTTGTATTAATTTTTTTGTTTTTCAGTTGATACTTCATAAATATCAAAGTTTTAAATGATACTTTGATTGTAACTATAACCCTGATTGTGACTACAGTTAGTTTTCCAGCGTTCATAACCATTCCCTGCAACATTTCATTTGCTTTTGTTTCCCAAGTTTCAAAAAGCCCCAGTAGTGTCTCCTTCCTAAACATTTGGGTTCAATTCTTTTCAGCTTTTCCTTGCTGTTATCCTCTCCTACCAGGAAAAATGAGGCCTCGTGCTTCAGTTCACCTGATTTTCATGGCTACATTTTTCTCCACTCCCAATGGGAACAGGACACCCACGAGGCCTGGAGTTCTGACATCATGGAAGAAGGCTCATGCTTCTGCTCAGTCACATCCAGACAGACATTACCTTCTTCTTTGCACACTAAGTCTCTATGGAAGAAAATATCTTTAAATTAATATCAGATAAAACTCAATTCCAGGTAAAGTCTGCATCTTTGAGAAACAACATCAATGGATATTCATTTGCTTACACTGACCTTGACCCCTCACATCTGACAATTAATACACTTTCTTAATTAATAATTATTATTTTAAATTTAATAAATTAATAAATCCCTTTATATTTCTCTGCATCATGAAATAAAAAAAAAAAATTTACTCTGCTCTTTTAAAAGCAACTCAGATCCACAGGACATTGTAATGTGAAAAACCACATTAAGAAAACCTTATTCTGCTAGAGAAAAAATTCTTTAGTCTAAACTTAATTTTCTGAAGAGATTTTTATAATCTTTTTCTTTAGCGAAAAATTTTACATTTTCTAAAGAATATTAGAGGACAAAATTAATTCTCAGCAGTTCCCTGGGCAAGAAAATGTTTTGTGTGACTTTTTTTTGTCACTTTAGCAGGTGGCCCCAAGGGAAGCTGACTTTCTGGCTACATTCACCCCTTAAGACTTGGAAGAGAGTTTGGATGCATAACAGTGTATAATGATCATATATTTCTGAGTTCAGCAGTGGTTTAAAGATTTCAGAAAGGTTCATTTGCAGGTCTCTAGATTACTTGCTCTCATTCAGATTTCACCCAGATTAAAACAGCCAAACTTACTAAAGACATTCCAGATGTAAGGAAAATTGGTTTTTAAGTATTTTAGGAAGCGAGATAAGATTCAAATGCATCCCTTAGACTTTTTTAAATGTCTTTATTCATGGGATCAGGTCACCAGAACAAGTTAAAAAACTATCAAGCACTTTTAAAGAATATTTAAACCATTATTGTTGCAATTCCTTTCCCACCCAGCTGCAAAAGGGCCTCTAAATTACTCTATTGTCCATGGGATTTGTAGAATAGCAGCCAGAACTAACATGAAACTGAACAATAGCAACACTGTACTCCTTCTCAAGTAAAAGGAAAAATGTAGTCTATGGCAAAACCTTGGGCTGCTACGTGACAATTGACTCCTTTTAGGAGATTCTCTAATTGCTTTCTAATTTTTAAAGAAACAAGCTTTCATGTTATACGTTTGAAATTTTTTCCTTGTTTGAAAATAAGTTAAATTTGAAGAGAGATTTTTTTGCTTGAACTGTTAAAAGCAGTTTATTGACAAGAGTATGTAAATGGAGGAGAATAATATGAGCAGCTCTTCCTGACAAAATTGATTAGATTTTCCAGAATAAGCTTCAGTATTACAAAAATAATGCTGTCTTCACACAGAAGAAACATATTAATTATGTGGTGAGTTTGACTGCAGTTTTCTTAGATTTCAGAAAAGCCTGTAACGAGTAAACAAATAGTAAGGAAGATGATTCTTCAGCAAGCGTTACAAATAAAGCAGAAAGAAAGAGGTATGCAGACAAAATCAGAATTATTCACAGGGTTGCAGCGCTCAGCTGTCATGATGGGAACAGAGAGAAATTACCACTCAAGGCTTTCTGAAAAAGTAAACAAGCCTAGAGGATACTGAGTGAAGGCAGTGGACATCTGAACTCCACAGGGGCCATGGAGCACTCTCCAAATGATAAGGACGAAGCACCTTCAGCAAGATCTTTGTTTTCGCTTGTATTTCATACATTTCCTGCCCCTTGGCCTCCCACACAGAACACACCTTCAGTCTGCAGCACAGAACTACCATAGTGCTGCAAGTAAAACCAAACACGTGATGTTTGGTCATTTGCTTGGAAAAATAGCCCCTGGGTGAAACTAGGTTTTTTTTTTTTTCTGGTAATACTGTCATTTCTGAACTCAAGGTAAAACAGCACATAAGGCCTTTGTGAAATGTCATTAAAGAAAACAAATTCTAAGAACCTCTTTGGTAAAATCTTTTGCAAAAGTTTTTTTATGGTGTTTTTAATAGAAACGTTTCTAATTAAAAAAAAAAATCCAAATACTTAAGAAAGAATTTTTTCAATAAAAATATATCCATACTTCATTAGTGAAAGACACTCTACCTTAAAAGTACCTTCAAAATACTTAAAGCCTGAGATCCTGGTGTCAATAACACCTCTCTTCCAAAACCATATTTTAATGATTTAATTTTCAGCAGCCTTTTTGATTATTGGTCACACCAACTTGTAGCATTTAAATCTGAATTAAAACAGCTGCAATATTTTATTGATACACATAATGAGAAAAGTGAACAAATTAAAAAGTTAATCAAAGGATAAATGAAGAAGGCAGAACTTCTACTGAGTATGAGAAGCAACAAAAGGGGCTCTTAGATGAGCTTGCAAGCAACAGAAGTGCTGAAATAATTTTCTATAAATGAAAAAAAAAGTTTGAAATCAGCTGTTTTTAGTGAATGAAAGCTGCAGCTGAACAGGTGTTGGACACAACAGACATCTCTAGTACAGCCATGTCAGATTATTAACTGCAAAAAAGCTCCAAAGACATTTCCACACAAGGAATAGATAGGGTCACAAACAAAAAGAACCATACTGGTACTATCAAAGGAATTGGTCTTTGTTTTTAATATTTTTCCAAATAAATTCTCTTTAAAAGGCCTCAGATTAAAGGAACAATCTTAGAGACCTCAGTATCATACAAAAGGATGGAAAGGAACACTTCACTCCTGTATTTTTTAGCCTACATAGGCAAGAGAAACAAAAGATGAGAAGAGGAAAAACTCATGAACATTCATCTGGTCTTTGCAGCAGAATCCCAAAATTCTAAGTGCACTAGCCACTATGTTGGTAACTATAAGTATGATGCTTCAAAAAAAGAAAACTAGATAATATCTGAGGAGAAACAGCTGTGAGATGGTGATAACAGTGCAAGTGAGGAAACAGAGAAAATTTTAGCCAAGATGTTAGACCAAGAGATTGCCTTGATTAAGATATAAAACAGCAGTGAGACAGCACCTGCAAATACCTTGTAAAAAATGTCACTGTCCAGTTTCACAGATGTTGGGTTTGAACTCTCAATAGCTTTCCCTTGTACTGAGCTAATCCTTCAGCTGCCATTCACTCTAAAGGGGAGCATTAATCTGTTGACATCAGCAGGAAAGGCCTAGAGAAAATTAGAGAGAAATGTAGTTTTGAACTACCACACATCTGTCATCAGCAACATTGATGGAAAGCATATTCTTGACTCAAGAAAGGGTTCCCAACATTTGCTAGCTCAAAGATTAAGCCACAGTAGCATAGCAACAGAGACTTCTATGCAAGGGTTTAGCAATGGTCTTGATAGTAAGCAACTTCCAAGCCAGCATGGGATAGCCTACACCACCTGGAAAAATCCTCAATATCTGTCACTTACCTGTGATGTTGCTTTGTTTCAGGCTCTGCCTTGTAATGAAGTGTCCTTTCTTCTTCTTCCAGCTCAGCTCATTACTTTTGGGAAGGAAGGTGCACTGGGTTTGAATGGATTTGTGTTTGTTTTGTTTTCTGGTGAGGAGTAGCTTTCCTGGCATGTGCAATACTATTGATGCGCTCAGGACAATTTCACATATTGTCCAGGATAGCTCACTTTGGAGTTCTTATTTAGTGTCTGTTTCTCTTCTCCCTTTTTTTCAAATACAAGATATTTTTCTGTAGTAATAAACCTATAATCTGATACCTTATCATGAGATCAATGAGTTGGTGCAGCTATTGTTAATTGTTTTAAAACACTGGCAAACAGAATTCATCAGTTAGCACATACCAAACAAGTCAATGATGTCTTTGTCATTTCAAAACAAGAGTCTGATCTTGCAAAATCTTCTAGTTTGAGGGAAATTGTTCTTGATATGTAAAACAGCATGTAAAACCAGAGTTGAAAAAGTGCCTCCCCTTTGTCTCCAGACTGAGCCTGGAATTCATTTCCCCTGATTTCAATTAAGACCCAGATGTCAAGGTGTTTAGACAGCTCCCTCAAAGAAATCATCAGCACCATTTTCCTATATTTCTCTCTGTGGCCTACAGAAAGGACCTAAATTGCTTGTCTGGACTGTACTTGCAGAACTGAACTTCTAACAGTTCACAATTCCCCCCTAGATAAAGCACATGACAATTTCTTCTACTGATAGGATAAACTTCTTAAATCATTGATTTAAAAAGGTTGGTTTTTTTTTTTCCTTAGTTTCATATTGTAAGACTTTATTTCTATTTATTTGATATGTTAGACCTCTACACATCTAACTCTAGCAAGATTCTGGAAACCTTGGGTTACCTCTGGCTCTTCTTCAGTGCAAGCAAACTGACTTATAGAAGTCAGAAGTGGCATCAAATAAAACTCCCCTAGATCATTTGGGCCCATAATTATTCTTTTGATGCAAGTGGAAACATACGTATCTGTTTCTGGATCCTTTTAGATATACCTTCTTGATTTATCATAATCTTTGTCTCACCTGATGAGCATACATAACAGACAAAAATTGTTAGGTTTATCCTTTCAGAACTATTCAAAAAAGGAAATTTTTACAATATGGGGTATTAAATATAAATAAATCAGACTAAGTAGATCACTTAGAAGACATATGCATTATTATATCATGTTCTAAATGTTGCGAGGAATGTAGACAAAAGCTGGCTAAAACCCAGAGGTAATCCAGAAAGCTTAAAGAGGGTATGAGCAGTGATTTGTAGCACAAGTGATCACAGCAGTGATAGGTGACTGCATTATACACACCTCCTTCTTCACATCATTTAAGCCTTTTAATCCTTTTAAATTTCTTTCCAAAGCAAATTAGCAGCATTACCTGCTACTCTTTTTTTGCCCCACTGGTTTCCCATAGGTTTCTTTGGGTTCTAGGCACACTTTAATTATTAAAAAGTCATCAATTGGCTATTGAAAATGAAAGAGGAAAATCTTTGATTTTCCAGCATTCAGGCTGTAGGTCTAGTGGGTTTCTTTTATTTCTCTGATTCAGTGATTATTTGGCTGACAACTGATCAATTCATAAACTCTAAGTCATCAGGTCTGCTTGCAAAAGTACCAAAACATGAAAGTATAAGCTGATATACCTATACTTTCTCTCAGGCTTTTTGGAGGATATGTTGGTCCTTCCCCTTGTCCTAAGAACAATAAACATTTCTTTCTATTCTAGCTGATCCTTATTACATGTATTTAACAAGGTATTTTTGTTACTTAGTTTCTCAGGAAAAACCTTATCAATATAGTAATTAGCAGAACCAGACCTTGGAGTGCAACTCTCTTCTGTTAGATAACTAGCTTAGACAAATATACTCCCAAGAGGAAGACATTTGTCACAGCTGGAAAAAGAAACTCAGATCCAAGAGCAAGCCAGAAAATAGAGATAAGGGTCTCCACAAAGAGCATAAATATCTAGAATAGATGATCCTGTTTTTTTCTTGTTCCCAGTTCTTGAGCTTGTCAAGGGCTGAAATTATTCACCCACCTTCCCACCAGTTCTGCACTTCCAACTCCCATTAACAAATTCACTCTGGACCTTTTTTTCAATGCTTAATGCCATCTGTATTAAATTACAAGTCCTCCGGGCTTCACCCGGGTGCCCAGCCAGTCTGGGGGAAAACCCTCAGAGGACCGGTCCGCGGGGAGGATGTGGCGGGAACCCGGATAGCTCCACCGTAAGGACGAGAGGGCTCCGGAGTAGCTGTATTCCTAGAGGCTTTAGTGTAGGAGAGTCGCAGGAACAGGAGGGGGAAGACGAGGGAACACAAGCTCTCTGGAAGGGAGCCAGCTCCGGGAGCCCCGAGGGAAGGCGGGGCTGGGTATTAAGGGCAAAGGAGTAGGAGTGGTTAGGGTACAAAACAGCCAATGGGTAACGGGTAAAGGGGGGGAGACAGAGTGGGGTGACATACAGAGAACTAATCGGGGTACAGAGGAGGAGTGGTATTCTAACAGGGGCCAATGGGGATAACCATTGGGGATAACCATTTCTGGAACTGGGGAGTATGCTAAACATTGACGGACAGCTCTTCTGGGGTGGAGAGCAGCAGGTGATTGGCAACCTTTTTCTAAACTGTTGCTGCCTCCCAAGGGAGAGCAGGAACCCCTCCCACAGCCATATTCCCTCCCCTTAAGAATGAGAACACTGGTGAATAATTTACAGTGTCTAGAGTGCTTCTTTAAATACATTAAATTTAATATAAATTTAAACTGAAGATCAAAGCAGATTCCTCAAAATACAAAAGCCAAGGTTATTTTGACTGTTCATTGCTGTTATCTAAAAAGAGATGGTCAACAGAAAAATTTGTAACTAGCCATATGAGAGACCAGAATCAGTCTTGTACAAAGGCAGAACCCTACAAATGAAGTAATCTTTTGGATACTAGCAGACAAACCCAAAAAAATAGTTAAGGTATGCAAATTACAAAGACATTATTTTATCCTTTGTAAATACAAATACTATTTTAAACTGAAAAGGTCAAACAAGTAAAATCCCACATGTACCAAGTACACAATAAACAGAGAATAACCAAACTTTATTCTATGAATGAAATATCTGGGCCCTGAACATCTGTAAAAAATTTGAAACCAAAGCTGAAATTTGAAGACATTGTCCAAAGTTTCTGGAGTGTAAATCAAAATTACAAAGAATCCTGCAGCTCACTGCATGTTTGTTAAGCATTTCTAATCTCCTACAAAACTGAAAATGTTCAGAAGAATTTAAGTGAAACAACATTATTTCTAACAAGTTTGACATTCATTTTCCAGGAAGATTAAACCAATACCTAACCTATATTCAGGCACTGTAGGTCAATGAGTCCACATAAATGAGCTGATTTGTGAATGTATTACATATACTCTCCACTCTCACTCCTACCTGTCTATGTATAGACACAGGGAGTGCAAGGATTAAGCCACTAGAATACTTATTTTAGTGAAAATTTCTTTATATTAAATATTGTATTTAATACTAAACTTGAAAGAAAAAATGCTTTTTCTGGCTTAAACTGTTCTTTTTTGTTTGTTTTGTTTAAAAGCTGAAGAGTCACTTTCAAAGCAAACATTTAGAATCAAGAATTCATTCAGAATCCAGAATTCGCATTCAGAAGTAATGAGAAAAATAAATCAATATTTATAATGACTTATTATTTCCAAGTAAATCAAGAAGTAAAATTAGAGGCATGTTTATTTTCCCATAAACTTTAGCATATACAAAAATAAAGTGCACAGCTCCAGGTGAAAAAATCAAAACCTAAAATGGTTTTGAGGACACTTAGGTGACAAGAGGTCTGCTGAAATGGCTTTTTCAAGATATATTTTCTGCTGCAAATATGACTTCCATCTAAACGTACTTTTCTTCAGTAATATAAACAGCCACATCTGTAATATGAACACATTTAAATGGAAAATATGGGCCTAGAATGAAGGACCCATATTGCAGATTGAGAGTATATGTAGTAAATTCAATCAATGGGTATTCACATTCCTGTATTTGAGAGCAAATTAGTTGTTACCAACCTGCTCACTGAATATTTGATTGATCTGTTAGAAATTACATTAAAACATTATGAGTCATGATGGCATTTTCTTAATAGCTACTTCAGTTCATTATGCATGAGTGGAAAATTTCTTTAAATGAGATCTTAAATTTACCTATTATGTGATAAACCCTACTCCATCTAGAAACTCATATCTCTGGTGTTAGCTGAAGCTGACAGAATGAGGTTCTGTACAGAAATTCCATACAGAATTTGATGTGTTTTATCAGGGTTTTGCCAGGCTATAAGAATTATAACAACAAGATTTTATTTTTGATTCATTTTTAATGAAATTTATTAATTCATTGTTTATACCAAGAAATCCATGGCTCACACATGTATTTCTGCTTAGTGAGGAAACTGTTAAAGTCCATCACTAACACAATGTTATTAAAGCTTTACAGTACCATACATTTTAACAATCTTGGAAACTTAAGAAACTGTCTCAAAGTGAGCAAAAAACACCAGAATTCATCTCTGTGCTTACTAGAACAATCTGATTCAAGACTTTCCTTTGAATAGCTGCTCATGACAGAGGTCATTGTATGTTTTGTAAGGTTTTAAAATTCAGTCAAGATAGAGCTGATTATATGAAGAGCTCACAAGAAAGACATTAAGGCAGAGACTTCTTAACCCATACAATCAAGGGAGAAAAAAGTAGCCACCATTGTCTCACTGCTTGATGCAGGACAGATTTCTCATATACAGAAAATGTGGAAGGCAACCACAGGTTCACAATTTCCTGGTGCTTTCCATCTAAAAACCACATAACACTAAAGAAACATTATTTAATTAAGCTGTTTAATATATCTACAAAGTACAGTAAGGAAGGAATGTGGGGGAGTTTTGGCAGATATCCTAGAACCCTGAAATTGCAGATCATAAAATGATCCAAAGCAATGTTTGGAAGCCATGAAGAAAAAATTACATCATTTTTTTCATAATCTACAGAGTACTTTGTGAAAAGTTAAGGAAAAAAGAATACCAATATACTGCTGATTGAGTAATTTTCAATAGATGTGGTTTTTCAATGAAAGGAAAAAGAAAGAATTAAGAAGAATGCTAATGAAAAAAAGTTGATTTAAAAATCACATCTGTTATTTAAGTTATCATCCATTTCTCAACTTCCAGAGCTCCTAAGAGTCCCATTTAAGTTTTAAAAATACTTTAAAACTAGTTAGCAAGTCAGAAAAATGAAAATTCAAGTTACAACTAATTAAACTCTTCAAATTATTTAGTATAGGTGTGAACAACTTTTTCACAAAAACAGTAGCTTGGATGTTAAAAACATGTCTGGGCATTAGCATTTCCAGTTCTTGCAAGGCTTGGAAAGGAGAGAAAATTATCACTGTGTAATGATTTTAAAAAATAGGTGGAAAATCTCACATTCTGAGATAAAATACACACACCATCAAAGATTTTTTTCTAGAATTCTATGGATTTCTTTAGGAAATTTCAGTCAATGTAAATAAAGAGCTTTCTGTTAGTGTGTATCCTCTGATGGAGCACATCTTTATACAGCCTAAGAATGTATTCTAGCATCATTTGAAGCCAGTATTTGAAATTTTTTTGAAATTTTTCTCTTGGTTATATAATTCTATTAAAAAACAACAACAATTAAGAACTGTAACATCCCTTTAATTTCAAAGTATGTACTTGCAGCTTTCAGGACTATTTTTCTCCTACTACAGATGAGGCTAAAACATTTATTAAAAAACCTACAAAATGTCCTAACTATAGAAAAATATCAGTGATAAAACATTATTAGGAGCATTTAACATCAGAACAACAAATTCTTGGCTTCATTACCTTTATTTAACTATATTAAAAAAAACATTTTGTTAGATGGCAATGATAACGTCTTGTGTGTCTTGGCAGGAGAATAAAATAAAAAATTACCTTTGCAAACTACAGTAACAAGTTTTCTTATTCTGTCCCTTTGTTCTGACAAATCCCATGTTCATGGGTTTAGAATAAATAAGTCATAAATAACAATAGGACTAAACCAAAATAAAATTGTACATGTGTTATCTTACTGTGTACCTATCACCTTCCTTATTGTTCAAAGATTTTTGGCTCCCATTTATACAAAGCTCTCTTCCATATTTGTGCACAGCAGAAAAGAATCCACAAGTCTGGGCTTTACCAGCTGCTGAAAATCTGAATCTTCCAGCCCATCAGGACTCATAACTGCCAGTCTCCTCAAGGCTGCCTAGAAAAACAAAACAGCATCCTTGCAATGCAGTCAGGTTTGGCAAAGTCTTCATTCAGGAATCCATAATAACCATACCTAAATAACAAAACTGAACTCTGCAGGTCTATGGGTTCTGCTACCTGGGTAATCTCTCCTCACTGTCTTCATCTGTCAGATGAATCTTCTGTCATGCAAAGTTATTCAATGGCAATTATTTTGGGGCACTTTACTTTTCGACCTGAGCAGCAGGTGTAAGTACAGCGCAAGCCCTCAGACACCAGTGACAATACCTATGAAAGCTTGAAGCAGTTTATGTCTCAAGGACAATATTTTTGCCACATTTTTATCAGAAAACATCTTCAGGTAGTTACTAAAATATCAGGAAAAGCCAAATTTCTAAGACAGGGAGGTAGATAATGTCTCAACCAATAGGCATGGATTCAAGGAATGTGCAGCAACAACTTCAGTGAGACAAAAATCATACTCTGGTTTGCTGCCATCGCTCTGTGGTCTCTCCTCCAACCACACAAGATTAACAAGTCTTCTTGGCATGTAGGAAGAATAATCACAGCATTTTCTATGCTCACATTTATAGTTTCTTCATCCTGAATGAGACCTGCTTAATAACCAGGCTGCAATAACTGAGCAATAGTTTTACATTTAAAATAACATTAATATCATAAAGCACTGTCAAACAGTATTCTTCAGTCGTCATTCATCACAGCTTATGCTCCAACCCTAGATCCCCCATGTCCACAGAGCCCTTTCACAGAAAACTCAGTGAAATCATTCAGCTCTGGCATTTGGCTCACAGTCCATGCAGTGCAGGGCCAGGAGATGGTACCTTTCTCCTGAGCAGAGACAGTCTTAAGCTTCTGGTGCCCACTCCTTGCTGGGCACTGTATTGTCTTGGCAACACAAATAGAACAAAAAATTGGATTGGAGTGGAAGCAAGAAATATCTTATCACTTTTTTTGATATTTTACATAAATATTTTCAAATATATGCGTGAGTGCTGATAAAGGGCTATTAAACCCATGACTCAAGGTTCATTTCAACAAACACAGAACCATCACAGAATGGAATTTAGGAATTAATGAATCCTTAAATTCCAAAGTGTTCCAAGGAAATTTTTTGGTGTCCAATAATGTGAAGATGAAGCCATTTTTCCTTATGTGCTTAAGTCTGCAATCCGAGGATGAATAATTGACAGTGTACAGGATTATGCTTAAGGGGAAAAGCAGGAGACCCTAACATGAATTTAAAACATTTTGGCAATACTTATGCATTTTGAAATCTAAAGGGATTTTTTTTCCTTAATTTTCCAGTATAAGCATGAAAGGAAGATTAAAATGTACATACCAGACATGCCACTAAAACAGAATCACTGTTATTTCTTTCTGTTGGTGATCTGCAAAGTTTAATCAGGCGAGGAATACCTGAGAGCAACAAAAGAGTGTCAGGAGAAATCATTTAGAAAACCAACTTCTTATTTTGTAATATTTTTTAGATGCATCATATTTATCTTTTTTTAGTAGATATGATCTCTAATGCAAAGATGATATGCAAATACTTAAAGGACTTTTCATGGAGCTATGCAGTTCAGAGCAGTCATAATTAATAGTTGTAAAGCATAAACAAATAAACTGGCTTTACTTGCTGCTGCAGTTTCAGAGTGGAAATTGTGACCTCCATTTCTTCCCTACCAATCCTCCCACACACCTTAAAAAACTCCTACCCAAAGAACACATTCCCTCCCATTGGATTCATCACATCTGGACCTGCTGGGGTCCCAGTTTTCTGTGCCCTGACAGATCCTGCATAAAGGAATGAGGAGGCAGCAGTGTGAGTTGGCACAGCAAGGCACAGATACATGTTGAGTGGATGCTGCACATCAGGCTTCTCTGGGAAACAAGCCAGAGGTTCATTTAGCTCCATCTCCTCAGTCATCCTCTGGACAGACTCTATTGGGAATATCTCTCATAAAGTTCACCAAGTGAGGCTAAAAATTAAAAAGAGCTTCTCCATGACTGGCAGTTCCGCCCTCTTTCAGTGCCATTAAGCAGGAGACACATCCTTACAGCTGAGTTTTACAGCTGCATCTGCCACCTCGGGATCTCGGCTGAGCCGTGCCAGGGTAACTGCAGATTTCTGCTGGACTCGCTCACAAGCTGCAGCTTCTGCTGGATTTCCAGAGGAGGATTTCTCAAAGAGCATCTCCATTAAAAGCTGAACACCTACAAGGATGCAAGAGCCGTCATTATCCGCTCTCCAACAAAAAAACTCAGTGCAAAAAAAATAAAGGGGTAAAGGAAATCTGGGTTAATACAGACCAGCCACTGCCCAAAAAGGGAGAATGGAGAATACATAAATGAAGTCTGCATTTTTGACTTCAGCACCCAGGCACATCTGATCTATGCATTTTTGTCTTCACTAGAAAGCTACAGAACTTCTGGAACTAGAAAATGCACTAACTCTTTCGTCTTCTAAAAGTTGGTATTTTAAATTTCACTAATTCATTTCAGCCAACCAAATGTAATTTCTTATTTGATTCTAAATTAACCTGAAGGTAATCACTATCTGAAAAACCTGTAGTCACATATTTCAGGTCTCTAAATGAAGTTCCACTCTCAGTTAATTTTTTTTGTTTGTTTACATATTTTTAAGCAAGCCTTTAAAATTTTCCTTCTCAAATGTTTAAGGGTATTTTAGAATGAGGAATCCTTTAATGAAGGAAATGATGAAATTCTGTTTCTTGAACTTTACTGTATAACCCTTCACTCCAGAAGAGACAATGTTATCCCTGTCAAAGTGGCTTCATTAACTTATTGTTGCCTGTAGGAGTTGATATTCTTCTTATAGCATCACAAAAAAATAAGATGATTTCTCTTTTCTAGATTATTTTAAGTGTAAAGACAATTATGTGCTATTAAACTCTATATGCTATTAGGCATTCAGATTACATCAGGTAGCATCAGAGGATTTTAACTGTTAGAACATTTGCATAAATAATTCAGAGAATTATCATCAGAACCATGCAGCTAGATAATAATCAATCAACATACAAAAAAGTCAGAGTTGAGAAGAAAGTACCTAAATTCTCCAGCATTCAAAGACCATTTTCAGAATGTGGCCTCTGACTAGCACCTGTTTATTATAACATTAGGCAGACACAAAAAAGGTTTTACACCCAGGATGACTGCCAACCCCTCTCAAAAGCCAGGGGGCAAATACTTCTTGTGAAATTCCATGACAGAATGTATACACAAATTTTACTTGCTGTCACTGTCCCTGACAATCCACTGCAATACCCAGCATGAGTTAGGCCTACTTGGCCTAGCAAAACAATATATGTGAATTTTCATTGTAATTTAGTGTATATTAATATATAATACATACATATATTAAAGGTGTATTAATAAAGCATTTACACCTTCTCACATTACCTGTATTACCACTGTACAGGTTGCTGAAACACATTTTACTACTTTGCTTTGAAGTCACACACACAGAACACCAACAATGTGGTCACAAATGCAGTTTCCTAAAACAGTGGCATTTTATTTCATTTATGTGGAACCATCCCCAGGGCTCATTTTGCACCCTGCAGCAATATGCAATATGCAGCAGAGACAAGATGCAAAATGAAGCTTTATTAGTGAAGCCTTTCTCCTTTACCTTGTAAGTACTACATTCCCATCTACTCAGACTCTCCAGAAATAAATATAAAATACAAATCAACTAAAATACATACCATTTCCCTGAATGATTTCTGAAGCACACTGGTCGAACACAGACATGTTTGCCAATATTGTTACCACCTGTTGTTAAAAAGAGAAAGAAATATAAAGTCCAGTCCTTCAATTCAGTAATATTAAATATCATTGTGGTTCATAAAATTAATATGGCAGAAATAAAGCAAATATTTGGAAGTGCTATTATTGCACTGAATCGGTTCAGGTGAAATGCTAAGAAATCCTTGCAAGAGATTTGGAGTTTTGAGCTTTGATTCAAGGGAATATTTAAGGAATATTTTTCAGTTTTATTGAAGTCAAGAATTGTGTGCATGTCAAGACACTGTCTCAAAAGTAACTAGACTTAAAATTCTGTTTATATCTTTCCAGAGGTAAAGGCCATGGTTAGGCTTTGTACCAACACACTCTGTGTTGATATGTGCACAAGGACATTTTGAGATCTAGATTTATAGAATTCCTTATCCCAAATAGCTTTATCTGTTTTTGAGATTAGGTGTAACTCAACTTGCTTAAAGCGATGCAGCAAGCTACTAACAGAGCTGAACCCTGTGGTGCTGTTGGCTTTCAGTCAGCCATTCCCTTCATTGATGTCACATACTTTCTCACACATCCTGCAAGACATTCTTCTCAGTCCTTCAAATAGTTTGCTTTTTGCATGCAGACACATCCCAATATTAACAGCATATGTGAGAGATCGTCAGAATGCAAACCAGAAATAATTTTCTTTCTTAAGAGATTTTAAATTTTCTTTAATTCAGGAAAACTGACCAGCCTCAAAAATAATGGTCAGTTTTGGAACTGGTTATCAGCTTTTAACAGTACAGTGTCACTTCAGAAACCAGCAAACTTCTTAGATGTAAGGAGGCATGAGATCAAATCACCATTCTGATCTCACTTTGCCTTTTTAAAAACAAGGATGACTCATTTCCGATGCTGTGACATAAAGGTCTTCCACTTTTGAAGGTAGTGTTACAGTGTCATCTCCCTGAATAAATATACTTACTTAGCATGCAAATGAGTTGCTGAAACTCTACAGAGTGACAGGTAGAAATATGGTAACTCAGTGTATGTCTATGTATTTATTCCATATTAATTATTAACCATGTTGCAGGCAGAGTGTATATGTTTTCTCATTCTAAATTATATCCCGTTAATAAAAATTGCTTCCTCTGTGCAGAATCTGTACCCCATGTGGCTCTCCAAGCCACAGATGAAGAATTCAATTAACCACAATTTGAATACATGCCAATTATTCCACTGCTTCAAGTTATTTTGTCTAATAAGTATTTTCATACATAAAAATAGTTTGTGTGCATCTTTTGACACCAAAAAAATTATTTGAGGTTATAGATATATTTCCTTCGTGTTGATTTTGTGGCCTCCATATTTTGCAATATTTATGGACTAGATTGGAGGGTTTATATGTAATATTTTCCAGAGGGGTGTAAAAAAGACCCTTATGATCAATGACCATCAAGTTCTGCCTATATTATCTTTTAAAATCTTAGTTGGACTCAAAAGGTAGTTAAGCCATAGATTAGCTCACTCTATATGGATAGATTTTTCTTTCCCCAAAAAAATTTATTTTCCTGTGAGGTAAACAATAGGAATAGGATAACATAAAAATGTAATAGGCAAGCAGAATAAAGAGTTGACTTTAAATGCTCTATTTCCCCTACACTTTCCTATTTTAAAGTTCATGCAACTTACATGAAAATTTCCTCTGTAATACAAACAAAATTTCAAGGAAGTTTCCTATTAAGGATGAACTCTCTAGAAGAAAACACAAACAAATGTAGACTCAATTTGCTTCAGAAAGTAACACTTCTGTGATCACTGGTATTAATTAATTCTCATCTCTTCTGGATTTAGAGTTGATCAAAAGTATAAATAGATGTTTTCCAGTAGGTTCTCTCCCACTGTAGATTTTTTTTCTTTTTGTCTAATGATACAGAGGCTTACACTGCAGTCTTTATCTTTGCTTCTCTTCCCATTATCTGGCTCCAAATTTCATAAAGCCTTAGGCAGTCTCCAAATTAACTATGAAGTCCTGTTGAATCAGCAAACCAGTTCAGATGTTACGGTGAGACATGGAGCACACTAACAGATACAGATAAAAGTGACTGTCTAAGCCTTATTTCATACTTGAAAATTACTGGAAAAGAATACATACACAATTTATGATTCTTGCAATTATTTTGGGTTCCTAAACCATGCAATGAACTTGTGGTCAACTCAAAGTGTAATAAAAAAGGCATCCTGAAGACATGGATACATGAGCTCAGGTTATCTGCCATTGCCTTCCTACCATGGGGAAGGAATGTGCTGAAGCCACAAGCCAATTCTTGACCTGTGGGATTTGTAGATGTGCTATGAAGCAAATTTTGTCAGGGAATCAAGCATAATTCCCTACCCCAGCACCTGTATCTCTGCTAAGCAGATCTGCTTTGGAGGTGGATCTTGACCCATGCATTTCCAATATCTGTATTTTAGCAGTGCTCTCCAAAAGACCGACACAGGCTGACCCACACCCCTTTCTCTGATATCCAATCCATCAAGAATTTCAGGTGCCTTTCTCTGCCAAACCTGTGGCTGCAGTTTGTGAACTGGCAGCCCTAAATCTACTGTACTAATGAAGAGCACAGAAAAATAGACTTGATCAACAAATAATCAGCATAGAATCATAGAAAGGCTTGGGTTGGAAGGGACTTTAGAGATCATCTAATTGCAATCCCTGTCATAGGTAGAGACATTTCTCACTTGATCAGGTTGCTCAGAGCTCCATCCAGCCTGGCACTGGACACTTCCAGGGATGGGACATCCTCAGCTTCTCTTGGCAACCTGCTCCTGTGCCTCACCAGCCTCACAGGAAAGAATTTCTCCCTAATATCTAATACAAACCTACTCTTGTTCAGTTTGAAGCCATTCCCCTTGTCCTGTCACTACATGCCCTTGTAAAAGGTCCTTCTCCACCTTACTTGTTGGCTCCCTCAGGTCCTGGAAACCCTATGACATTTGTTTGCCCTCAGAAGTGAGCTGGATGAATGATTCAGGTCAGTGTCACGAGTAGCACTGCTAAAAACAACCCAGAGCTCCAGGGCTCCTCCTGTGCTCACCACCTGCCTGCTTCCCTGTGCTCTGCACACCTGAACCACGGGGCACTGATACACAGGGCAAGGCAGAACGTCAGCAAAGGAATTCTCAGGCCAGCTCAAGATTTAGCACCTTTTGAAGGGGCACCAACTTAGCAAAAGAGCAACATGCCGAGATTTCACTGAGAGTAGTAAGATTTTTCACAAGAGCAAGAGATTAAGCAGTTAAAACTGAACTTAAAAACTTAAAATTTTAAGTTAAAATTGAACTTTAAAACTTCAGAACTTAAAAAAGCACACCCAAAATCAAGAAGCTTTGAAGGTTCATCTTTAAATAGTATGTTGGTGAACTGAGTATACAGAGATATTTGAGGGGCCCCTTAAGACCCATGGAAAATTTCTCTCTTTAATAAATAAACTTAAAAAATAACAGGGTTATTTCATATTTTTCAAATGTCAATACAGCATCATCTTCTTAGTCGTGCAGTTACCATGGAAATTAACCTGAAATCTAATCAAAAGTCTATTTTTATAAGCAAAATAAGTAAACAGATATTAAACACAGATGCTAGTGACAATATCATATATTATTATAAAGTTGGCAGTGTTGATCTTTTTTGATTATTCTATATATATTTCATAATTTTAAATTTGTTTCTATTCCCACATAGTTTCCTTTCACTCCCTCAGATTTTCACACATATTGAATTTATGAGTGGTGAATCTTCCTTTTAAGTTCTGTAGTCTGTTTTGCCCTGAACTGTAGGAATTTCAGTTGTCAAGAACAATTTAAATTTGAGAAACCATGGTTAATTAAGAATTTTCAAAATAGTTTTCTTCAAACAACAGTCACTTGGGATTTTTTTTTTTTTTTTGCTAAAATACGTGTTTACTAATACTATAATAAAACTTTTCTAAACAACTAATGGTGACTAATGCTCATTAACCAGTGTACTAAGGTGCTACATCCTTGTTACAAAAGTAAAAACTAGATACAAATGCTTTGCTATAAATTAAGATACACGGAGTGTAAATCTGTAATAATCAAAGAGATTTAAACTTAAAGAACACTTAAGAAACAGAAGGCTTCTCTGAAAACCTTCCCTTAGTGGGAGATTTAAGAAAGTTTTCCCCTTTATTGTGAAATGAACTACTAAGGAAGATGCTCATTTTAGCCCGCTATAGGCCCAAAACTTCCACAATTGAGGGTCCCTTATCTCATTTGTGGGAGGGGGAAGTGTCTACAGAGGTGGAAGGTGTGGTGCTTATATACCTTAATTGATAATAAAAGCACACGGCTCAGTAGGCTTTTATCAACAGTCCCAAAATAATAAGAAAGACACAAGCTCAAAATAAGAATTATCAAGTAATTTAATAGGGTGGCAAAGTAGATCAATATAGAATTGCTAATTCTGTTAGTTAATTACTTCTTTAAGGCTGATTCATTGCTAAGTAATATTAATTTTTGTACATATTATAAGAGCATTTTGTAATTCATTCAAATAAATGAGATAAGCATAAATCATAGTGTGTCTGCAAAGTTCCAGATAGCCATCTTTAGAAACAAAGTGGCACCAGAATACTACTCAGAAGCAAGACAGAGTCTCTGTTTCTGAAGGTAAGTTAAAATCATCTGAACATCACAATTCAAGATCCATCCACAGGGAGATAGCAAAAGAGTGCATTTAGCAGGCATCAAGAACAGGCATTACAGCAAGCTGAGGTAGAAAAAGCCTTTCAAGATATTATCTATCAGGAAAAAAAACTTCAGTAAGAAATCTCTGGATATTCTCTCTGGGACATTATAATGCTTGAAAATAGAAAATAACTCCAATGGCTTCTGATAGCCATTTTTGTGATTTGGAACTTAGTTTCTCTTCCTGAAAACAGAAAATAAATACAGCTAGATGAGCAGAAGAAGCTAACACCCCCCAAAAATAATAACAAGGCATGGAGACAGAATCTGCTTGCAAAGTTCAGGTTTATTCTGAGACTGTGCCAGGGAAATATAATTTTGGCATGCTGAGGCAGAGGAACAGAGACTAAAGCTGTAGGAAACTTACATTTTGGAATGAAGGAAGTCTTTACTACATTTTTATTTACTTTACTTCCTATTGCTGACTAATGTAGATAAGGAATAGGCAGAATAGCCAGGCTCTTACATTATTTGTTTTAAAGAAGCACATAGGACACGCACCCTGAATAGGTCACATTGTGAAAAGACACATCCCATAAACCAGGGCATATAACTAACAGAGTGATCGAGCTAGTGGCCACAGTTTTCTGTCTTTCAGGTTACAGCCTGGGGGGGAAAGAATAACCATCTCTCAGACTTCCTTCAAGACATTGAAAAGCTTCTCATGTTTTTCAAACAGGCTCAAGCAGCCAAAGGCACCTAAGAGATCTGATCTCCCCAGAGCAGAGCACAAATTAGCCTTTCAACACAAATTAGTTTTTCAACTGAGCTGAGATTTTATTCTTCCAACTGAAGCCCTTGCTTTGCAAGTAGGAGCACATTGTCTTATCCCACACAGATTCTAAAATATGACTGGCAGAATTGTAATTAAGCAGGAATTCTGTCTCAAAAATCTTAGTGTTTAAGATAGACAGTCAATTTTGGAGCCCTGAAATATAACAATCCATAATATTGACCATATAATGCCAGCCAGTACTGTTATTTATTTGTGCTGGTCGCATGTGCATGAAAAGACAGAGAAAAGCAGTTAAACAGAAAAGCAAAAAACATCAGGAAAATTATTACAATCTTACATAGGAAACTAATTGGACTATCATTAATATAATGATATGGTTAAAATTCAGATAGTCTGGTGACTTTGGCCTAATTTTCAGTTTTGCATCTGCTACTAGCAGTCATGTTTCTTTCTTGATTTCTTAAGCCTTTTAAAATAACTTAATTTTTTAATTTATCACTTCTCTTTCTAGCTATATTAGTAGAAATCATGTTTTCTCAGTGTGATCTAGCCAATACTGGAAAGGATCCCACTGTTTTAATGTACAGTTTACCACCTACAGTGCACAGTCAGGTCTCTCAGAGGGAAGGGAATTTCAACCACGTATCTAGTGATCATGATACCAAAGTCAGAGCTGGATATTAACAGAGACCTGTACAAGAAGACAGTGCAGATACCCTTTTATGACCTTGTCCACATGTAAAGGCTTTGTTAATAAACTCCCCAGTATTAAGAAACTCAGATTGAGAAGTAGTACTGCAAGTTTCTTTCATACAGACAGGGATTTTCAAAGGAAATCTAAAAGAACTGTTAATACTATTCTCATTAAAAACATTGTTCTCAAAGTCTTTCACTGGGGGTTCAGCAACATTTGGAAATCATAACTTCTTCTATTATAGTAACATCTCTCTCTAATCTCCTTTTGGCACTACAATCTTCATTTAAGGGGGAAAAATGAGGAAAGACAGTAAAAATAAGCACAAATGCCTGATAAGGGGAAAAAAGGTGAAGAGCAGAGAAAAGAATGTGGAACCTAGAGGAAGAATGGTATTAAGGACTTAAAATCTTAAATGACACAGAAGATCTCAGTGTCTAAACCAGCAGTATCTCCCAAATATCAAGAAAACAGGAAAGAATTTATTAAAAAAAAAAAAAAACAGCAATAATTTCCAATTTTTCCTTCCAGCTTAAGAGCCTTTCTCCACCACAAACTGTTTTGAAACATAATTCACTGATTTTAGACCTAGGAATAACCACTTTAAAGGGGATGTGTTCACTGCACATTAATTCTTTGTCTTCCTGAATAAGAGAAGATCAGAAGGTGTTAGGCTATACCTCCACAGCTTCACAGGTAAGGTGAGAATATTAAAAACACTGAAGAGACAAGCGGGAATGCAGAGAGAAAAACTGTATTATAGATAAACATACTGTGCCCAAACATACATATTTCATATTTTTCTATGTAGAGTCTAAGATGATGGTTAAAGTCAAGAAGACCCTGGATGATAAGGGGTTTAGCTAAACCCCTCTTCTGACAGATCTTAATCTCCATTAAGACTGCATACACAACACTGCTGAATTTAGGCATAAACCCTTCTGAAATGATATTTTGGTGCTTTTTTGAAGTAAAATGCCTTCTCTTCAGAAAACAACTATCTGGAGAAAGAAAAGAGAACATGGGATATTCATATCCATTTTGACCCAAAACTGGGGACTAAGGAATCTGGAAAATATTGCTTTATGACTGTTCTTATACAATGTATTTTGCTACAAAACTAAGAAATCTCAGTATAATGTTGCTGGCTACAGAAACAGTCACATGCTTCTGTAAAATGGGCAATGATAATCTTGTTTATCAGTTAATCCAGCTCTCAGTTCTAGATTTCTTTCCTAACCTAATCTAACACTGCCTAGGAAATGAAAGAATAAGGAGGTTGGTTTTTGGATAGCAAAGATAGGAAAGGTTTGTTGTTGTTTTTTGTTTTTTTTTTAGTTTAGGTTTTTTTAAAGGTTTTTATTATCTGTAAAAAAAAGCTTTCCAGAAGTCAAAAGGCAAAACAATTTTAAAGCAGTAAAATATTTTTTGCAGCCAGTACACAATCTATCAAATATCCAACACCTGGGCAGAATGTTATTTATTTGTACCATCACAGAGAGTGATAACTAATAATAATTCTATGTCCTATCTAGAAGGACATAGTGTGAATTTAAGATGAGATAAAATGACACAAAGGAAAAAAAAGTTCAGTGTTCCTTCCCAGCATTTTTGCTGTCTTCCTCCCAGTTTTGGCTTACAGTAAAGCACACTTCAGAATTTTCTTAAATCAGCATTAATGCTAAAGTAGCAATATACTCAGAAATATTAGGTAGTTTTCTATAAGTAGCTGTGCTACTTAAATATTTGTATGAAAAACAGAGCATTTACGTTTGAGGGGTCTTTTATATAATTTTATAACATTCAGACCACATTTTGTATCAGCTATAAAACTACTTACTTTGTTTAATCATTTCAACATTCAGTTCCAAATCCTCTTTTTTACTGACCAGGATGACTTGATTATTCAGAATGGACATCAGTGCATGAAAATATATTTCACATTGGCTCTATAATCCAAAATAAAATCTTGAATAAAAAAATTTTCAAACCTACTCACTTTTAATGTACATCTCCCTAGGCAAATGTCGACTGCCTGGGACATAATACTAAACATACCGGGAAAAGATTCTGACTACATTACTTACCTAAAAGGACTTCTTGTCAAAAGCCAAAATTGGAATTTATTATATCATTATAAAATATAGTATTGTAGGGCTGTTTTTCTTTTCAGTTGAGTGTATTTTCCAAAAGGCACAGAGCAAATTAAAAGGCAAAATATTCCATGAGACTGCTGTAATTGGCAGACACCATCCCCACCCCCAAATACAAGACTGAAACAAGGGGAGCTTTTCAGTCAAATACACATTTGTTCAGGAATTTGAAGGAAGACTTCTCTCAAGGCTTTTGCATTACCAAAACTGCTTGACTGGCAGCTCTTAAAGACAAGATGAGCAGCACTCAGATTCCACCTGGACATTCAGTGCTCAGTAAAAACTCCAAGGTAGGATTTTATGATTCCCATTGCTGCAGGAGCCAAGGAGTCAGCTCAGAAGCTTCCTGCAGCACACCACAGGGAACATCACCCTTGCTGCTCTAGTTTCTCGTTCTGAGAAAGAAGGTGAGGTGTTCTGGGGGATGAAATCTCCTCAGTTCTTGGAAGGAAGCCACTCAGTTTGCTGTTCATCTAGCTAGTGAGATGAACTTGCAGCTCACAAACTGCAAAAGGTCTGGAACTAGCCTGTCACCTAAAAAAAAAATCATACATATTCCTTTCAAGATTACCTTCCTTAAAAAAAAAAAGGGGGCTTGCTGTGCTACCCCCCAGAGCAAACAGCAAACTCACTGCTGACAGCAGAATTCAGATGAGGGCATAAGGGAATAAAGAAATCAAAATTTTCCAATGAAAGCATACAGGAGGAATAAAAAAAAAAAAAGACCGTGAAGGATTGTACATATGTAATAGTACACAGCCATGACAACACCACAATTGATACCTCTGACTTTCCCCAAAGAGCACTACAGTAATTATGGCTTAATTCTATCTTTTTATACACAGACCTGAGCTGAAAAACTGCTAAGTGCTATTAACAGAAGCTAAAGCAGCCCTAGTAATCCCTCTAGAACACAAATAATCCATTTTTAGGGTCCACTATACCTTAATTTCCAAGGCCTGGCTGCTGGTTAAGGATGAGCAAAGCCTTCTGTGGCAATGCAGATCCTAAATCTACCATAAGTCATCTTTGGCTACTTCAGAGCTGTGAAAGGGAAGATTGTGAGGCTTGAATGGTGGACTTCTAATTACAGTCACAAGGTCTCATGAACAGAAGTAGGTTAAGGGAGCTGAGTACCAACCTCCATCCCTCAGCAGCCACCACGGAACCCTCAGGCCTCATACACATCACTGCTAAGGCAAAATAAATCACTGAGATGCCAAATAAGCAGTGCCTCTGCACCATCCCATTGCATTTGAGTGCCTGAGAGGAGCAAAAGAATTCTCCCTGATTTCATCTGTGCATTATCATAGAGCTTTAGTATTCTGTGTGCCTTCACTAAAAAAAAATTTAAAATACTAGTGAGAAGGAAAGGGAAAGGCAAAAGTACATTAGCAGTATTTGCCAATAAAAATTTGCAAACCATCTACCAGGCAGACAGGACTTGGTCCAAAGCCCACCGACGTCAGTGGGCTGGGGATCAGGTCCTTATTCAGCTTTTGGACGCAATTCATCTTTGAATTGACAGCTATATATTTAGGCTCCATATATATCTTTGCCTCAAAGCTCTGTCTAGTCAAGTTTTGAAACCCTCCAAAGACAGAGATCCTATAACCTGTCTGGATCTCTGTGTCACTATTTGGCCCAATTCATGTTGAATGACAATAAATTCTACTATCCTAAATATATGGAACTGCAACCTTTTTTTTTTTTAAATCAGGTTAAAGTTGTCATATTTTATAATGCACATTAAAAAACATAATAAAAAAACAACCAAAACCAAAGAAGGAGCTGAAGGAGATAAAGAGGCATTATAATGAAAAGAACCAAGAAAGGATTGGCTATGTCAAAACAGACACAGTGCTGAAATCTTTTGCCTTTTACACAAATGTGACATTGGCTTACAGAGAAATTCCTCACCTGATCCCGGGAAAACGGAGTATCCACTATGCGTTTGTCTGAGCACGCTGCTAGGAGAATCTTCATTGCATTTAACTGGAGCAATATTTCACAAGCCATGGTATCAAAGAAAGTAATATTGGCAAGAGCTGCTGAAGCCAGCAGGAAGACTTCACCTGATGAGGCTTCTTGGCACAGCTCTAGGAATGCAGAAAATAAGCTGAATAAAAGTCATTCCTTCAATGCAGCTGTTAAAAGAAATATTTAAGCATCTGCAGCTTGCAATAGTGATCTTATTAGCTGATACGAAGTCAATAAATGTGGAGTTAAAAAAAAGGAAACAAAAAATATAAACTTAATTTTGTCAGTTATGTAATATCATAGAAGGGTTTAGGGTGGACAAGACTTCTAAGATCATCGGCTCCAACCAAGCCCAGCACTGCCAAGTCCACCACTAAACCATGTGCCCAAGTGCCACATCCACACAGATTCTAAATACCTCCAGGGATGGCGACTCAACCACTTTCCTGGCCAGAGTGTTCCAGCACTTATCAACCCTTTCCATGAAATAATTTTTTTCCTAATATCCAATCTAAAATTCCCCTGGCACAACTTAAGGCCATTTACTCTTGTTCTATCACCTGTTACTTGGAAGAGACCAACACCCATCTCACTACAATCCCTGATGAACAATACGCTCTACCTAATATACCACTCTACTGGGAGTATTTCATTGCATGTTGCTCAAAATAAAGCTTGCTATAACTAAATGAAATCAAATACAGGAGGCAGAAAGCTAAAAGTAAATGATCCATATGAGAATAATTCCATCCTCTTCTTTAGAACAAGGCACATGTTGCTTATCTCTAAATCTAATTCTCTGTAGTTGAAAATCATCCTGCATATTTTTCAACTTCAATAAGTGCTGAAGAGACAGCTACCTTTTAATCCCTTGTACATATATACTTTAACTAAGATGTGAATCACCTGGTAATAGGATTTCTGCATGGTTTAAAAATTAAACATGTTACAGTAATTCAATTACTGAGTTATAAATATTAGAAGGAAAGTGGTGTGTGATTACCGAAATGGCTCTTGCAAAGTTATACATGTTCTATTTTTAACACTTACATTTCTTGGGCAGAATATGTACACCTAAAATGCCCGTGGAACTTAAAGAGCAACAACTGGGGAATGATCCACCAGCTAATACATTCTGGATAGGCTCTTCAGATTGGGCCTTGACTGCAGTATACTAAAATAACCCAGAAAATCAGCTGAAACAAATCAGGTCAGATGCTGCTAGCTACAACAGAACCCAACTCAGCACAGGCTAATTCCACCCACTGTATTCCGGGCAGTGTCAGGGCACAAGCTTCTCCATTAGTTGCTGGACATCAGGAATAAATTATTCCCTTGATTTCTGCATCACTAGTTCTGTTTGGACCTATTGAAGAATGCCTAAATACATCTCTGATAATTCCCAACCACAACAGAATCCTCAAGCACTCATAATACTCTTTTTTTCTTCTTTAAAAACAAATAAGCAAACAAACAAGCAAACAAAAAAAAAAAAAAAACTGTATTCAAATTGAAGTTCTGCAGTTTGACTGTAACCACAGGGTTCACTAGAAAAAATTCCAAATGTACTGAACTATTATACATGAGAAATCAAACTAGAAAACCCAAACAGTACATTCTGATTTGGAGCTCTGGAAAATTGAATTTCTAGACTAGAGAGAGGAGAATGCTTGAATGAAAGCTTCTGGTATTTGAGAGAGAGGGAGCACACTGCCAGAAATAAGATATTCCTCTCTTTAGAAAGAAATGAGAAATGTCATCTTGTTTTTCTAAAGTATCCTCACTGACCCAGCTTAAGGAAAGTCTTGCTGTTACCTTTGTCTCACTTTACCATGGATCAGGGGCCTAGACAGGAAAGACAGATCTTTCATTTTCTTGCAACAATACCCATAGATTACATGACACTCTATTTCTCCTCTGAATTATCATACAAATGCAGATGTAGTGGTGAGCTTGAGTCCTAGCAAGTTTGGAAAATACAACAGGCATAATGGTTTGCAGCTCTCAATATTCCTCTTTTACAGTCAAAAATCAGACAAGAGGATGCTTTGCTGAGTCCTCCCTGGAGACTCTTAAGATAAACTTTCACACAGACATTATTTTTACAAATATTAATAAATTCTATTCACATGGGGCCTGGAGTAAAAAAATATCATGTAATTGCAGAATTCTCTGGTTCAGAATTTAAAATTGTTATTTTATCTGTTAAGGGAAGGATGGTAAATATTATTTAAGGAATATTTCTAATGAAAGAGTCATACCCTAAGGTGTTACTTTATCTGGACTCAGAAGTCCTGTAGAGAACTTACTGACAAGTGCTGTCACGATTTCTTCCATATTTTCCAGAAAGCTGCTGAGATGCTGAGTGAACGTGAGATGTGGAGATGTGATCTGGGCAATTACTGCTGCTGCTTCTGCATGAGTAGCTTCAGAATGGCTGGTATCAGTGAGGATGTCAGCCAGGCACAGTATCCCATCAACCTATGGAAAAAAAATAGGCAGAAGTTAGAAATATTGTAGGAAATACTTTTGCAACTAAAGATGGTTTTCTATTTGTCTTTTCTTGGCAGTGACTAAACGACTCAATTTAATTTCAAAAATAACTTCAACTTGGTGGCCTTAGTGTCACAGGAAATTTCAGTTTAGCAACTACAAATGAGATCAGCATATGAGTTTGTTGTCCTGGCAAAAGTCTTGAAGTTCCTTCTCCCTTAATGTTTCTGTGAAATCAATTTTGGTCCAACAAAGCCTTCCCTGACAGACATCTAAAGTTAAATATAAATCCAAAAATAAACTCTGATAAGCAAATGTTAATTGTTACTATGCCTCATTTGAGCTCTACTACAAGACTCAAACCTCAATGTGCACTAAGGTCTAAACAGACAATTTTTTTTTTTTCCACTTTTGCCTGAAATTGTCACAAAGCCAGCACAAGATCAAAAAGAATAGTATTAAGATGACCCTGGCCAAGCTGCTCCTGATGAGCTTGCACAGTACTTCTATTAAAGCCAGGTCCATGCATCCCTTGCTTACTTCAAAGGAAAACAGAAAAATGAAAACTCACTTAAATGTATGGTTTTAGAGTGTTTGAAGTGTTCTTACATTGTTCAGGCAAATAGATCATATACACATACATTGTTTATGTTATAGGAGACCCACTGGCACAACAAAAGACAGCAACAGGGCACATCCATTGGGATCCTTGTTAGCAACAAAACACAGCAAGGGAGTGTTCTCTCTGCACAGGGGCATAATCTGTGAACTTTCAAATTAATAGCAATGTGTTTCTCCCCATTTAACATAGCCATGAATAACTTATCGCGTTGACAAACAAGTAGGTAGACCATAGGATCATTTAGGATGTAAAAGACCCCCAAGATCACTGAGTCCAGCCTATGACTGACCACCTTGTCAAGCAGACATGGCACTCAGTGCTGTTCAGTCATGGCGGCTGCACCACCTCCCTTGGGCAGTACATTCCAAAGCTTGACAACCATTTTCATGTAGGAATTTTCCTGATGTCCAGCCTGAACCTTCCCTGGTGCAGCTTGAGGCCATTTCTTCTTGTCCTGTCACTGGCTGCCCTGGGAGAAGATGCTGACTCCCACCTTGCTCCACCCTCCTTTCACTGCCTTGCAGAGAGTGATAAGGTCTCCCTTGACCCTCCTTTTTCTCCAGGCTAAACACCCCCAGCTCTGGACACTTTAGAGATACAAGGAGGAGTTAAGAAGGCTTAGTACTGAAATATACTTCAACACTCAAAGAAAAAACAAACCCACACACATTTGTGTTGTACAACCACTCTTAGCTCTGTTGCTCAGACTGCGTTCTCTGTAAACTCAAAGCTTCCTCACAATATCCATGTCAAGTCCTACCCATTATCTTCAAAAAGGGTATTTGGCAAATCTCTTATTATCTTTTTTTTTTATTTATTTATTAATACAGAATGTTGAGTTATCTTAATTACTTACCCTGCAATGGGCATTAATTAAATTATTTGATAAGTACTGGAGTAAAAATTACCTTCTGTAAGATTATTCACTGGGATGGAGTTTTTAATAGGAAATAGACTATATCATTGAAACTCTAATAACACAGATAAATAGAAAAGAAATTATATCTCTATTTTTCCCCACATCAGAAATGGTATTTATTGTAGAAGCTCTAGCACTGGCAAAAAGAGAAAGAATAAATTTTCAATGTTAAACATTTTCTTGACAAGCTTTCAACATTAATCTACCTACAGCAAAATATTTCCTCCTAGTTATGGCAGAATTCTACAGCTTGAAACAGCAGAGTCACATAATTCACTGGGCTTCAAAGGTATATTAATAGATCTCAGTGTCAAGAATTAATCTATGTCCTCACAAGATGATTTAGTGCCCAAAGTGTGCTAGACAATATCATATGCAAAACCCCACTATTTTGTCACCTTGAAATCTCCCCAGATCACACCTTGTCTGGGGTCCAAAGGATGTTAATAACAACAGGCAGTATAAAAAGTTAAACATATTCCAAGACATTGCAAAAATACTTGACAAGAAAGTTCTTCTAAGATCCACTTCAGTCTTCAGCTCTAAATTTACTGGTTAAAATTCACTTGGCCTACTTATATTCAATGACCTTGACAAATGACTTAAGAGTGCTTTTATGCTGTTTGAGAACAGCTAATGGCTTATGAAAGACAGGTACAAGTACACAGATTTTTCTATCACCAGTAATTGTGTAAATCTACATTAATGATACAAGCTTCTACTGCTGTACTCAAATTTTAAATCACATGTTTGATTTCATTATTTGTTAAGCAATAGTTTTTGGAAATTGGGAGTTGCTGAATTGTGAATAAAAATAGCAGATAGATAAAATTTTATTCAACACAGAGATAAATTACATATTTTGGGTCTAGAAAAGCCAGCACTAGTTATTCTTCTTCCTTTTCAGAAACATGTAAAATACTAACAAATTCAGCCTAAAATTTTCTCCATACACTTTTCCCTGCCATCTTAAATATAGAAAATAAAATAATTCTACTTCAGCAGGCAACCCCATTTATAAGTGTCTAGCAATAAATTTTAAAATGACAGGGGAACAATCTAATAAAAGCACTTTAACATCCAAAAAGAAATTGCTGCTTAAAGCATTTTTATAATTAGGTTTCACACTGAAAGGAACTTTGGATGGCTGCCCTGTTTTCTGTTTAATTTTGGTGAAGTAATCAGCTAAATGTCAAATATGTTCATCACCTTGGCAATACAAAAGAACCAGTTAGCCAGATAATGCAAACAAATGAATTCCATGAATGCAACAAGATGCTGTGAAGCCCTTGCATTTGAGGAATGGCGTTCAGTAAATGCTTGATCACTAATATTTCAGTATTGATAACTAGAAAAATGCCAGGAACTTACATCCTTATGAACATAGCCCTGTTGTAGAAACTTAATCCAAGTGACAAAATAAATGTGTGACCATGTTACTGCATAGATCAAGTCTTCCGAAAGGAAATAATTTCTTTTTTTCTACAACAGGAATGAATGAGTTCTGGGGCAACAGTTTTCTTTCTTCAGTATACCTGCCCTTCCTCCTAAAAATATTAAATAAAATTAGACATCTGTTAAAGATACCAAGAGAGAACTTGGGATGGATTGCATTTATGACTTCATTATTTGAAATATTACACACAACAGCAACCTTAACTCTCTGCTTTCCACAAGGGGGTTTAAGGCAGTTTTTCCATGCCACTCTGGGAACCAAGACCCATTGTCTTCCTTTTAGAAATGTCTATGTTCATTTGTGTAAAATGCTGCTGAAGGCCTTCTCTCGTAGCACGACTTTCCCTACTATTCCTGTTTGCTCACTTAGCATTCAGATGATCCCTACATATTGGTAAAACTTTGGTCAAAACATTTTTTTGCCTTCTCTAAATTGATCTCCAGAGTCATTTGGTGAGACTGGAAAGTCTTACAGGCTTCTGTCAGCAGATTTCCCACTGTCAAATCCATGGATAACACCATCAGCCTAAATCTGGGTGCTTCTGGTAAGAACAACCAGCAGATTTCAAAGCAGTTTTGCAGAAGAATAAAATGGAGATGTTGCGATCCAGAGGTAGGGCAGCAAATGAGGAAACAATATCACAAAGGAGATAGCCCTTTAAACAACCTCAATTTTCCCAGAAGAGAATTTCAATAGCAGAGGCTGCACCCAACAGTCAAGAACTGATAGATCAGAGCTGTGTGGCTTCTCTCCTTTCATTCACACTGTGTAACAACATCTCCTACCTGAAGCCAGGACAGGTTAGCTGTGTAGGTGAAGACATGAACATTAGCAGGGCAAACCAAATACATAAAGGTGTATAAAAACCCAGACACATCAAAATTTATGGGATGAGGAAGAGGGTAACTCACTAAGAAGGCAGGGAGGGAGGAGTATCATATTCATCCAGCAAAACACATGTATTGTTATTTTGATGACTTGTTACTGAGTAATGAGATGATATAGAAAACAAAGTGATGCCTTTAAAACATCTCCAAAAATAATCCCAAATAATCCAAACTACTGCAACAATTCCATGGCAGTAGCACTGACCAGTGAACAAAACTGCAATGATTTTTATAACTAATGCTGTACAACAGCAGCCAGGGCACCTAATTTAAAAGCCCTGTTGTGTACACCATGGAAGAGTGTGGGGATGAATAGAGGTTGAACAGTTCCCAACTCAGTAGCTTTGAAACTTCTGTCAATAACTTTAGCTTTGTACCTAAACTGGCAGTGAGTTGTGCTTTGGTTTGCAGCAGCTTTGACTACAGCTTCCCTTTAAAATTCCCCTCCTTCAGATGTGGTCAAGCTGATGAAGAAGTATTTGTTCTTTCTAACATTTATCCACCAAGGAGAAGTGTAAAGTTGATCTAGGAATATTGTTATGAGCATAAGAGAAAAGACATTTGGCTGTACCAGCTTGAAGGATGCATTAAATGTGGCAATGCCTGAGTAGCAACCTTACATCAATGCTGCAGGGAGAAACAAAGTGCAGAGCAAGATGAAATAAGAAGTTCCTTACTCTGGACTGTCTAGGAGCCGAAAGATAAATCCTGTGCAAACCCCTTCTCCCTGTGAAACCAAGAGGAAGCAGCCCTGCACCTCAAAATTCATGTTCCTCAGCACTCAGAGGTACTCTAAGCCTGTTGCAGATAAAAAGTACAAGTGGTTTTCAAAGAGATGATAGAGAATAAGTCATTTTACAGAAAGGATGGACAAAATCAGTAAGGTTGATATCCAAGACAAGACTTCTCTCTTCTTTTTGCTTCAAGGATAAGAGAATAGCTGGCTTTGAACTCCCTCAATATTGAGGGCTGATATGAAGGGTAAAACAGTCTTTTAAATAATTTTTGTGGTTGATAAAAGAAACCAGGCACTGCACTGCTATTATCCTAGCAATAGTCACATATTCCCACTCCCATAAATCACAGCATTACATTGCTTCAAACTATTCCCCACAAATATAAGTGAAATACCCAAGGATAAACTCAGCTTTCCTCCAATGTGATATCCCTCCATTTCTACAGGATAAACCCTGAGTGGCTACAAAGGGCAGGAGAAGACACTGCAAAGGAATTCCCTTGCAGTTATGCAGAAGTCACTGTAGTGCAGGTAGGTGTTCGCAGAACTGGGTTACATTGATAAAACAGAGGGAAAACCACTGGTCACAAAAGAGCACAGTGGCTTAGAGGGGAAAGAAAAGGCATTTGCAATTACCCTTGTACTCAACAATTGTTACATTTTCTTTCTCCTATTCTGTCAAGCAATCCCAATAATGACTATGTTACCTGTAGAGTCAGAAGCCTGTAAGAATAGGAAGAACTATTTATGTTCACATGTGATAAAGATTAAATTCTTGAAGTTATGTGACACATGACAACAAATGTTTCTCAGGTTCTTGTGCCCTACATTTTTGAGGGCCGGATACACCAGTTTGTTTTTAAGCTGCAAGAACCTATCCCTATTTGTAGGGTTTTCTTGGTATCTGCATCACAAATTCCAGAAAGTACATGCTTGTTTCTTTTAAATAATGGATAAGGCTTTATACATTATATTTTGGGGTCTGAAGTCCATTAAAATGAAGCCCCACAGACCCAAAAAGGACTTGTCAACAAGATGAGAGGAACTGTCAAGTGGTGTACAAGAATGCTGAACAAGATACTGGGACATGAAGTCTGAATTAAGGAAAGATCATACATTAGTCATTTTCACATAGCCCTCATTTTTATTTACCCTGGGGGGGTTATAGTCTGAGAAAAGGAAAAACACCCACCTCGACTACTCCTATAAACAAACAGGGGCTCTGGGTTATGTGTAGCAGGGCACTCCAGAAAATGAGATGTACTGCCTGAAAAAAATATACTCCCATCATCTACTTTTAAATAAATAATGTCACAGACACTTCATGGTGTGAGGGTAAATTCTCCAGTACCTGGTGCCTTGCATTTAAAAACAAGAACACTCTTTCAGCATGTTTGATTACTTTGTATAATTTAGTTTTGGTGTAACGCCACAATTTTTATTTTCTAGTGTCTCTTAGTATAGCTCTTCATGAGAAAAAAAATAATCTCATGCACACTGCATTTTTGGAGGACCCTCATTTTGCTACGGTAATGAGAAAGGGTTTCTATCCAAAAAGAGCAGCATGGAGGTGACAGCCACTCATTATCACCTAATCTAACTCTTCATAGTGTCTTTCCTTTCTCAGGAAAACTATCTGATAATCTTCCTGCTAGAATTCTGGATTTGTTCAAGTCAAAAATTGGAAACCTTAATTATGCTGTGGATTTAATTAATAATTTTAATTATCCCTGTTGCTATTATTACTGTAATTCTACATACAACCTCTCTCATTGAATTAAAATTCTTGACCAGGTGTATAGCACTGTACCATGACTTGCATACAAATACAACCCTATTCTATTCTCAAATTACAATAGAAACACCACAGTAGAAAGCAGAGTTACATTAGAGAGGTAGAGAAAGTGAGCAATGGACATGTATAGGATGTTGTACTTTTTTTTAACTCTTATTTTAAACATGAGATTTTTGCAAACTCTTTTAAGAATAAGATCCTTCTGCAAACAATTTTCTTGCATTTCTTATTTCAATGGTGTCAGTTTAGCCTAAAGAAAATACACTCTCTAAAATGCAAGGCTTCTGCAGTGTTTCAATCATATGTACACTAATCAAATGCACTATACTAGTAGAATATTTGTATAATGTAATGTATTAAATATACACAGTAACTTGCTCAGAAAAATGCTTTTACATCTAAATTCACATAGTTACCAAAACTGACTCAGGGCTTTACTCATAGTTCTTTTCCCAAAATTTCTGTTGCTGTTAAGAACAGTGCTATGAGGCACCAGGCATTAATAGAATTGTTTGCTACATTCATTAATTCACAATGGCTGTTCAAATATTTTAATACATTATTTTAAATAAATTAGCTCCAGAACCAACCTTCGATGTGCCAGATTTTTATTGGCAGAGACTTTTTACAAGCAAGTTATAGCATTTTATGATACCCATTTATAATGAAAACACTCGCAGTACTTTTGCTATAAAAGTTTTAGCGAGCAACTCAATAAGAGTTCATTCGTGTTGTAATAACAACAGAGGAAATTTCTCCCTTTATTTAAACAAAAAATTTTAAAAAAGTGAAAAAGGGGTAGTTTTCATCTGGTGAGAAATGATAGAACTTTATTGGCTGCAGCAGACCCAAGTTATTTGGTCCTAAGATTCCTCTCCTGACAGTTAGGTAAATTTCCTTGAGTCTCCTACAAACATTGATTTTGTCTATGATTACAGTGGCAATAAAAAAAATTGCTTTAAGCCTAAGAAATTCAAGTTTAAGATCAGCTGTTCACATACAGTCTTTATGAGAAGTCAGAGGTCTACTAGGAGTCATCAGGTAAAGTGATCTCAGATGTTTTTCTCTCCATTAGCACCTTTGAGTGCTGCTTTTTGGACAAATACGGTTGCTACATTGATTCTATATTAGAAGAAATAAGGACAATCCTAAGACGCTGAGAAAATTGAATATTTTTACAAGCTGAATTTTGATTTTTTGTCTACTCAATATTCTTTACTGAGTAGAAGAATACTGCCTTAACAGGTCTCAGCATAAAAAACCCCTCTTATGAAAAATTATAAACACATATATTTAAAGTTAAGCTAGTGTTTGAACTAGGAGGAACAAAACCACAAATTTTGTTACATTGCAGTAGAGATTGTTCTTTCAGTATATGAAAATCCAAGGATAAGTACCATACAGCACTTTGATACAGGGGCAGTTACAATCTGCATTCAAAATCATACTTCCAAGTCAGCTTATTTTCATAAACTGATCTCACATCAGAAAAACGGGTCAGAATCGACTAAAATTGAATTTACCTAGTGAGCAGATTCCAGCTTCAATATCCCAGGATCTTCTCAGTGTATTTTGGATAGATAAATGTGGAAATGTTATGTTATGGCAAAGATAAAACCCCAGTTTGCCTTATTTTAGCTGCTTATTTTACATCTGGGAAAACAAATATGTTGTTTAGCAAAATCCCAAACACTGTTCCGATTCTGTCATCCAGCCACTACCTGTTTTTCTAATATTGTCCCTAATCCATAAACCAGTTTTCTCATTCTTAGAAAAATGCAAGGGAAGTTATGGCAGAAGGAAGGTAACAGCTCCAAAGTACTAAATATTAGTGTTCCCCAATGACACACAAGGCCCACTTATGAGCAGTAACAACTCTTATTTCATACTCCAAACCAACTGAATCCCCCAGATCTGTAAAGCTCAAGTCTGGACTAGAAATTTCACACGACCAAGCTGCATTCTGCCATCTGCCAGTCCCTAAAGAACAGAAGAAGAGCCACTGCAGGTCTCCACAGAATGGTATTTGGTTTCCCCTGGACCCAGGAGAGCTCCCAGGATTAGGATCTGTTCTGGTTCACAAGGAATCAAAAACAACATAATTGGACATCTAGAAGTGATACTAGAAAAGGGTGACAGGTAGGATTCTGAGTTATATGCACATCATTCTGAAACCAGAGCTACTGAATCCTTAAGGCCAAAGAATGTAACTTTAAATCAAAATCTACCAGACTTTTAGAAAGAACTCAAATTTGAGATATCCAAAAGAAGAAAAATGCTGTTTTGAAGGACAGTGCCTTGCCTAGAATGAAACTGTGGTTTACTGGATTTTCTCCTAAGACTTGCCTTCTGTGCACTCCCCATTCCCAAAAGCATTAACAAATAAAATCTATATCATTTTCTAGGCAATCTAATCTAGAATAATTCAGACTGTAAATAAAATATTTCAATGGAAATATTTTTCAAATATTTCATCTCCACAGCTGACAAAGAACAAAAGGAAGAAAGAACTGTGGACATTCTATTTATATTACCATCACATCTCAGACTACAAGTATGTCTAACTTCACTGGGCAGCAGGCAAAGAGTCCTGGTCACATCCTTCTTACCCTTGGGAAAGTGTAACAAGCCTGAACTGCTACTGAAAGCAATGATAGCAACTGCTAGGGAAAAGCCACTGCAAAGTCTGTGCTATGTCTTTCCCACTATTTTTTACCAAAGATGAATTTAGCATATGAATTTAACTTTTATTTTTTTGAAATTTACTTTGACTGATGTCTGATTAGGAAAGTAAACTATATAAAACAGGATTCAACATAAACTAATTATACCAAATTCAAAGCCAACAAGGATCCTGGAGGAAAAAAAAAAGCATGATCAGTGCAAATGACTTTTAAAAATATTCCCCATGTTGTTTATAATTAGATTAGTAGCCTCCAAACAAAAAATTCAGGCCAATCTCTCTTACATGTTTTATTTTCCTCTCTACACAAGAGGAAGAGATGTTCTAGAAAAGAACATTCAAAACTGTCTAGAAACGAGTCTCTTGTGTGTTAAGAACTGCTGGCTCTCACACATTCCACAGATAAAGAGCATGCCTCAGGCTTGATTTCACCCAAAATACGTGAAAAGTACCTTGCAATTGAGGCATATTAATGATATGACAAACTGAAGGTTTAGCATTCTTCAGTGTAATTAGGAGCTATCAATAAAAGTCCTTGCACCTAGACCTAGTTAAGCTAAGAACTCTTCCACATCCCATGTTGTCCCAAAAGTAACTACAGGACTTTTCAGGTATGAATACTCTCAGACTGCCTAGGGACTTAGGTGTTCTATTCACAGCATCTGCTCTAAAGTTCTGTATAAAATCTAAATAACAGTTGTTGTGCTGAACACGTGGGCTTTTGTTTTCAAAATATTTATAGAATTGCCAGTTTTAGAAGCAACTCTGTACATACAACAGTTAGGATAAACACGAGGGAATACAGGAAGGAGGGCTTGTATAGGTTTTATTTTTTTTTTTTTTTAATCTTGATTTGACTAATCTGAATTGCTTGGTAGCCAAGTTTGGGTTTGTTTAAATTACGTTTTTGTCATTAAAAACCCAGTTCAAATTGCACTGATATTTTAATGCACTAGGTGGCATAATGATATTCATATTAGAGAAATTAAATTATTCACCAGCACCCAGATACTTCGTTGGATAAAATTAGCCATCCTTTCTGCCACCCTTCTAGGCGAGGTTTTGTCTGTGACTATGATTTTTACTAACATCCATGTCAAATACCAATAACATTTATTTCCATATTGCTTCCCATCAAAATAACTTCTATGTTGTCAACAGCAAAGATTCACCATGAACTCTGGAGATTCATTAGTCCCACCACTGAGCAAAGATATTTCTAAAGCAAAGTAGATCCAAACCACCTTCTCAATGGTCCTTGCCATGACAGAAAGTTAATGCTTCCCACTCCTAATACACAAAACCTGCAGGATAGCTCTGTCCATCCCCATTGCCAACCAGCATGGACAAGTCGCCCAGCAGCAGCAGAGACGTTGACTGGCCTTTTACTGACACTTATGGTTTAGATCTTTAGTTGTTTTAGGGAAGAGCAACTTTAACCAGAAGTAAAATACAGGAGTCACTACAAAGATGAATGGCCAAAGTAAATGGAAGTACTTATTCCAAAATAAGGATTTTTAAGGAAAGGGCAAATGTTTTTGTTCAAAATAACTGGCCACAAACCATTCTTCTTAAAGGAAAAAGAAAAAGACCAAGAGTCTAATCAGTCAGCTTTTAATGAGTTTTAACTGATCGCTCTTAATTCTATTGTAAATCTTAGAATCTATGTTACTGAAAATGTCTTTGACTGTTATATCCTTGCCTATCTCTCTCTCTCTCTCTATTATTTTTTCTTTATTTAAACTAAAAAAATACTAATTACTGGTATAGGCTTACTCTTCTTTTTACGACTAGAAGGATCAGAAATCAGCACTCATAGCTTCTTTAAAAAACAAGAGAGAAAAAGAAGGAAAAAAAGCCAGTGTCATCTCAACTTAAAATCACTTCCTTTGCCATTACCACTTTCAGCAATTGTCATTCTTTGTCTTTTGGGGTTTTTTTCTGTAAGAAAAATCAATTGTAATTACATGAGTATGTCTCAATTATCTGTCCTTTTTTTTTTTTGGCTGAATGTCCTGATCTGATTAATTGGACTTCTCTGTCCTAATGTCTTCTCCAATACCCCAGGTCCTAAGTGCCTTACCTTCTTCATACATTTTGTGGCAAGTGCTTCATTTTTACTGGTTAATACAAGACATAAATTCTTCTAGCAAAGAAATGTGCCAAAAATTAGATGCAAATGTGCTATTTCATGTTTAAGGGAGCTTGAAGGGAAAATGAACCAAAGGAGACCAGTAAACACAGAAGTTTTACTCAGAGTAACACCAATATCATTAATACACTGGCAAAGCTGGTAAAATAAAGATGCAGGTTGTGTTTCTCATCCTCATCTGACACAGCCACACAGAAATCCATGGGCTGGAAAATTCAAACACCACCAGTTCCCTGGGACAAAAGTCATCAAAAATCATTTTCTAAGTGAGGAGAAAAGCAATTTGTCACAGCCTTTAAATACATAAATAAATTTAGCTAACTGGAGCAGGAAGTCAGTCATGTGTCTTCATCCATGAATATTTCTTAGATGAGATCCTGCAACTTGTAACCCAGTTCTTCTTCCAGGATATAGGATGAAACAGGAGCAATCTTTATAAGTAAAAGGTGACTTATGCCTTCTAACTACTTTTCTCAGAACAAATCAATTATATCTTGCTGAAAAATAAATTTCAAACCTATTCTAACTGTTCTGTTGTCTTCCATTTTGTTATAATTACTTCTTCAGCCTAGACAGTAGTAAAACATCATGTTTGGAGCAGCCATGAGGTTCACATTACATATCTGGGGAAGGTTCTTACTCCTAAGTAACTTCATTTCCCTTTCATAACCTGTGCTATGATTAAAAAAAATGAAGATAAAAACTTACTTACCTACAGCCACATGGTATGTGGCTATAGACCATTACAAAAATGCTATTTATTATCCTTCAAATGAACTTTCATTTCTCTAGAAATTGAGTCTTTCTCAGACTTAATAATAACCAGATCAACAAAAAGTCCTGGAAGGTGTTTTCCTGTATCCAGCCACTCTTTGTAGATCTAGAATAATTCCAGCATGAACAAAAAGCCAAAGCCTGCTGTGCTTATAACAAAATGCTAAAATAAATGCAGAAGGCAGAGAGTGTTAAAGCAGTTAAGGATGGACAATTTCTAGAAACTCAGATCATCATTCTAATTAATAACATTTTGGTGATCTTATGAGTAAGGCCTATATATAACAGGAACTGAAATCTGAGCTCAACAGCACCTTGCGTGTAGGAACATTATTCTAATTCACTCCATTCTCTTTAGCACTACATGTCAGTTGTTCCCAAATCCCTGCTCATCAGAACTATTTGCAATACATGATGCCTGAGAAAGCAATAACCAGAAGATGACAAGTGCAGATAGCCTCATTCCCCATGAAGAAGCATGATGACCACTCCATAGTAAATAATACATTCTTTACAGAAATCTGATAGTCCATTCATTTTGTAGCATAGGTTTTGTTGAGGTTGTTCTGTTTACAGCTTATTATTAGTGCCCATTTATTTTAGTGGTGCTGCTGTTAGCATTACCTGAATTTAAAGCTTGCAGACATTTTTCCCTTGATAATTCCTTCCCTACCTGACACTCCTGGCATTCCTCCTGTTCTCAGCTCCTCTCTCATGCACCTTACAGCCTTTTCAGACTGAAACTGAGCAAGGAGCCATGCTTTCCTTCTGATCACCCTTTCCCCCATGCACACATCCTGCTCCGTACGGCCTCTCCAAACCTTTCAGGCTGATACTGTCCCTGTCCAGGCAGTACTCTCATGGCAGTAAGAATAGAAAGCATTTTTCCCCACTCCCCCAAGGATGCTCTTGCATTAGATGTTGCTTAAGGATTTTTTTTTTTTAATTAATGCAGTTAAGGCAAAGGGTCTGTCCTGCAGGAAAACAGGCCATCCAGGTTGTTGTGATCAGATAAGAGAACCTAAACTTTTCAGATTAAAAGCCCGTTTGACATGGCTTGCTTTGATTTTGGAGGATGCTTCAGCGATGCATAGCTTTGGTCCCCATAAACCTGTGCTCCCAAATCCTCTGCTGCCTTCCTAAACACAGGATAGTTTTCGGCAGACCATACCTTGGAACAGCACAAACTTTGCTGTGATTCCTGTCTCCACTGGGTGCCACTATTGCATAGCATAATGTGCATTTACTGCACGGAGCCAACAGCCTGGCAAAACTGACTTTAAACTTGTGCTTTCCTGTTGTGAAGTTTTCAGACCATATATAGGGAATTATCACTTGGTTTTTATGACCCTAAAACACCACGAGATAATCATTTTAGCACAGATATACGAGGATGATTTAATTCTTCCTAGATCACTACAGCTGAAAAGTTCTAATGCAAAAGTGCTCAGATTCTTTCCTGATCTTGTACTGGAATAAGCCTTTCTGTCCCATGTATGGATCTCTTACTCCATGCTGACTGACAATCATGTAAATCGACTCAGCCATCTATTTTGCCCTATCTTTTTTAATCTCACTGCAGAGGGCCTGGATTAGATGACCTTTAAAGGTCCCTTCCAGCCCAAATTATTCTATTGCTGTATGTCTCCATCTGAAGTGCTTTGATGACAGCTTAACCAGCACAAGGGTAAAATTTTACCACAGATCCTGGATACCTTAAAAACACTCACTCGGTGCTCTTAAAGTGTGTGCACATCCCAAGGATAGCAATAACACTGAAAATACATTATCAGCCAACTTTTAAATTAATAGCAATTAAGTATTAGTTTTATGGAGTGGATTTAATTGTCATTTGATGGTGCATGGATATCCACAACTTGATAGATACCATTCTGGTGATTCAAGCTGTAATCTAAAAAGACTGAAATTTAATGTTACTAATCACTTTTTAAAATCCTGGGCAGAAAATTCAATCACCTCTGGTCTATTTCACATTATCCCTCCTCTTGTATTTTGCTTTATTTCATTTTCCCAGGCCTTAAATAAGTAACTAACTAAATAACTAAGTAATATCAACTAATATTATATGAATAAATACAAATATTTAAATATATACATTATATTAATATATTCAATAATCTATGCAATTAAATAAATATTACCTAATGGATACTTTGAGAGCTTACAGAATACATGCAAAATTCTTCCAGGCAAAATACTGCTACAAGGAGATTTTCATGCCAGCCTCTCATCCTGGAATGATTTGTTATCCTACTCATTTGGCAGCACTGACATAACCACAATTGTTTCAAGCTGCTGAAGATGGGGGAAGCAGTGTCTCAGTGTTTATGGAGTCTGCTTTTATAACTGGTCTTTCCTCTCACCCTTTTAAATACTTATAGGCAGTGACACTGAGAAGTACAGAAACATCTATAGTCACTGGCCTTTGAAAGGATCTCAGCCTTTTCTAGCAGAGATCCAAAATACTTCCTTGAAAATCTGCTATATTTTGACTCAGGCTTTATTGCAAACAGAAGTTTGAGCAACTCTGCTCAATACTGGTTATATTAAAAGAGAGATGGGCAAAAAAAGAACATGTAAGCATTAATCTGGCAGTCTAGACTTTTCTAAGGCCAGAAGATACAGCAGCAAGAGCGAACAAGACTATCCAATAAAGCAGGGAAATCAACAAAACCAAACAGCAAGTAGACTGAATTTTAATCTGACCCACAGTTACTCAAAGGCATCTAAATCATTGGCACCAGCAGCTAAACACATCTGTGGTGCAGCTCTGGAGGCAGTAGGCAAGACCTGTGCCCTGCAGCCTGGACATTGCTGCATTGCTGGAGACCCAAAAGTGGCTGTTTGTGGCTAAGGAGAAACAGCTATTCATCTGGCAAGGTAAACTGATAAGGTCAAAAAATTCATCCAGGGCAGGAAATAGAAACACCTGCAAAAGAAGATTGAGACAGAGGCAGAATTTAACTCAATTAGAGCAGCTCTGCTCTAGGGCTCTCTCAGCATTCCAGCTGCTGTTCATCAGACATGCCAAACTCTGCAGGAGTGACCATCACCCCTGTGGTTGGCTCCATTATGCCTACATACTGAAACATGTCAGAAACAACAACAGGACAAAAGAACTACCTACCTGCTCTTTAAATGGATGTGTGTCTATCAGGCATACCCACAAGGATGTGAAGGAAAGGTCACAGATGGAAAGAAGGTCAGGTTTGTAAACAAATTTGTTCTATCAAAACCTAGGAAATCCCAATCTTTCTATTAACAGCTGAACTAAAAATTTCTGGGCAGCAGAGCCCAGTCCCACTTTGAGCAATTTAGGACACTTTCAGGAATCTAGGATGTTTATGGTCTTTCCTACCTCATCAACAGCTCAGGAAAGTGCCTGTGCACAGCCACCAGGAATACTTTCCCAAGGGGATTTGTGCTGCCCTCAGAATTAATATGGGCAGTTGTCAGGGTATCAGAAGGCTTTAACCTCAGCATAGGTTTTTTTGGTTTTGTTTTTTTGGTTTTGTTTTTTTGGGTTTTTTTAGGGTTTGATATGTGTCTTTTTTTTAGGTTTAGTTTCTTTCCCTCATTTTATAAACCATAGATAATCAGGGACTCTGGCCAGTAAAGTTGAGGATTGGTGACCAGGAAATTATGGCAGATCTTTCATGGTTCTTGCTGTACATCATTATGTGGCACAGTACATCTTTATGTGGTATTGGGCTCAGCTTCATGAGCATCCAGCTCTGCACTGCCTTCAGTCAGACGGAGGCTGTCACAAACTCTTCTTAGAAGGGGCTTCTTTGAAAATTCAAGATATATGTAGAAGATGCTTATCTTCTTACAAAATATGGATGTACATATAGGTGAGAGAAAAGGATATAAAGTCCTGAGAGACAGAGGGAGCACCTTTAGCTGGTATATTGACCTCTCTGTTGTAACCAAGAACAGCAGTGTAGGGACTAGTAAAACTAATTAGACACTTTCTGCTCCACTGTCAGATACCATTGTAGTAATGACATCACAGAATTTCATGGCACATTGAATAGAAAAAAATCAGCTTCTTCAGTGACAGATGTTATAGGTCCCCTGTTGAGTGTCAACAAGTCTTCATGGGATGTATGTAAGAGAAAATGTTAGCCTCCCTTCCAAACCCAATTTTATGAAGTGTACGTGCCAGAAATGCCCATTTTTAGCAATCCAGCTAAGCCCATTTTCAAACAAAAACAGACAGAGACACAGCTCTGGCAGAGACACACAAGTGTGGCATTATGGAGGCACAACAGAAGCTAGAAACAAACATTGGTTACACCAGCTGGCTTGGGATTAGACATGGACTGTTTGTCAGATGATGCATTGGCTGGATTGTCACAACCAGAAAGTAGCAGTCAATTCCTTGGTGTCCAGATGGAGAACAGTGATGAGTGGGGTCCCTCAGGAGCCCATATTTGGACCAGTAGTGTTTGATATCTTCCGTCAATATTCTTTTCTTGAGCTTGAAACTAACAGTTTGAAATAAAAAGTGGTGACAACAAAATAAGGTTATCAGTTATATATGAAGCATAAAGAAGTGCACACACATGTCCAGTGTGACAGGATTCTCAGTATGAGGACATCATGTCAAAAGCCTTACAGAAGTCCAGATAAATTAGAACAGTAGATCTTCCCTTGTCCATGAGTGTAGTCCCTCCATCAGAGAAGCCATTCAGTTGGTCAGGCAGGTCTGGTCCTTGGCTAATTTAAGTCACTGAAAACTTTTCCACACCTTCTTTGTGAGAAAAAAGTGACAAAGTTCCTACAAAAACTGGAAAGGCTTTTGTCTTCTTAATTCAACTTGCTGGTCCCATAAAGATTCCTTCTTCATCTCAGCTGAAGATCCTTGTCAGACAAGGATATGAGTATGCCCTGATCCATACAAAACTTTCTGATCCATTCCCAGGGACTGCAAAGGAGCAAACTGAAAGCCCTCATAAAGGAAAAGCTTGAGACAGTACTGCAAGGGAAGGAACAGTCAGTGAAAGAGCTTCTGTCTGGGAACTTAATGATAGGCAAGAGAAGAAAGGTGCAGGTCAGGTAAATATACAAGCAATGCTGTTAGATGTTTAGATAACAGGATTATTATCTTTACCAGAAAAGGTTGTTTTCCCAACAGCTCTTTAAGTGTTTTCAAAGATGCTTTGTGAAACATGAAAGTTTTAATGTAAATCAGGCAGTGTGCCAGACCTAAGTGGTTTCCTGCAAACAAGCCTAAGCAAAAAAAATCCAGTGACACACAAACACATCTGCCATTAATTATTGTTTACCCTTCCCTTATTTTAAGAACTACATGGAGACTCTTACATATCATGGGTGAGCTTCAGGTAAGTCACATGGTAGCTCTGAGCTCATTACAAACCTGGAGTAAGAAAAATCTCACACAATTAACTTCCTCTGGTTTGTTAGGAGCACATGCAAGACACTTCACCTGAGTAATGCCAGCCCTGACTTCAAATGTACATCACAAGGAAAGGATACCAGATTTCATCTAGTTAGCCAGCTGGATTACACTGGGTTTAATCTCCTCTATTTCTTTTTTACAATTACCTCTGGGAAACAGTCAGCTCCACTAAGGGCAAGTTTTTGGCCCATGTAGCAGAGGTAGAATATTACCCCCAGGAAAACCCTGAGTGAGTTGTTTTTTTTTTTTCTATAATGCGGTTTGAGGGGTAAAGTTAAACTGCTAAGCGCACGTTTAAACCAAGCAAGCCTACTGGTAGAATGTTTAATAGTGGCCAGGGCTAGAACTGGTCAATGCTAGTGTTGTAAAAGTTTCCTGCATGTATTTTTTCTCTGTTTTCTAAAGAGTTTTCTGACTTTCTTGCAGTGGTAGGAACTGAAAACAAAGAAGGAGAAAAGGAGGTTTTACCAAATATTTTGACTGTAATTTTGGCAAGCATTGTGTGAAACAAAACAAAAACCACAAGCAACTGTATAAAATTAAAATTTGCAAAATACAAACTTGTGGATTTCCGTCTCGATAACAATATCCAAATTTTTTACATTTTGGGAGCTCTTCTTGGACCTGATTTGCAAAGGTTCCTTATTATCTGCACCTACAAAAGATTCCCAGCTCATAGCTGGACTGAATTGTGTCACAGCAGGACTCTTAGAGCCTCCTTGCCTATGTGTGAACTCTGGGAAGTGCTGTGATGCAAGGGCTTGTCAGTATCACGAGCAGCTGGAGGAAGGGTAGTAGCACTCGTGGGAGTACAAGAGTGGCAGAAGTGGTTTTGGAAAATAGCAAAGTTGAGGTTTATGTGTTTTGCTAGTTTGAGCTACTACCAAAAAGCAAGCACAAGGAAGTGGTCGAGATGAGAAGCTAATTCAGAATATGGATGCTCTTGTGATGAAAACCAATTTTCTGTAGTGCTCTCACATCCTGTAACCGCAATATGTGACCAATATCTATTTCCAGACCAAGTAAGCCAGTGACTTTGTCTGGCAGCCTCCATCATGTTACCCTCACGTATGACTGAGATCAGCTCATTTATGAACATACAGAGCTATTTGTTTCCAACTGGAATGACCTAAAGAAAATAAAATTAAATCACCTGGAACCAGGAGAAATAATTCCCTATTTTTGAGAGTTTTGCTCATTCAGTACTTCTGTAAGTATAGTTTTATATTAGTAAGGAATCCCATTGCTGCAGTTAGATGAATGAAGAAAGGATTTTCTCCTTTTGCTTTTTGGTAATGTGTATCTGAGAATTCAGTCCTTCAAAATTAAATGTGTATTAACATTTTTGAAAATTGATGTTATGCAAGCAGGAATAGATACAAAAGAAACCATAAAGAGCACTAGAAAACTCTCAGAGTTAACAAAGGTGGGAAAATAAACATGAGAGAAGGATTAGAAGGAAAAATAATGCTGGTAGTGAATCCTAAGGCTCCAGAGGCATTTAAATCCCTGATGTGTTATCAGATCTCTGTAGGAAGGTACCTGCTCTCCTCCCTGCAGAGGTCTCAGAAACAAGTGAGGTTTTAGGTAAGCTCAGGCATCAGCCAAACAAGAAAGGGAAGCTCTGAGCAGTAAACTCTTTGGACTTTTCTATGATCCAGAAAATTCATCCACAATCCTGAGTCATAAAATCCGCAGCAGGATGGATTGGTTAGATCAGCACAATTTATCATTATTAGAAAAGATTTTGTAGAGGGGAACTATCTACTTGCGTTTGTCTCTTTTTACAAGCATTTTCACTCCTATCTCTCCTTTATCATGGATACAGCTAAGCTATTTAGAAAATGCAGCCTAAACACATTCAGTATGTGTGTTTACACCTGGCTACAGAGGTAGATCATATGAGATATGAGAGGCAACAGTTTCCTGCTGAGTGAAGAAAAAAGGATTATCAAAGTTAGTCATCTGTCAGGTCTTTCTGTAAGGCCATCTCTCTCCAGTTTTCTGCCTCTGTCAGGGACAAGGGGAATATTTGAGGTCCAAAATAGCTCTCTGCTTGCACTCCTTTTAAATGCTTCAATTGATTCTCATTAATCTCTGCCTTCAGTTTAGGAGCTGAGTAAGCTGTTTCTTTCATCTTAAAATTAAATTTTCTTGATTTATTATTATTATTAGGTAGGGAAAACCCACCTGTTATTTGATGCACTGGCTTCTGTTCCTTTGGACATCATTCGTGGATAATTCTCTGCCCTGATCACTGTCATCACTTTAGGTAATATTTTAAATTGTTACATAAAAATCATCATCTGGTGATTTCCAAATTATATTTTCATTTATAAAATTCTCTTAACATCCTGATTTTTGAAACATAAATCTAGAGCTATTTGGAGTGCTTGAAATAAAATACTTAGAGAAAAAAAAATCAATAGATAGCATAAAATACTAACAGAACTGACTTCAAAAACCATGTGTAAATTATATGGGAGCCAAACAAGTGCAGAGCAGTAACCTGGCACCAGTCCAAAGATTCAAAATGAAGTTGGAGGGAATGGCTATCCACAGGCACTGCTCCAAGTTGGTCTTGCTGTTTGAAGTGTGCACCTCAGTAACCTGGCATAGCCTGGGGTCTTTCCTTTTCAGCTTTTAAAATCTATTTCAATGAATTTTATCTTTTTAAAACAAGAAGAAAAAAAGAGATCTGTAGAGTCTCTCCTGCATCTCAATTAATAAAATTGAGGTGTATAAAAAGGCAGAGCTGAGGGATAGATTAGAAGAGTGGTTATTCCTCCTTTCAGTAACTGCATCCTGTATGGAAACCAAATGCCAAAAGTACACCTCATTCTATCAGCTCTCACTTGCTAAACACTGCTCTGGAGCCAAGAAAAAAAAAGTATAACAGTGGCAAGATTTACTCCCAGCACATCAGTGATAATACCTGAATGCCACTGCAATGCCTTCTTCTGATCAGGTCTTGCTGAAACATGTAAAAAAACCCAGTAACACAGGGTTGCTATGACATTTTTGCATGTGGACACATTTTCACAGATCCATGCTTAAGCAATATACCACTTTAAGTACAGGACAAACTTCACAAAGCCTAAATCTGTGGGTCATGTGGAAAGACTCGCACTACAGGGAAAGGACTTCAAGCATTCGTTGTTGGGTTAGAAGATAGCTCACTTGAAACTGGCATACAAATTCCTAAATTGTTAACATTAAGAATTTACAGATAGATTTTTATGTCAACTCATAGATTGCCTGTTGCACTCTATTGAAAAGGCAGACAAAGTTTATCAAATAGATCTTTTACCTATTTAACTCAAAAAGTTTTCCTTTGTGCCACAGGACTGTGTTCAGTAGTCAACAAATTAATATTTACTTAATGAAATGTATTGCCATCAGAAATCTCAGTCATGAACAGACCAACAGATGTGCATGTCTGCTGAAATTTTTAGCAGGTTCTCTTGTTTTTTTCAATTAATTTACTCAGATGTTTAAGGCTGAGTGCACATTTCTATGTTTGCAGAATCTGGGCGAGGCCAGATATCTAAATGAGGATCTGCTGATAAACAGTAGAATCTGTGTCCTCCAAAACCCAAGGCAGGTATTCACCAGCTCCTTAGCCAAGTCTCACATTGTCCTCCTTCACCGGTATTATCAAAATGCTTAGTGCTACACTTGCTGGCTCCTTTCTTCCTCTTTTAAAATATGTAATATGATTTAAGGGTAGCAAGGTTTGTAAGGAGAGATACTAGCTTTTATCAGAGCAACAAATACATATCTCTTTAGAGCATCAGGACTACAACAACACAACCACCATAATTTCATTAGTCGTCTTAACAGAATTGAAATAATGTCCATGACCTCAGCCAAAGCAGTTTGTGAATACTTTTTTCCTATGGAGATCTGGCAATGTACCATAATCTTGCACCAAGTTGTCTGTCTTTATTCAATTCTATGTCTCTTGAATAAAGCATTAAAAAACTCCTTGCTTTCCTTTTTGCATGATGAAATGGGCACTACCATAAAGTGAACAAACTTTAATCTGCTGTGTAACTGGTAGAAGATTTTCAACATATTGAATGCTACTTCAGAGGTTGGCTCCCAGTTGGTTTTTGGTTATTTTCTTTTGATGTTGTTGTTGTGAGGTTTTTGGGGGAAGGGATGGGGTTTTTTTAAACCTCTTTTCACTCTGTTTTTCAGTATTCACAAATACCACTCCCATGATTTCCTTATTTCTCCTTAGAACTGCAGCCTGTTGCACCTAAGATGGTCAGATTCTGCAGTGACCATTGGAGTCTTGCTGCTCTTGTCTGGGAAGGTGCTGAAAGAGGCTACACTTACTAATTTCATGTACACAGCTGTGTGCCCAGAGGTAAAACTTGAACCACCTAATACACACAAAGCCAGCACTTGAGGAAGGGCAGCTCCTGCACTCTGATATGATTTAGTGAATCTTGCAGGGGCTTTGACAGAAATGTAATTTGCCAAACACTGCACATTTTTCACTGCCAATTAATTAAACAGCCTCACTCAGAAGAAGTGTCCAGTAAATTAAAGAGCTGCAAGCGTAGAACTTTGCATTATCTAATTGTACCACAAACTCAGCTACTGAAACAGATATGCCTGGTTATCTAAAAGGCTATGTGAAAAGCAGTTTAAATATGTTGTCCCTCCTGCTATTCCTTAAGTTTGACTTATTTCTTATTTCTTTCTCATTGCTCTTCATTCTCATGTGACTTTCACACTTAGCCACTGAGAGCAGTGAGACAATTCCCAGCTCCAGCTATCAATGCCATCAACTTTCAGTGTGCTGTGCTCTGTGTGTCAAAAGTTGCCAAAATTAGTCTTTAAAATGTTATCCTTCTCTCTCAAAATTCAGAAACCTCTTTATCCATCCCCGCTTACTGTTTGTAACTTCATAGGTATGATTTCAAAGCTTGGCTACAAACAGCCATGGAAGATGAGCCAAAAGAGTGTTCCAGTATGAAAAGAAGTGAATTATGCAGACCAGAAGAGTTGATTCTCCAGCCAAAGGGCTGTAAAAGCAATGCATCACTTGAACCCTATCCACCTAAATCATTTCACATGTTTTCAGCACACAAACCAGTGCTTGTGTGCTTGTGGTTTTGAGTATGCAGAAAGTAAGCTTCTGGGCTCTTCCCAACCATGAAGCTTCACAAGTTTCTCCTGTAAATAAGTACTGCTTTAGGAAACATACAAGAAAGGTATTCCTTTTTATAAAACAGCATTAAGAATGTGTTTGCCAACAGGAGCTGTGAAAAATTCAGAATGGGTTGTAACACTATGTGTTACCTGCTTTTGTGGGAAGGAGACAAGAGAAGAGCTCCTTGACACCTTCCAATGGCTTCTAAGAATCCTGCATTTTCTTGTTATTACCCAGCTTTATCCTGTCTCCCTCAGGAAACAGATAATATGAAATTTGACTCTTCACGTATTAAAACTAAACTTTGAAAACTATGGCCATTTTGAAATTTATTTTTTTTAATCTTAATCATTTGAGTTCTTCAACTCAACTCATTTTAGAACAAAATAACCATGCAATTTTTATCATCTTTGAGACCATCTAATCCTTGTTCTGAAACTACTGAAATAGGCCATGAAAATTTTTCATCTAAGAAACAAAGAAACACTAACACAAAGCTCTTCTTGGAAGAGTAATAAGGGCTAACAGGCTGAGGCAGAGATATGCATGTTCTGAAATTTTCTCATTGTTGCAAGTAAATAAGCCACCATTTGCCACAATAAAAATCAACATTTCCCTGTTTCTCAAAAAACTTGCTCTTAAAAGAAGCAAACAACCTGCAGACATGCTTTTAGATGTAGCAACCTACCTAAACTAGCAATCTCACATACCTTTTCTTTAAGAGTATTATTAATAATGTCCCTTGCCATTCTGCAATTGGAATAACGAACTATGAAGGCACCTGTATAGTTCATTAAATTGGGAACATTTTCCATCTCTTGCATTGTACAAAGTTACTTCCACTGTATATCAGGTACTATGAAAAGTAAAACATTCACAGTTGTGGAGCATTCCCGTGCTGTGACAATGAAATCCATGGGCCACTAGCTAACTTTTACATTCAGCCTTTGAATTAGTGACTTCACCTTCATACCATCCAAGCTCTCATAATCAAAGTCCTCTCCATAATTCATAGAATAATTTAGGTTGGAAGGGATCTTAAAGATCATCAACTTCCAACCCCCCTGCCATAGGCAGGAGCATCTTCCATTAGACTAGGCTGCTCAAATCCTCATCCAATCTGGCCTTGAACACTTCCAGGGATGAGACATCCACAGCTTCTCCGGGAAACCTCTTCTGGTGCTCTACCACTCTCACAGTGAGGAATTTCTTCCTAATACAAAGTTCTCATTTCTGTCTTACCCTACAGTCACATGGACTTCAGTGGCTTTAGTAGCTGAAACTTCACCTGAGACAAAGCTACTACATGATTTTAACTGAGGTTAACATTTGAAACTGAAAGTTCAAAGTGGTTAGAGCTGAATTAAGTAATCAACACACATGCACCTGAAAACTATAAGTTGTAGTAGGAGGTTCTGTATTATACATTTTACTTCATTTCCCAGAAAAGTTGGTTTTTTCAGCAGTATCGTGGACAGACTGCATTACCATCATGTAGAAATTATTACAGTGTATAAGAATATGGTTATTCTAAGGCCCAGACTGGGTTCACAGTGACTAATAGATTTTTAGGCCACTCATGTTTTAGAAGTCTTCGTAAAATTCATGTATTATCCCAGCCACAAATCATGTACACTTCATACTTTCTTTACCCTTCTTCTTCTAGAGGTAATTTGATTTAGTGTGCTTTAAATGAAGGATTCAAAGTAATTTGTAATCTATTCCTGGGCAATTTTGGTTAAAGCAAAGTGATAAAAGCCATGTCATTTGTTAAAAAGGCTTTACTAATGAAAGTAGCAGCTGTTGTCAACAGTGTCTCTGGATTATCTCCTCTTAATGAGCTGATTCCAGGTGTCTGGCTTTCTAGAATAGTTTAAATAATGTAAGTTACCATACTCAGCACACTGTTAAAATTTAGGCAGCTAGCTGTTTGTATAATCATCCTATTTTTGTGGCAGTTAACCCTTGATCTAGGTCCCACCTAAGCTGCATTTTTTAATGTGATAACATTTCACATGCACAGTTTAAAAAAATGCAGTACATAGCACTGTTTGCTATTTATTTCTGAACCAGCTCTGCAGTTCTTTTATTGCAACAGGAAGTTTATTGCCACAGAAGCCTCAGTGAAAAAACAGACAACTGAGCTTTACTGGGGCAAAAATTGGAAAGCCATGCTTTTTAGTACCACCACCACCAACTTTTGTACAGACAGCCCTGAAGCAGAGAAATTGCCACCATTTTTAAACTTTAATGAGGCTACATGTCACCAAATGTGTGGGAGACATTTTGTTCAGACAGCTCTGCAAAACAAGGACCTAATGTACCTCAGAGGGGTAAGGCCTGAAGAATTGCTTTAGAAAAAAAAAAAAAAATCTAAATACAAACCCCATTTCCAGGCAAGGTTGCTCCATGTTGAAAACCAGATCTGTTAGATTTTGTGTGTGTCTTCATAACAAAAGCATTACTTGAAGTACAGTTATTCCTAAGGCAATTTACAAGATATATGTCACCAAGATCGCAATTTTTACTTTTTCTGAACCTTAAGTGTCACTAAATACACACAATAATCTATCCCAACTCTGTGCCTCCAACTCTCCTTGCTACACTGAGGTGAATTAAGTTTGCAAAACACATTCATGAAGGTTCAGATACTCTTCTCTCCAGAACCCTCAACAATTCTCAAGAACCAATCTCCCACTACATCACTGCATTTCTGTCCTAAGCCTCACAGCAGGGCACACCAGCAGATCTGTCTGCATGTGCAGTACTAACATTGTTCTTCGGTTTCAATTATGCTCAGATCTCACAAACTCCTTTCAGTTTGGGGTTTAGGGATTTTATCTATTTTCTCTATTCCCAGCTACCTGTATTACTTATTGTGTCTGTATAAACTCTGGAATTCCCACATCAAGAAAAATCAACTTTTCTGCTGCAGTGAGCTTTCCCCTAAAAATACTTGAGTGCCACAAGACACAGATGACAAAGTTCTCTTGGCTACAGGGACAAACAGCTAAGGAATAATATGTTCTGGTTGCTTTTCCAGGGTCTCTCCATTCCACTCTAAAGCAGGACTGGTCAGGAAGCTCAGACCAAATAATGATCCCAAATAATAATTTCTGCTGGTGTCACACTGGATTACAAAATTAAAGTGTATCAAACAACCAAATACCCACAAGTAGCTTGAAGTACCTTGAAGCACAAAAAATACCACTTGTTGAGCACAGCTTACAGAGAACATTTATTTATGCAGTCCTCAGGCACACATTGAGACTATTTCTTCACCATTTTTCTACTTTAATTGCCTAACTTGTCACTCTTGAGTTCCTGGAGCTCTGCACTTCAATGTACAGCAAAGTAAGAGTACTAGTATATTATCAAAATTCAGTAAAGTACTTGCAAATGAAATAATTGCTCCAAATTCACATTTTAACCAAGTGATTTTACATCACTGCACACAGACCCAACTAGATTCACCTGCAAGAGGAAAAGTTAATCATTGAACAACTACCTTATCATTGCAATTATAGTAAAGATCAACTCGTTTATCAAGCTGATAAAAAGGTGATAATGGCTTTTTCTAGTGTGATATATTTATAGGTGTGTCACTGGGAAGAACAAGAATTGTTTTTAAAAAAATTAAATAAATGCTTTTTATTAAAATAGGCAATTTTCTACATCTTTAGAAATGAGCACTGAATTGGCAAGATCAAAGAGCACTGGATAAATAAATAATATTCCTGATGTCTTTAGTAATTAACCACTGCAATTACTGCAGAAAGCATACCACCCCCTTTTAGTTCACCTCTCAGATAAGGGTTTCATAAGAAATTATAGCACTTGCTGCTTTCTTTTAAATGGTCTTTTAAACACTGCAATGGCTGTGCAATCTAATAAAAAAATACAGGGGGGAAGGCTTGCATAGGGGTTTTTTGGGGGTTTTTTTGTTGTTTTTTTTTTATCTTGATTTGCCTAATCTGAATTGCTTGGTAGCCAAGTTTGGGGTTTTTTAAGTGAGGTTTCTGTCATTAAAAATCCAATTCAAATTGCACTGATATTTTAATGCACTAGGTGACATAATGATAGTCATGCTAGAGAAATTAAATGATTCACCAGCACCCAGATACTTTGTTGGATAAGAGAAGCCACCCTTTCTGCCACATAAGAAGGCCTATGATAACTTCTGTAATTATAGGATTGCTAATACTTTTAACTCTCTTTTATGTTCTTCAGAAGAGTACTTCAAATTTTGAAAGAAAAAACTATTCATATTTAAAGATGATGATTTAAGAATTGAAAGCCGTTGAAGGTTGGAATTTCAGTTAAAAATCCTTTAAACCCTGCTCCAGTCGTGATTGTGATTGAGTGTACCCTGAACAATTTTACTTGTGGCCAACATTAAAGCAGATCAAAGAAACATGAGCTTGAGCTGAGACTCCTGCTCCCTCAGCTTTGATATGGGCCACGTTAAACACGTGTTGATGCAGCCAGGGATTGGACCTGGTGACTTGAATCAATCTTTTTCATTTCTAACTCTATTAACTGCACCATTATAATGGACATAATGAAAGATACTTTTAGACTGATTCTGGTGTTAGTCTGAACCAGCATGATGTCAAAAAAATTTAAGTCATCTTCATTTACTATAAACTCAGAGACTTGCTTTTTGCTGCAGGTGTTCTGTCACAGTTTGCTTGAATTCAGGGAAGTAAATTACCAGATATGTCAGTGTAAAGGGGCAGTGAAATCATTTATCATTAACTTCAAGAGGCCATTATTCAGCTGAGGAAGATGACTCTTTTATGAAATACAAAGGATGAGATCATGATTTAGTGACTAGAGGTGTTCATCTTCCAAAACATAGCAGTATGTAGTGAATGTGAGAAAGGAAAAGAGCCTAAGAAGTTGATATAATTTTCTCTGGATAATGTTTTGATGTTGGCCATCGCAGTTAAAAGTGGCTTTTATGAAAGCTGCTGCTGATTAGCAGACACATTTTTTGATTGACTAATGACTGTATCTGTCCCACTTCTTTCTGTGCAACTACAACTCTCACAAGCTGCAGCACTGCCACAAGCAGGAGCCCTATCAGACCATCAGGAAAGGATTTAAAGAGGTATAAAGCCTTCTGTCTGTTAAGGACAATTTGAAATAGTGGAGTTTCTAAATGCTTTAGAAACTCCAGAAAACATATCTCTAGTTTTTGTTCTCCTTTTTTGATGTAGTTTCTAACAGGCTTACCTGTTTTACAGAATTATTCCCACTTATAAAGCTTATTTGTGCAAGGATTATAGGATAATGCTGTTGCTGAGACTAATTTTTTGAAGACTGAAGATGTGTTCACAGAAAAGGTGAGCACAGTATGGAACACAGTATCAAACACCACCAAATCGTCAATTTCTGGAAGAGATTAAAGACAGGGCTTCTCTGTTTTATGACACAGTCAGTAAGGAGCCCAGGAGTGCTTACCTTCTCCAGCTGGTGCATCCCTTCCTCTACACAGCAAATTGATGCCAGGGTTCTCAGGGTCTGGGGATAAAGGCACCTGAAACAATCCTGGCGACAGATCTTAAAGAGAGCAACAACACCTCCTTCCTGTAGGGGAAAAACAGCCATCAGGACAGTAGTACTAGAGGTTTCCCTAGTACTTAATCAAGATTGGGATGGCGAGCAGATTCCTTTAGTAGTTTATCCAAAACAGCTATTGTAACAACACCAACAAAGAGGGTGTTAAGCTCCCACAGAGAACTCAAGTAGATTAATACTTGTACACTAAGTGATGAAAAAGTAATACAACCTCAGTAGGAGGTTTGTTTAAGTGATTGACTCCTACCAGTTACAAGCTCCATTTAAATTAAACCTGACATTCCTGCAAATATTACAAAGAGCCATCAATAGGTGGCAATTCGAGTGACATTTAACTGACCCTTCAGCCATATTATTAGTATAAAACAGATTTTTGTTGCCTATATATTTCCTGTTCCTCTACATTTCTGAGCTCCACACAAAATTCAATTAACGATAAAGTTATGAACGGGAAGGTCATATGTTTGAAGAGGTGCTGAAAATCAGGTGGAAATAGGCGTCAAATTCTAAACATACAATCCAACTCTTCATCCTCTAACAAATAAAATCTGCATTCCTAAAATTTTTTCTTTAAATACTATAGTGGCAAAGACTTGAGTACATATTGGAGTAGCTATCCTTAATTAATTCCCAACACAGCTTGTAAACATATGCTTTAGCAAATTTCATATAACAAATGTAAATATATAAATAAATGCCAACAATGTTGCACTTCGTGTGGTGGGGTTTTTAAAATTATTTTTCATTTCAAAATGTTGTGCTATCGGGTAGACTACATATGTCTTTTATGATGTAGGATCAGACATATGATGACAACAAAAGCATTTAAATTATTGATGACAGGTGAAAGCGTTCAGCCTAAAGTGTTCAGATTACAGCAGTAAATTAAAAATAGTTGAAATCATGGACCAAGTGAAAAGTACAGCCTTTTTTAAAGGCTGTTTCCTTAGAGTCTGTTAAAAAATATTTTTAGATTCACAGAAATAATCTATTTTTTCCTCAGCCATTTTCTTCTCAATCATTATTTGAAAGCTCAACAGGTTATACTGACTTAAAACCCTGGGCTACCATTCTGATTCTGATCATACTTTATTCATTTTCAGAATTCTATATTTTTGTACTAGTTTTGCTTGAATACAGTAGAGAATAATAGAGGAAGCAAAGCCTTCTGTTCAGTTTAACAAAAAATTTATACCAAGTCATATAGAATTAGACAAAATTAACTCTTCAACATATTTTCCAGATAGAAGTTTTAGTTCATGTCTTTGCAGAGATATATGGAATATATCTCTGGATATATGGACATATGGCATCAGTGAAAAAAATAAGCTCACTGAAGTTTTTTAGGAGTAAAACTTATTTATGGAATTGTAAAAAGCACTCGTGTCTGTTAATTTATATCTCGTACTGCTATATATAGCCTAATGCAGAAAGATATTTCTGAGCCTTTAAATTAAAAAAAGAGGCAGTACACTAACAAAATGTTTCAGTCATATTTATCCTTCTACAAAAGGATACTGATATTTCATCCAAGCAGTAATTAAATTATCTATTAAAAATATAGGGAAAAATACTTGAAAATTATTTATGTCATTCCTAAGCCAAAGGTAACAGTTTTGTTAGGTTTTTTTTGCTTAAATTTCATTATCAATTTGAATTTTCCCACAGTTCAATTGAATCAGGGATGATCTGATCCTCTGTTTTAGCCATAATAAGCAGAGGTTTGTGGACAAATCTAGTAATGCTCAAGAGATGTTGGCATATTGTTTTAAGCATTTTCTGTGCCAAATGGGTGCCCTGATTTTGCCTTTGATGGACAGGAAGTGATTTATCACTGTATTTGTCAGGAGGAGATCTGTACTCTTTATTTTGTGCCTCGTGTGCCATTACTAAGCTGTAAAATATTGACCATGAGTAATGAACCAAGAGATCTGTAAGTGAAATATTGGATGGGAGGAAAATACTCAGCCTGATTCCATGGCTTGTCAAAACCAGTCCCCTCACTGGGATCAGAGCATTTCTCAGAATTTATTCACCTTTTTCAAGATTCATCCCCTGTATCTTTTGCAGTGATGTCAAACCATTCCATCTGACAGGGACATAGATAAATTGGTCAAGTGGGTAAACACTCAGAGGAGGAGAGGGACACTTGCTTTACTACGTGATGAGCTACTTCTATCCTATATTGGATTAACAGGAATTCAGTTTTGTGGGATGCTGTTCAGAAGGGCTAGTTTTAGGTAATAAAATCACCTGAAATACAATCACCAAAACTATGTGGATTGAGTGAATAAAGAGGGGAAGCAAAAAGGCAACTACTTCTAAGGTGGAATATTTTGTGGTTTCAGCCTGAAATGACAAGTGCAGTAAATACTCATCAAGGCTTTGACAACATTTACAATTATCTTGACAGATGATCTCCAAAGATATCTTCATCATAAATAGTTGCTAGAAAAGGAGCTGGCATATAAAGAAGGTAAGGCAAGATGCATTAGAAGCTGCTCGGAGCAAATGACCTGCTGTACGGCCATAAGAAATTCCAATAGTCAAGTATTCTCCAGGGGAGCTGCTATGAGGTATGAATATCTTCATTTTTGTTCCTTTCTCTTTTACAAGCCTATTATCACAGCACTCTGTTCAGTACAGTTGGTATTGGACTCTATCATCAGTATTTTTTTTTTAATTCTATATTCTTTATCATTCTATGACCTATTTATTGTAACTCGTAAACAGATTTTTTACCAAGTCTTCTGGTTGTTACAAATTCAAATCTATTTATAACCCGTTTGCTCCAAGTAATGCTAATTTTCTTATCCTGTCCATGCTACTACTCATTTTTGTTAGAGACCTTAGGCTTTATGTCTCTGATAGCTAGTGAGAACTACTACTGGCTGCCAGGGTGAGTCAGCAACATGATTTTTTCACAGCAGATTACAAAGTTACATGTATAAAAAGAAAGTGTCAAAGAATGCCTGTGGGTGGAATTAAATTACGGGTGATGCTTTATCATAGAGGGGAGTGTTTGACAGCCTTTTTTAATTTCTGTAAAATATTAGCAGGGGATGGGGGAGAAGGAGAGAAATGACTGAAACCCTTACCAAACTGTAAAATGAGCGACCCGCTCCTGTAATATTGTAGCTTTACAACACTATCTTGGTTCTTTTTTTTGCACCTCCAAGACGGGTGTGCTTTAGAGTTGTACCCTACAGCTTGGGACAGGAAAAAATCTAACAGCAGTATTCCACAAGATCACACTTTGTCACGGAGAGTAAGACTTCAAGGTTACATGGACAAATTTGTTGAATTTCGCTTTCACGGTAAACAAATAATCAATCTCTCTGGCTACTTTTTATCAAGGATATTATGACAGCTCTTGAGGGAACTATAGATTCTATAAAAGATTTTGAGATCTTTGCATAACTTCAATCCTTTTTCACCCTTATAATGACTGAGAACAATTTCAGATTTTGTTGTTGTTGTTGTTTATTTTTTGCTTGGAAATCACCCTGAATTTTTACTGTCGTAGGTAACCATTCATGTCATAGCTAACTTGAGCCAGTGCCCCTCTCTTCCTTTGTGCTTCAGAGATTGTGAAACCTGCCACAAATGAAACTAGAATGACAGCACAAGCAACATTTATGTGTTATTTGGTCAAAAACTGCAAACTCCAAAAAGTCTGCAAACAATAAATAAAAGCATATTTTATTCATATTGGGAGCTTTTGGAAAGGTGCCAGTTAACCTCCAAAGCAAGCAAATTGCAGTGCTGTTAAGTTCCTTTGCCTGAACAGAGCTCTTTACCCATTTGACCCATTTGAAATTCTGGTCTGTTACAGAGCCTCTGCCCCCTTGGTCACTGATGCAGGTAACTGAGGCAGTGCAGAGGGTGAAGGATAATGGTCAGGCTAGACAAATGCACTTCCCAGTGCACAGGGCAGGCAGAGGCACAGGACAAGTGGTGCAATCACCACGGTAATTTGGCAGCCAAACACCACTTAGGGTTCTTTGCATAAGGGGATGCATTTCCTCAGTTGTAAACCTGTGACACACCCAGGTTTTAGCAATATATTAACTTAGTGATTTATGAAAGGTCAGACTTCCCTTCTGCTAAGTTAAACTGTTATGGAAGTCAAAATTATAAAAAACCCAAGACCAATTTTCTTTACTTTGTTAATTCTGCACTACCTCAATACTCAGCATTTTAACACTGGTTTTGGGCACCACTAAGTGGAGCTCAAATACCAGTTTAGAAAAAAATAAACCTCTCAGGCTGTTGAGACAAAATCCACTACAGGTTTCTGAGTCTGGCTCGTTCTCAACCTTCAGAACAGAGGAGTACCTTTTATGGTATAAATATCCATCTAAAGGCACATCAGAAGTAATTAAATGCTGCTGTCTAACCCTGTGTCTGAGTGGGACAAGGAACTGGCATAGCACTCTACAAGCAGTAGCTGGGGGAGGGAGGTTTTCCTCTTTCTGCATGCCCTGTGGCTGTGATTATCCTATCCTCAACAAGACACATGTACCACAGTTCTCACTTCTTCAAGACCCAAGTGTCCTCAAAGGTGCAAAGTCTGCAGGGATTTCCAGTATCATGGATCTTGACAGAATGACTCATTTATACCAAAGTTAGCACCAACGACTCAGTAAATGACAACACACACTGACAGAAGTAAATGCAATGATGGGTCTTTTGTAAAAGGATAATAATTAAGGCAAAGTATTTATAAATTTACATCTTTAGTAATATCTCTAACCCTCCTGTATATACAGCCGAAGAGGTCTTACTGTTTCTCTGCACAGTCGGCCACAGCAAAGTTTCCATTGTAAAGTTTCTCTCCATTTACATGACTGGTATTTTAAAAGTACTTTATTTATTTTAAAAGTCAGGAGAGACACTAAAAAAGTTACCAAAATTATGGAGTAATAATACCTCAGATAGCACAAAGACAACTGCAGCTGCAGCAATGCTGAGAGCAGTGCCTGTTGGAGCAGACCATCCTACTGAAGCTGCTTGCACAGGCATTGGGCATTATTAAATTAAAATTCAGAGGGATGTGATCCTCTTTAGGGAAAAAACCTCTAATGCGATAGTTGTGGTGGTAAACTCTGCAGAGTACAACTTGCAAAAGCACCACAAGAAGAGAAAAAAGTGGTTTCTCTGAGTAAATTTTGTTTCTCTTTAGTGAAATGAGTTTCTTGTATTGCTAGTTTGCTTTGGATTACTCCATGCATCCCTTACCTTGGCTATGATGCGGCAGAGGTGAGCTCCTTCCTGGGCAAGGCTGAATAAACTGCTGATGGCCGACTCTGTGACATACAGACTGCCTGAGAGCTCTATCTGCCTCAGCAGGTTCTGGGGGATACAGGACAAAAAGTGGGGGAGTCAGACTGACAACACACATTTATCATTGCATTTGAGTAGATAGAACCAAGGACAGGGAGATTTAAAAATAAATATTAACAGGGTAAGACAATGGGTACGTGCATGAGAAAGGGCGGTATGGAACCCTTCTATTTAGTAAATATTAATAATATTTAGTTATTGTGCTTGATCTGGGATCGAACCAGAATTTTCAGAAGGCAACCTATTTAGTTAGTATAGAAGCTGAATCACATGGTGATACAAGATTTCCACCTTATTTATAAGCAATATTGCTACACCCTGTCTTACGCTACCTTCTAAGGCTCTGGGTTCATCGCTACTCAGTCAAAACGTCATTGACAAATAGACATTCTTATAAAGAAATATAGTTTATTTCTCCAGTGTAGGAAATAGATTAAATATTTTTTAATCATTGTAAATAACTGTCTTGCCTTTGCACTTATGTCATTGCAGCTTTAGAGAAGCACAGCTGTGAAAAGAACATGAAGTCTATTTCATTTTATGTTTCTGAAAAAAGACACAGAATCACTAGAGTAATTAATTCTATTTCCTAGGAGGAGGAAGGTAAGCATTTTTGTATTTAATCCAACTTTGAAAGAAATGCAAGGAAGCATCCCATGTTTTACACTCTTATTTATACAAAATTCAATTACCTTGCCTTTAGAGGCTCTGTTCTTCCACCTTTAGCATTAGAAAAATGCTCCATAATAATGCATTAGAAAAATGCTCCATAAAAGACATAGCTTGAGAGTTCACAATTTGATATGGACCTATCCTGAATTAAATCCTGATACACTGATTAGAAAAAAAAAGCTCTTTACACAATTTAAGCTGAAATCTCTCACAGAGACACTTAGTCTGCTTCAGAGCAGCAAAGTATCCCCAGACATGGGGTTTTATGGCAGAAGTGTGAACAGAGCATGACTAAATGGCTCAGAAAACTGTTCATAAAATAATTTTTAGTAATGAGTTCTACATCCTTCAGTCACACAAATACATGCAAGATGATGTGGCATCAATAATTCCACTCCCTTAAAAGAAAAAGGGGGTAAGATTTCAAGTGTGTCAGTAGGTGCTCAAAGGCAGAAATATCAGCAGTGAAGAACTGCTCTTCAGACTGAAAAGAATAAACATCTTAACGATGGTAACCTACTCACTGAATTTGAAATATGCAAAGTTATTTACACACTTCAACTCATACATTTCATGGAGTTCTCATAAATACCAACCAAAGAGCATTAGGAGGTAGCTTGTTACTTTGACTGTAATTCTGCAAATATATTTAGGGTAGTCTTACCTCCTGTTAATAACGCTGCAAAACTAGAAGGGATTTTTCTGAAACCACCACAACTTTTTTATTGCCATCTTAACACATCAGGGTATGTTAGAGTTTAACCGATAGCATGCATTAATTTTGTTTTGTCACTGTAATAAATACTTTTTAACCATTTTTGTTCACTAAGCCTCTTGTTTCCTCTTTTTCTGCTGCAACAACACAAAATCACAGCATAACATCACCTCTAAAACATGGGCAAATTATTTCATCAGAATTACATTTGAGGTTTTTATATGTGAGAAAGAGGAGGGAGGGAGGGAGGGAGGGAGGGAGGGAGGGAGGGAGGGAGGGAGGGAGGGTAAGAGGTTGGCTAGACTTGCAAATTGCTATTATTACAATAGTGATCTAATGGAAAAAAACTAATGAATTTGCCCCCTCAAAAATAATTACTCAGTGTATTTCACAGAACCAGAATCACAGAATGGGTAAGGCTGGAAGGGACAATCAGAAGCCATCATTTAGATGCCTTGCAAGAAAGAGACATCAAGAAAAATAAGTAATATGGTGAGCCAAAATATAATTTTGTTTGGGATTTGAGGTTATTTGAGAATACAAACATCTAAGTCACATTATAACATATTTCAGTTAACTGATGATAAGTTTGTTGAAAATTAAGACCTATAATTCTAATTCTCCTCTTAATCACAGAATTATAGAATGGCTTGGGTTGGAAGGGGCCTCTAAAATAATTTAGTTGCCATCTCCCTGCCATGAGCAGGGACACCTTCCACTAGATCAGGTTCCTCAGAAGCCCCATCCAACCCAGCCTTGAATCCTTAATGGATGGTTGCCCTCAAGAGCCAACAATTTTGGAAGACTTTTTTTTTTTTTTTTTTTTTTTGGAGCTTTTTTAACTACAAACTAACCTGTGCTTCTTGTGTTAAAACCAGCTCTATCAATTGGCCAAAATATTGGGCCACGGTTGTGAGTGTTTCGTTAACACAAGATTTCATGGACTTCAGTATCTCTTCATCTTCAGTCTGTAAGCACCTGAAAAGAAAGAGATGAGAAAGGGATGAAGGAAAAAAAGATGCAAAAGACCTGATTTTCAGAGCTGAGCCCCATGTTAATCACAGGAATTGGAATTCAGCTGTTCACAAGGACTTTGTGTCATTAGCATCATTCCAGACTTCAATCAAAGCTTTGTCTATACAGAGTAAATACACCATGAAAGGATGGACACTACTGAATAATTTTGGGATCACAATTTACCTCACCGACTGCAGGCCAAATTTTGCCGCAGATGCTGTGTTTTTATACAGTGCAGCACTGCTCTTTTCCTCTTATGCTGATAGTTTCGCTCTTGGATGCCTGCATTTCAACTGCAGCTGTGAATATCCTCCTATCTTTCATAATCAATATTTCAGTGATTTTCATTTCTTTACCTTGTCATAGTTTAATGATATCAGGATAAGGATGAACAAAGAAATGTGTGCCCAGATGAGTTAAATAGCATAATCAAAAATAAAATTTGGCCCTCTCTACAGAAAGATACATAAAGCACCTTTACAGAGTTAGTACAGTTACCCTGTAACCAGTGATGTTTGGCTATAATTGAAGAAATGAGATAAAGATGGAAAACTTTATGCAATTCAAATGAAATAAATACTTCCTCACAGCAACACATTCATTTGTATTGTCAAAATATTCTCCACTCAGGCAGGCCATTGTAAAGGAAGATATAGTTTGGGTGATCAGGTTTCAGCTTTACCTGTCAGACACCTATATCAATTTTTTGTCAAAAAAGACAAGAAGGGAGATGGCTGATTTAGGGCAGACACTTTGAGATTGGAGCTCATTATTAAATCCATGTGTCTTATAGTAAAATATAAAATACAAATGTGAGCTCTGTGGGTTTGGCACAAAGCAATAGTGCTCCAAAAAATGTTATTTCCTGGTAATTAGATGGTGCTTTTTTCCCTGATGATATCCCCAAAACAGAATGACTTACACAATGTTTAAAGTAAACCAAAAAAGAGTGATTGAACTGTGCTGGGGGAAACGGCTAACTTATGTTAGAAAGCGGAAATAGCATGAGAATTACAGAGATTTTTATTTTCCAGTCTCAGCATTCCAGAGTGCAGGGAGATGAGTAGACCTACAACTACAATTTAAAGGAATGTGTATTTACTTCCTTTTGATTTACAATACATGGATATGTTCATACAGGAACACGTAGTAACAGTCTCAAAATCCAAGTTTTCACACCAGCTGAAATCCTGACTCAACAGAACTAGAAGGGAACTTCGTCACCAATATCTGTCACAGCCAGACTTTCTCCTTTGATGTCTAAAAGTCCTGAAAAATCCACTTGTGTGTAACTTTGCATCCATGTCAGACTCTTTGTACAACAGCAGATCCCATCTTTCATGAGGATGCATTTCAGGTAAAAGCAACTCATTTCATCCACCAGAGATTAACATTTAGAAAGCCTTGCAGAATTACAGCAGCCTAGTTCAAACAATTGAGGAGGTGCCTATGGATTTGTGCTTCTCATTAGGAGTTCTACAACACAATAAAACAGCAAAATTAATATTTCAACTACAAAATTCAAGTTACCTTTCTGTGAATGTTGTAAATTCTGAACACTTGTCTATTAAGAGTTTTTCAAGCTGTAGAGAGAACAAGAGAAAGTGGTTTTAAAGTTATATCCATACATACAATTGCTTTACAAAAATAGATAATCCTTGTTTGTTAATTGAAAACTCTCTCAAAACATAGTATTTCATATGAACATCCTTCATCTACTTTTCTGAATAAAACTGGCAGAGATAAAACTGAGGTTTACAAAAAAAAAAGTAGCATTTTCTACATTTTAAATGCAAAGGAACTCACAGATGGGGTGTCAAAATACTTTAGTTCTGTAGTCCTCAAAAGCAAAACATTTTTTCTATGAAATTTGTCAACATTATTAACATTCAGAATAGCCTATGATAAAATAGGATCCAAAGTAAGTCAAGAAGATTTCCATTGCTGAAAAGGGATTGGAAAGTCTTAAACAATGGACCAGTACCAGTATGTAAGAATTTCTTACAGATTGCTTAAAGCAAGTTTTAATTATTACAATAAAATAAAAATTCAAAAAGAGAGAGAAGCGTGACATCAGGTAAGGCATCCTCTCACCTGGTGCATTTCTTCTGAAGAACTCCTGGTGAAGGTGTTGTACTCATTTATCATGGAATGCACATGGCAGTTGACTCTCACTGTCATGCTGTGGACCCTCTGCCACCTGTTCTTCTCCAGCTTCTGAGTAATCCTGGTCAACTCAGTGCTGATGATCCAAGCTCTCTTTAGCAAGAGCTGCAAGTTATCACAAGTGCTGTACTGTGAGGAGAGAATGAGTTCATTTTGTTCATCCTTCTCAATGCTGATGGGCTTGGACTGGAGAATGCACATACATTCGCAGTCTGTCATCAGCTTCAGGTCTTCCATCCATCGCTGAACAGAGTCCACCTGGATTAGGTGCATGCTGGAAGGCAGAGAGAGGGAAGAATGAGGTAAAGCAAAACAACCGTAGAATAACCACCAGCAGCACCACACAGCTGGTGGAAACCAGCTGTAACCACACACACCCCAACTACTAGGTTGCAATTGATTGACCAAAGGCAAATAATTGAACAAACAACTTGCTTGCAGTAACACAGTGACATGTTTAGCTCTTTATTCCAAAAACAAGTTCTGGATTTCTAATAATTTTTATACAACATACCCCGCTATAAAATTATGTCTGAAAAATCAGTGGGTATTAGAAATAAATAAAAAGGTTTTGGTTGTGGTTTTGGGGGGAAATGTTTCTTGTACATTCAGAGTTTTATATGGGAGAAGGAGCAAAGTTATGGGTGTGTTTGCTTGTTGTTTATGGGACTATCAGGTTTTCCTAGACACTTGGCCTATCAAGTGCTTAAAATAAAATTTTACCTTGCAGCACCTCTCCAAAGCCCTTCTAAACTTATGCAACCAAAAAAGACAGTGAACAATACCGCAATATTTGTTCTATGTCATAAACCCTAGAACTAGAGCTGGATTCTACTTCCTGACCAGACCTTTACCTTCCCCCTTATTTCTCATTGTTCTCTGTACATTTTGCACACTGACTTCCAAAGTACATTTTTTACATGACAACAAACATAATGTGAACCAGCAAGGCTGAAAAGCTCCTTGACAAGTGTACCCTGACACAAGGGCAGTGAACCTGCATTTTGTGCCCTTGCACCCTCCAGCCAGCAAAATGTGGTACCTGAGGCAGAAGTTGCACTGATTCGGAACTCATTTTTTGAGGGATCACAAATTTCATAGAGTCTCAAGATGAAGATGCCTAATTTTTTTCTTATAAGGCACCCAGATCCTAATAAAAATATCTTAATCCTCACCCCAACCTTGCTAAAATTTTCCAAAGAATTGAAAATAAAAGGTAAAGAAGAGATTAGATTAAGTGAAAGCAAGAGAAAATGGATTTAACTATTTTTTTCCAAACTTCTATTGGTATCCTACAGTTAATGTGACAGATTAGTCATAGTAGATTATTGTCTACCTTCTGGATACAAATGCAGATTTTATTATACTATACCAGAAAGGACAAAAAGAAAGTCCCTATTCTTTTAATTCAGATACTGATTTATTGCAACTCAGCAGTAACATTCTATGCTGTTATATAAAGCCTTCCTGCTAGAATAAATTCTGCAATCACATTAGCTAAGCTAAGGAGGACCAGGTGGAAGCCTTTTTCAAATCTTGTGCTTCCATTTATATCATGAGTACCAGCTGAACTCAAGAAATCTCCTGCCAGACCACTCCAGTAATATTCCATAAATAAACAAAATGTATTTACATATACAGGAAAAGGAGGCTCACCTCAAGTATCATTTCATGTAAACTGACAGCAAACAAGATACAAGAGATCAGTTTCATTGATCCAATCTCCCTTTTCACAATATACGATGAAACTACTTTTAATTTTGAACTTTACAGGCTACTGCTATTTAAGGTCTTTATTTCACTCAGCTCTGAATATTGTGTAATTGCATTTCATGATCGATTGAGGCCCACTTTCTTCTTGCTATGTGTAGTCTCCTTATTGCCTTTTTGGATCTGAAGCAAGGTTTCCTAATAAACAAAAACAACAACTTTAGAAGTTTGAGACCATGATTTATAACAATATGCATAGTTTGCATGCAGAACAGGATAAACTCATTTGACACAGAGTAATGTATCTTTCATTTTCAAAGTGCACTGTGATGATTAATTAAATTTCTGTTTAGTAAGTAGAAATAAACTTCTACATTATAAATACATATGGACAAAAAGCTAGAATAGAAAGTTAGTGAGGAAAAAAAAACAACAAGAAAAAAAGTAATTAATATTTCCTTTAGTCCCAGAAAGCCATTCTTCACTCTAAGGAGGAAAAAAAAGAGGTAATAAGAATTGCACAAGGAAAAAAAATAGATGTTAAAGAAACTCTCCTTGTTCTATTCCTACTAATTGCCAGAAGTACAACTGTAGAATGTAGGATATTTTTTCACTGAAACTTAATATTCCTTAACTGACAAGAGCAAAAAATGATACCATTCATCTCCTTCTAGAGGACCACTGAAAACTCCCCCTGCTTACTGTTAGCTTTTATGACACATTGTCCTTTAAATTAGACACACATCATTATCACTCAAATGAAACGCATAAATGATTCACCTTCATCCAAGTCTCACTGCATGTGGAGAAAATTTTCTTAAGCATTCTGCAGATGAATTTGTACTCATTTTTTACATATTAAAATGAGGAAAGCAAAAAATTGTGATCATCCCTAATTAGCTATTAAGAATCATATTCCAGATGGCATTTACTGAGCTCAAAAAACAAGTTGGAAATTTCCATTTTGTCTCCCCATTACTGAAAAAAAAATCCTATGCCTACAAAATAAAAACAACCATAATGGTTCAGACAAAAAAAAAAAAAAACACCCAAACAAACTCTGTTTAGCCCATTATCCTGGTCCCAACATGCCATTAGGAGATGCATAAGGAAAGATTATAAGAAGTGTGGCAAGAGCTGAGCAACCCCTCCTTCCCATCTTCTGGCAATTAGTGGTTTAGAAACTTCCTCAGCCAGAAGTTGCATCTGAGTAGGATGTTTTTACAGTTCAGGAAACAAAAGTAGCCATTAATCCCTTTTTGAACTCAGTTAAACTTTTGGCCTTTGCAACATCTAATGGCAGTGTCTCACATTGTGTATTTTTTTATATGAAAAAAAGTGTTTCTTATTGTTTGTTTTAAACTTGCTGCCCGGAGATATGAACACAAATACTTTACTTGCTATATTCTAAGAGATACTGTAAATGAAATTATGGTTCTGTATTCACTCTCTTCACGCAATACATTATTTTGTTTGCTCTACCCCATCTTCTCTAGGTTATTTTATTTTCATGGTGTCGAAACTCACTCTATCTAGTCTGTCCCCCTATAGACAGTATTTCAGCCCTCTGATAATTCACTTACTCTTCCCACCTTTTCAAAAAGCTTTTTCTGTTTCCCTATGTCCCAAAATGTGATGGGGAAAACAGGACACAATATACAAGATTCAGGTAAATTTATACATTTGAAACACATTTTTTTTACAGTCCCTATTTTCCACCAATTCTTAAAATAATTTTTTTTTACTAAAGTTTTTTCCAGAGAGCGGTTTCATTTTTAACTTTCTGAAAATACACTTATTTTGATTTCAGAATCTTTTCCATAACTGTTAACACATAATGTAGTGTTCACTATACATGTGAAGAAAGAAATCGTGTTTCAGTTCCCTTTACCTCCTCACATGTACTGCTTTATGTTCATTAACGCATAATTTCTTCTAGCATTTTACAGTCCTGTATTGTCCTGCTTTTATAACAATTTTTCAGGTCATTAAATACATTAAACAAGATTTACTCAAGCGTAAGAGACCTCACTTGTGTGATTTCCCACAGATCTCTCTAATTTAGCAAAAGTATCTGGTTAACTGGCTCAGACCCTGATGTTTATAGAATCATAGAATCATTTAAGTTGGAAAATCATCAGGTCCAACCATTAACCCAGCACTGCCAGATCCATCACTTAATCCTGTCTTTAAGTGCCATTTCTACATAGCCTTTAAATACCTCCAGGGACGGTGACTCAAGCACATCCATGAGGAGTCCATTCCAGTGCTTGACAACACTTCCAGTGAAGAAATTTTCCCTAATTTTCAATCTAAACCTCCCCTGGGTTACTTTAGGGCCATTTCTTCTTGTCCTATCACTGGTTATTTGGGAGAAGAGATCAGCCCCCACCTTGCTCCATCCTTCTTCCAGGCAGTAATAAAAAGAGAACTGTTCCTCCTCAGCCTCCTCCTCTCCAGGCTGAACACCCCCAGCTCCCTCAGCTGCTCATCACAGGACTTGTGCTCCAGACCCTTCCCCAGCTCTACTGCCCTTCTCTGGACAAGCTCCAGCCCCTCAATGTCTTTCTTACAGTGAGGGGCCCAGAACTGGACACAGCACTTGAGGTGTGGCCTCACCAGTGCCCAGCACAGGGGACAATCCCTGCCCTGCTCCTGAAGGACACAATATTCATCCAAGCCATGAGCAGCCAGTTTCTCCAGCAGAATGCTGTGGGAAACAGCTTCAAGGTCTTTCCTGCAGTCCAGGCAGACAGACAACAGCTACAACCTTTCCCTCATCTGCTAAGTGGGTCACCTTGTCAGAGGAGGTCAGGTTGGTCAAGCAGGACCTGCCTTTTCTGAACCCCTGTCTGAACCCCTGGTTGTCCAGTTGTGCTGCATGATGGCACCCAGGATGACCTGCTCCATGACTTCCCTGGTTCTGAGGTCAAGCTGACAGGTCTGTAGCTCTCTGGATGTACCTTGTGGCTCTTCTGGAAGACAGGCGTCACATTGGCTAAAAAGCAGCCACCCGGGACCTCTCCATACAGAGAGTGTGCTGGTAAATGATGGAAAGTGGCCCAGTAAGCACTCCTACCAGGACCCTCAGTATCTTTTGGTAGATCCCATCCATCCCATAGACTTTTGTGATTATTTCCCCTTGGAATATGGTGGCTTCATTCTGTTCCCTGCCCATCTTCCATCTCAGGGGGCTGAGAAGCTGCAGAACAGCTGATCTTACTATGAAAGATTGAGGCAAGAAGGCATTGGATGCCCTGAGCCTTTTCTCGTCCTGTCACCATGCTTTTCCCCCACAGCCAATAGATGGGCAGGTCCTCCTTAGCCTCCCTTTTGTTGCCAATGTATTTATAGAAACATTTTTTTATTGTTTTTTACAGCAGTAGCCAGATTAATTCTGGTTGGGCTTTAGCCATTCTAATTTTCTCCCTGCATAACCCCATGGCATCCTTGTAGCTCACACAAGTGGCTCTCCCTTTCTTCCAAAGCCTTTTTTTTCCCTGAATTCCAGACAAGGCTTTCTGTTCAGCCAGGCCAGACTTCTTCCCCATGGGCTCATCTTTTGGCAGCACATGGTCACAGACTGCTCCTGTGCCTTTAGGATTTCCTTCTTGAAAGGGAGATGTATACATACAGAGATGGATAGTAGTTACCCACTAGTTAAAATTAGTATGCCATGGTATATTGGCAAAAAAAGCAATTTATCTAGACTGTACATTATAAAAGTGGTATTTAATGTAAAAACAGTTGTAAAAATAATTCAGTGCAAAAAGAAAGTTCAAGAGAAAGTCTCCAACATTCCTTAAAAACCATCCTGGTTTAATTGAGGTTGTAAAGTATTTGACACAGTTTTCAAGAGCACTCAACTGAACTTGACTAAGAAGCAATTTGAATACTCTGAATTCTAGTGTGCTTTCCAAAAAACATAGTCTTTAAAAAATTGTGTCATTTGGAAAAAATCCTCTGGTGTCAGTGGCTGGGGCCAGCTTAGAGCAACAGCCTGTTGCTCTAAAAGTGTTACTTCAAAAGATGTTTGGCCTTGTTTAATATAGATGTTTCTGCACTACATAACACATTGCAGGTAAATTTCATCCTGGGTAAAGACATTAAAAATATACTCCTAATTTAAATATCTATGATATTCAAAGTTCTCTTACCAGCATTTCTCTTCCCCCTCCCTCCCCCTTTTTTTTTTTTTTTTTTTTTATTTTCTATCATCTCTTAAGTAGTTTGTTAACTAACAAATCAAGATTTTTAGGATAGACAAGGTAGATTGATATCAAAATGATTGATCTCTCTCATGTTGGTGTTACATGAACACAAAAGTCAGGAGTTAATGACTAGATCATTTGTTTAATATTTCCATCTTGAAGCTCTTTACCACCATTTTACTGGCAGCACATATACTTCTGTTTTAAATTGCAAATGTTATCATGAAAAAGAGTTATACCTCCAATTTAGCACTGAGTTTCACTAAGTGCAAAAGTTTCATGTTTTATAACATTGTGTCAAAGTCGGAGCTGATCAATTTATGTGAATAATTCCAGTGGTCATATTTATAAAGTGTAGAGACTTCTGCTCAGTCAAATTATGTTTCCAAGGCTTCTTAGCCTTTTTATGCATTTTCACCTAATATGACAGATTTATTACCAATCCCAATGATAGCATTTAGTACTGCTTCCAGATAAGCCTATGGTGAAAGTCAATGCCAAATCTTACAATTGTATGCAAATTTATTATTCTAATTAGTGGTAGGTAGTTAATTGGCAACAAACAACCTATTGAATGAATTTCACCCCCTCTTTGAACATAAATAATCTCTATTTTTTTTCTAATTCATCTTTTCAGAATTATTCATGGGTATGCAATATAAACAGGGCCAATTTCCACATCAATACAATGGCCAGCAGAACTCATCTCTCACTGGAAGGAAAGAGTGAAGAGCCATAGAGACAGTGCTCATTTTTCTTCAATTGCTTTACATGATACTAATCACATAAAAGAGCCCTGTAGATACACAATATTGTATTTGCACTGATTTGGGCAAAATTTCGTAGAGCTAGCTAGAGAGGTAATTTAAAACACACAGAGTACCTTTAAGGTAGATAAGAATCAGATTTCTGTTTTTTGAGTGCACTTACTGTGTAGATCATTCCTAAGGTAATAGAATCCTACAAATATTTAAGTTTGGTACTCGATGCGGCATGATAAAAGTACAGCCAGATGGTTTGCAGGGTACTCTTTTTTTTCTCCTCTTATTTTTACCTACTTCTCCAATGGAACACTAGCAACAACTTCACTGTGACAAAAGATGACTTCAGTATGAATTATTTAAACCTTTAGAACACAAGGATAAAATCTAGTTTCTAGGTTTTTAAACAAGTGAACAGGTATATTGAAAGGGTTCTTTTAATTAGCCTCAATGATTACTCAATTGTTACAGTTACCAAAATCTAACAGCTTCTCCAAATTTAGTCAGTAATGGCTAATGCAGAATTACCCAAAGATTACCATTGTAGAAAAGTCTATAAAAAAAGTAAAAACCCAGTAATCACTTGTAATATATAAGATATGATGTGTGAACTTACAGTTGCTCCATCACGCCTCTTTAAAAGGCCATATAAATAATTTAGTGTTAAATGCTGCACCACTGTTCTCCTCAGATCTTTACGTTTTTCTGAGAAATGCTCACTGTAAGTTGTCCCTCTGAAGATGTCTGGAAATATTATACCAGCCTGGAATTGCTGGCATACTGCAGAACTTAGGGAAGTCACTGTGTAAAATGAAAGACTAACTAAGCCTGATGATTAGTTTATGTAAAGTCTAGGACAAACTTCTCATACACTAATTTTCTGGACATGGGAATAGTTTAAGTACGTCCCGTCCTATCCAGCCTTCATCAGCTGAAGGGACATTGAGGCACTGTTCCAGCTGGTTTCGAGGAGTTTTACTTCCTGCCTAGCACATTGAATTGCTAAAACACAAGCCACTGAGTTCACAGAAGTTAAAGACCACGGTAAAAGAATGTAATTTCCTGAGAGAAAGGAGGAAAATGCAAAAAAGCCCCCCTAGCAGCAAGTTAATGACATTATAAGGCTGTTAATTGGCCTCTTTCCAGACAAAGCTGAACAAAGAATATGCTATTATTGTCACAATGCTTACCAACCAAAATGTCTGTTGATTTGTATTTGTATAGTATCATTAAATCATACTAACAATGAATATTATTGCATTTGCAGTGTTGTTATAAGATAGTAAACCAAGGAAAGCTTTCAAAACCACTAAGTTTGTTGAACCCTGTGATATTGGCATATTCAGATTTAACAAACTGTTATGGACTCAAATCAGACTTAATGAGTTTTGATCCAACTTAAGGAATCCACCAGACTTAGAAACAGGCAATTTTAGCCACTCTAAAATTTGGATATGAGGGATGGGTCAAAAAATAATCTGCTGACCCAGCTTTGTGAAGGAGATAGGTTCTTTTGTTCAGCATGTTACCTGATGATTTGTAACAAACTTCTCCAGTGCACAGACTAAAGCAGCGATGAAGATGAAGGATTCCATGACTCAATCTCTTTGCAAATGGCAGCCTGGGTCTTGCAAAAAAAGTGCAACAATTATAGATTTCCTGAGAGATGAGACAGCAGAGGTGAGCGAGCTTAGCTTTGTGCACAAGGGCAGAATCCATGACTTTTGACTTCATTTAGCCCAAAGTAAGAGAAATATGCCTCATGAAACACTGCATGACAAATCTACTCAGAACTTCCTTGCAGATTCTTCCAGGAGTTTAAAATCTGACATGGTGACTGAAGCATGTTGATAATATTGAAGGGATATTGCCATCAGCACATGTTTAAATTGCAGGTTCCTGAGTACACACACAGTTCTCGCTCCCATAATTAACAGGGTATATTTCCTGCATTGTGGAGGAGAAAAGTGAACAAGACCAGCAACAGGAAAGAATGTGCTCAAGAGAGCTCACCCTGGTTCATTGCTTCCCAATGCTTAGGCTATACTTGTAATTGAAGGGGACAATATTCCTGATGGCCTTATAAGAATATGCTGCAAGAGAGAGACACTTGGCAGGGAGGGAGAACTAGAAATGAAAGTGAAAAGGAGAAAAACAACTCTGGACATAATTTGGGGCCATAGGCAGTGAAAGTGCTCAGACACAATCACAAGCAATGACTAATTTGGAGACTAACATGAGAGTCCATGAAAATAGCACTAGTGCCTCATTGAACATTGTTTTTTTTCTTCCTCCAAATCTGCCTTAATTTGTAGTTTAATAACAAACACTACAGCTCTCTGTGCCTTATTCAAAGGAGTTATGACATGCATTATGAGCCGCAGCATTAGCCTTTCACCTTCTACTATTTACTCATTTAAGGTCCTAACCCTACTGATTAAGTAAAGCCTGGATTACTTAATGAAGGGAGCAACAAGCATTTTACAGGGAGCTATGAGATCAGTATCACTCAGGAGACTAGAGAAATTTGGAGACCCTTGTTCACATCTATTACACAGCAGCTCCAGCTAAAACTGTCAAAAAAAAAAGGTGAGAAGAGGATGTTAGCTTTTCTAAGATTCCCATCAGAATATTAACCCTTCAACAGACAAATTTAAAAGACTAAAAGTAGCAACACAGTGTCACAAATACTGGAATTAGATGGCAAAAATACTTTAGGTGGTCTCATTCAAATAAGAAAGCAGTTTCCAATCAAACAGATTCAATATTTGTGCACAGGTTTATATGTTTCTGTAGAAGTCAGAAGATGGAAAAGGAAATCTACGCCATCAAACCTACACATTTGATACTAGAAGCAACCAGATCAGACAACTTGCTCATAAATGGCTTAAAAATCACTCTAAAAATAATTCAGTGGGCTCAAATGTGTTCTATGAAATGACTATTCTAGAATTACAGTGGAAGTTTGGCTGAAAGTTTCTTATTTTTAATATGAATTTCTTAAAAGCCAGTTAATTTCCATTTGGTTTCATCTTTCCTTTTAAACAAGATTTTATCTTTGAATGCCTTTCTAGAAAGCAAACACATGTTCTCAACTTCTAATTTGCAAGACTTGACAAGCAAAATTCTTCAGATTCCTTTCATGAAACTATGTCCTCTCCAGACCCCTGCTTTGAATAGATTTGTAGTTCCTGTAAAATTAATTTTTTACTGAAAGACTTGATATCATGCTTGATAGAAAACAAAGTCTAACAGCAATTTTGAGTGATATTAGTACAACCTTATCTCCACCAGAAATCTCATTTCATACAGCCTAGGACTGAGCTTCCTGCTTTCATCACCACATCTTACAGGCAAATGCAGTCACAGTCATCTCAATCAACCAGCGTACATAGGTCCTCCTCCTATTTTTTTTCCATAGAATAAACTACAGGTTGTTGCAGACTTTCTTGTCCCCAGCCCCCAAATGCATAACATTGAGATTTCAATTGTTCCCTCCTTTTCTTCATACTTAAAGTTCACTTCTAATTGTCTAATTTCAAAAGTACCCTTTGTCTAATCACTAGTTTTATGTACCTTATAGTAAATACCATTCATAGAATCACTAAACTTCCTTTGTTCAGAGGGCAGGGAATAAAGTAATTTTGTTTGCCCTAGAGAATGATAGATTATTCATTATTATGCATCTTTCGTAGGCTCATGTATTGGCATCTCATTTCCTGTTTCGTTCCAAACCTTTAACTACTCCTTCCTAGGTCTTCCTTTTCCTTTCCAATTAAATCTTATTCCACCCTTTCTCACTTCTTAGACACAAACATTTTATGTTGCTGTTTCACGCTTGGAGTCAGTACAAATTTTTTTTAGTAAGTTCAGCAGCCTAAATAGAGTAATTTTCCTGCCTCTTGTATATTGTGTTTTGCTTCTGTCTCAGATGCACGTCCTTCTCTTTCCATTCACATTGCAGAGTCAAAACTAGGTACTTAGTGTTCCTGGATGCTTTCCTTTTCCTTTGGGCAGATGTTGAACGTAAGAAAGCCACGTTAACTGAAGGTTTAAATGCAAACAAAGCAGGTTCAATAATTACAACCAACAGGAAAAGCCAAACTCAAACCATATTTCCTTTTCAATCCACCTCTTGTAACAGCAAAGACTCAGGCTATACTATCACTTTTTCCATCATGCTTTGCTCATGATGGCATTGTGCTTTATCATAAAACACGAATGGTAAAATTTTTTTCACAAGATAGTCCTGTATTTTTCAACTGAAAATGGGAATTCTGAGCCACCTTTCTGTAAAGTATATATATTTCTGCGGAAAAGATGAACTGTAATATAGCATCAGCTTCTGGGTGATAATCATGGATACCTGAGGATTGTAACATAAGCAGTAAATGTGAACCACCAACTTAAAATGAAGAAATGTAGTTCCAGCACTCCTTAAAACTGAAATTAAATTCCTCCTCTTGTCTTTGGTGGACTTTGGATAAGGCTTGAGTGTGTGGCACTCATGATTCTTTTCATGATACTTATAGTAAATTCCCCAAGGGAAAGAATCAAGGGTAAAGAATTTTAAGAACAACATAATCCCACATTGATATTGAGAAGAGATGAGCAATTGACTGAAAATGAAATTAATGGAGAATGCTCTAGGGAACCTGATGGCTTAGCATCATCTCAAAGTTAAAAAATCAGCATCAGAATCTGTGGCTCCTTAGGATTCCAGGATTGAGCAACTCTAGGATTCCACAACCCTGGAACCCAACTGCTCCAGGAGTGTCTCCAAGGCAACAAGAGGTTGGGTCAGAGGGAGGTGCTGCAGCACAGCTGCACCCACTGTTCAGAGGCACCTGCTGGGAAATGACCTCCTACCAGCCCCTCAGGTTCAGTCAAGGTCTTGCCATCATCTCTAGGCCTTCAGTAATAGAGGGAGAGCCTGACAAACTCTCTCTTTTGAGACTTAAAATTAATGTGAACAAGTGACAGTGTGTGACTTCCGTAGCAGCAGCTCCTTCACAGCACTTCATCGTTCCTTGCCTCCTAGCAGAGAGTCCTGCTGTATCCAGCCTGTCCTGAGCCCCCCTGGCAGAGCAGCTGGGGAACGTCTCCCTCATTGGCCTGCACCAGCTTGTTAGGCTCTGCTTGCCTCCTCCTGCTTGGGGGACTTTGTTTCCCCTTTCATCTAAAATCCTGGACTTCTCTCTCCTCAAACATGGCCATTTCTGTTTTGCATCGAGGAGCTCCTCTGGCCTGCAGCTTTTTTCAGGGCTAGAAAGGATGTGAAAGCTTTTATTCCAGCGTGAAGCTTCTTTTCCTTCTTGAGAATCTGAATCTTGGGTTATTCCACCTTTCTTTCTCTTCCAAGGAAGGATCTGCCATGGCAATCTTCTGGGTGCTCCTTTTGCTGATGGCAGCTGTTGACATCAACCAGCTGCTCTTCTCCTCTGAAGGGAAGGGAATTGCTCATGAGAAGGAAAGAAGGGAAGAAATCCTTCAGAAGCTGAAGGAGCAGGAGGTGAGTCTTCGGCTGCTATACTCACGCTTGAAGAAGGAAATTGCAAACCAGGAAGCCGGGCAGGAGGCTGTGACAAAACCTGCATTGGCACTGGAGAGAAAGATCCAACAGTGCATATGCAAAGTCCTTTTCTTGGCTGCTCAAGCTCTGGGGATAGCATTTGCAGGAAGTAATTTGTCAGCACAGTGGAGAAGAGACTGACACAATATTCCTGGGGAAAGCATGGAAAGGAGTGGCCTTCCCTGACAACACTCTTTGTTC